>NC_069662.1:54477742-54793656 GCF_027244095.1 Hemicordylus capensis
CACTGAGCGGCTCAGTTGCAGGCTAGGAGGGTGGTCGCCATGCCTTGCTTGTTGCTTCATAGCATAGAGACGCCTTCTGTTGATCCTAACAGCTGTTTGAATCTAACTCCCCTTTGAAGCCATCTAACTTAGGTAGTAGTCATTGTCGCATCTTGGGGCAGTGAATTCCCAATCCCACCGCAGCTGTGGGTTTCTCCTTTCTGTTCTGAACCTATTGCTAGTGAATTTCGTTAGGTAATCCTGAAGTCTAATTACGTGTGAGAGATTCTCTCTACCTATGTTTCCCACATAATTGATAAGTCTATACAAACATGAACCCACGAACTTAACTGGGTATCATCTGAGGTGCTTCTGCCCTCACTCCATCACATGAAGCATGGTAAACAATGATTTGGGATAGGGCCTTTTCTGTTGTGGCTCTTTGTCTTTGGAATATTGTCCCAGGGAAGCTTGCTTGCCCCACTCTTGTTCTCTTTTGAGATCAGATGAAGACCTCTTTCTGCTCTTTTTTTCTTCTCCACCTAACTGGGATTTATAGTTTTCACTGACTTCTATTTTTTTTTTCTCCTCTGTTATTGAATAGCTTTAAATCAACATTGTCTTAATATTTTTATGTAAACTGCTTTGTGAGGTTCTCTTAAATACTATATAAATACACACACCTGCCATGTCTCCTCTCCTTTAGCCAACTTCTTTAAAAAACTAAAAAACAAAACTCTGACTTTTCTCATAGAGAAGGTTCTTCATACCCACATCACCAGAGTTTTCTTCACCTTTTAGAGCAGGGGTGTAACTACTATTAGGCAAGGGGAGGTGGCTGCCTGCGGGCCCCCACGCCTCGAGGCCCCCCCCCGGAGGCAAATCACATGATTATATATTGTGAAGTGTGTGTGTGTATCAGCGAGGGGCCTATTTTAAAATTTTGTCTCTGGGCCCACTCCAGCCTTGTTACGCCCCTGTTTTAGAGCTTTGTCATATTCTCCTTGAAATGGGGCACCCACACTTGTCCTACCCTTCCTACAAAAGAGTTTGGGGGTATTCCATTTTTTTCCCCTTGCAACAGTTGTGCAAGTTAGAAAAAGCTGACAGTAACTTGTACTTGGGAGTTTCATGGCTCCCAAGGATTTCAGTCCAGGCCTCCCCAGCCTCAGGTCTGACATTTTAGCCACTTTGTCATACTAGCAACTATGCTAGCTCTCCATTAGTTCAATGTGGATATCTAACAATTTTTATATAATGGTTCTGTGGTATTTTCAATCCCTTTCCCAACACAGATTTTTGTCCTCTTCACTGCTGCAGCACACTTAATTGATATTTTCAGTAAGCAGTAACCCCCAAGTCCTCCCACCACCACCCCTTAGTATGGGACCTGGATAATGTACAGATGCATTGTTCTTCGCTCAAAAGGGTGAAGTTACAAATGATAATTAGTGTAACTAAAGTCAACAGATACAATTTGACTTCTCTAAGACTACTCAATGAGCTTTGTGACTGAGGCAGCATTTGAATCTGGTGCTTTTTGCATGTAAACATATTACTTGATCAATGATCCATTGCACAATTGTCAATTGTACAATTTTGACTCCTTTTTTGAAGTACTAGGTCTGGCTCATCTGATACTGGTGTTTTATTTTGCCAATCCCTGTAGCTTTCCTGTTGGTAAGAACTTGAGTACAAGCAGTCCATTTGTTTTCAGCTTCTTGAAATATTTTCTTCTTCTTCTTATCAGGGCAGTTTTAAAATTTCATGCCTGTGGAGTAGTACTGTCAAGTCTGGATTCCATGTCTTTCCTTGTAAGTAAACCAGAACGAATTAGGGTGAGTGTCGGATACTTTAAAGAATTATTTATGAGCACTGTTGTCTGCATGTCTTTTCCTTTCAGGCACATAGTTTGATTTATGGAATAAAGCCTTATTGACTTACTCAAGTTTCCTTTTCAGAAGACATCCCAGCCTGTTGGAGTGGTAGCTCAAGTTAGGACCAGGGCACTGATTTCAATTCTAAGCAGTACATTGTTTTTGAGCAAATACATGTAGGATCTAACTGAAGCCAATAAGGTGATTGGCTGCAAAACGTTTTTTGCAGCCCAAAACTTTTCAGGTGGATAGTGGGCTCAACACCATCTGCAAGAAGAAGCCCCTATAGGTGCACAATGCTATGAAGTTTAAACAACAAGCCTCTCTTCGTTTTAACTCTCTATGTCTGGAATACCTGGGCACATTTCTGAATGACTGTCCAGGCCATTTTCTCCTCTGTAAGGCCAACAGTCCTCAATTTTATTTGCTGTTCACAAATATTGATCAGGAATTGGTCAGTTGGGAAAGAAGGCTGGCCTGCAGCTTCTTTACATAGACATGTTCTGGCTAGCTTGGAAACAGAAAAGCTTCTGATTAGCTTAGTACTTTAATTTTTTTTAATGTTATTGATGAACCACCAAAATATACTAACTATTGTAGCAGCACTACTGTTTATCATTGATATGGCAGCTTTCATCTAAAACAGATTACAATCTCTGTGTTCACTCTTATAGCAGCACTGTGTAGTGGGTCATTATTACTCAATTTACAGATGGGGAACTGATTTTAATAAAGTATGGTTTGCCCAGATCTATGCAGTACATGGCAAAGATTTGGGCCTTAAGTCAAGTATTCCAGAACACGTCTCTCTTTCAGAAGGTGAGGGCAGGCAGTAAATGGGTCCAATTTAAATTAAAAGTTACATTCAAAGGGGATCTCAGTCAACTGTAGTGAAAAGACACATTCAGTATATGAATGTTAATAGAATTGTAGAACTGGAAGCTTACAGCTCACCTCTAAAGCTTACCTCCTCTTAATCTCCCCCCCCTCCGCCCCCCACACAGTAGTTCTCTGATTCTGACCTTGGCTCATCTGCACTTCCTTCCTCAGCAAAGCTCTGTTCCTAGCCATAGCAGGAAAAGTTCCACAGTCAGCTGCTGGGTCCTAGAGAGAACATTCTGCACATTTCCTTTATCTGTCAGTCAGTCAGTCATCCTTGATGACAGCTGATGTCTTTTTGTTTTCATTTGCATAATCAGCCCTATGGGAGTTTAGTATGGCCACTCTTTGGTGGGGCTGTGCTCCCACACATTGGGGGCTGATGTTCCAGACCCAAATCCAGTTCATGTTCTCTCCCTCTCCCCTATAGTATTTTGTATTATGCAAAATGGTTCATAGTTCCTACCCTTTCTATCTATTTTAATTATTATTTAGTGGGGAGGACGATTTTGCATTAGAGAGGTGTTTTATAAAGTAGAGTTGACAGGATCATCACCACCCCAGGTGGGGAACTCTGTATCAGAGGAATTCATGTTGGTCATACTTGTGCATCCAGGGATGAGATGTAGGTGGGCGCTGGCTGTTTGTCAAGGTTTTATTTAGCTCTGCCAGCTTCTGATGTGACGCTTTTATGCCAACAACTGAATAGGAAGGATGGCACCATGACCCATTCTCATCATGGTTGTTTCTCCCTGTCCTGACTCCTGGGTGCTCCTTGCTTCTCTGTCTTACACTTGACACAGACGGCCTCTGGCCTTGCTAGGCTGCAGCTCAGATCCTCTGGTTTAACTCTCGCTCTCTGGACTTGTGCCCCTGGGCCCATCAGCCCCAAGAACTAACCGGGTGATTTCCAAGTGCTCCCTGTGCCCCCCTGTACACACAGGGGGAATGGGGAAGTTGCGCAAGGGCTCCTGTCATGACCCCCACAGTCCCTCAAAGCACACTCAGTTTGTTAGGAAGCCAGCCACTGATGCAAAGCAAATGATCACTTCTTACCATGTAAGAAGTGGGCATGTAGAGGCTTTCCAGAAACAGTTTGCAGATTGCATCTATTGACTCTGGGGTGGTTTACATGTAATGCCAAACTATGACTGAGCAGTGAGGAGACTTGGACTCATGTGGTCCCTTTGGGACTTGCGCACAGCAATTCCCTCCCTCTGATTCTGTCTTGAGGCAAATATTAGTTGGTTGTGAACTAGAAGCCACAATTGGAAACCGAGATTTGATCCTGGTTTGCAATGCAAGTGTAAATCATAGTTTGCCAGTTCTGTTGAAATAGCAAATGATGATTTGCTTTGAGGAAGGATTGAAGCTGGGGAGGAGGGAGCGCGTGAACCTGAGGTTCCTTGCTGCTTGTTCCCACATCACCAAGCCATGGTTTGACATTGTGTCTGAAACATTTCTTTGTTACTGTATTTTAAGCTATGCAGGTGACTTTATTTGGTTAAGAAAAATAAAAGATCTGTGATCTCTCATTAAGCCTCATGTTCTTGGGATTTCTTTCTTAGCGGTGGATGTCTGAAAAGTTCATTGTTGAGGGCTTGAGGGAGTTGGATCTGTTTGGAGGTAAGTGCTTACACTTTAGCAGATATTTTTAGCTGCAACTGTTGGTGTGTTTCAGGATTTTCAGTGCAATGAAAATGAATTGGGTACTTAACAGCACAAAGAGTGCAATTCTGAAACTTATCATTTTAACTACAGAAATTGCATAGGCCTGCTTTGGAGTAAATGGGAGTGTTATCTGTGGGTGTAATTTAGAATTGCTTCCACAGAAGCATCACAGAATGAATTGGGGTCCATAGTTTAATGAGTGGCATTATTCATTAGGAACTCTTCCAATGTTCATTTTACCCTTTCCATTCACTTCAACTAGGCTTGCACAGGAGGTATTTCCAATGGATTTTGTCCCAGTGCTGTAATCCTTGAATGTTAGTCCTTATGGGGAAGGGCAACATAAGAATAAAGTCACAGGAAGGAGGCAGGCAGGTATGGCTCCAGTGCAGAGATATTACCAGAGCAGGAGCTGAGAGCTGCAACCTGATGTTCAAGAATGAGTTGGCAGATGACTTGAATGTAGGCAGGTTATCATGATGAGAGAGAGAGAGAGAGGTGTCACTACTCAGGTGCAGAATCTCATATAAAGTATGGAGCTTATTAGAAGGTAGCTAAGAATGGAAATTTTCTGGCAGTTTCTCTGCAGTGAGGATGCAGTGGAGTGTCATAAGGATAGTCACCAACAACCAAGATTGTTCAAGACCAGTAAATCCTAAAATTGAATAACTTACTCGAAACAGTTAATTATGCATTGTAAGAGTGAACTTATAACTTACTCTCTCTACCCTTTTGGTTTTCTGGACCTGAAACATTCTTGTTAACATTCGGTTAATCCTGTGCTAGTGCAACATGTAAAGATTTCTTCCCGCAAGAAGATCATATAGCTGAGTGGATGCTTGCAGTTGCTCAATCTTTTGCACTCTTGGTCTGCTTGCACAAGGAGAGCAGATTGCTTTGCATTATTCCCTGCAACATATATGGACTGAGCCAGAGGTTTCACATCAGGAGACGTGCCACAGGCTGAACAAATACCCCAGTTCCACCCATGCAACACCAGTCTAGAACGCAAGTTCCAGACTTAGCATATTTTTGCCAGTAAGAACTACTATTTCAGCAGCTTGCCTTGCATACCCTTCTGTCTAACACACACACACACCCCATTTTATTAATATTCTGCTTGGAGATGGGATAATGACTTCCTGGTCAGCAGAATGCTAGAACCTTTGTGGCTATCTGGCTTTAAAATTTGATGATGATTGTGTGCAGTCAGTGGTATTTATTTCACCGTGGCTCCCCCCCTCCCCATAGTTTAATATTGCAGAGTTTTCCTTGCCAAAAAGATAAATATATCAATCTAGTATATTCTATATGTGATCCTGCATCTGGGCAGTGACATCACAAAAGTCCTTTCTAGTGTGTGGGGGTGTCACAGTCTCAAGAGAAAAGTTCCAAAACTATCTGTTCACAAAAACAGAATAGGTATTCACCAGAAATTCTACTTCAGTAGCCACGTTTGAAGGAACTATAATTAAATAGGTGTTTGGTGTTCCTAGAGCCAATTCCAGTGTTGAGAGAGATAATGTGATATAGTTGTCCTAAGGTAGGCCAGCAGTGTTCCCTCTAACAGGGATTCCTAGATACTGTTGACTACAACTCCATAATCCCCAAGCAAAAGCCATTGCAGTTGGGATTTTGGAGTTGCTATTATTATTATTATTATTAGTTATTTGATTTCTATACCGCTCTTCCAAAAATGGCTCAGGGTGGTTTACACAGAGAAATAACAAACAAATAAGATGGATCCCTGTCCCCAAAGGGCTCACAATCTAAAAAACAAAACTCCATAAGATAGACACCAGCAACAGTCAATGGAGGTACTGTACTGGGGGTGGATAGGGCCAGTTACTCTCCTCCTGCTAAATAAAGGGAATCACCATATTAAAAGGTGCCTTTTTGCCAAGTTAGCAGGGGTTAGTTGTAGTCAACAACATCTGCAAATACCTGCTAGAGAGGGAACACTGTAGGCCAGTACCACTCAGACATGTTAGGTGATTTTTTTTAAACCAAGTTTCTAATTTTTCTGTGGAATTTTTTTCCATTTCTAAAAATTCTACTTGACTAGTGGAAAAACTTTTGAAATCCAGTGAGGGGAAAATCAGTATGGTGGAGAGTTTTGTGTGTGTGTGTTGTATAAATATGTCAAATAACATGCCAAATCACACTGCAATCTAGGGCATCAGGAAAATTTATATTCTAACATTTTAGGAAAAAACCTAATGTAAATTTTATGAAAATATAGGAGAGATTTGCATGGAAAAACTTTCCAATCCATATTTTTTTCCAGAAGACCCATACCTTGGGTACCACTTAAACAATCCTTTACATATGTTCTATTAGAAAGTACCTCATGTCAGATTCTCTGCTGTGGAAAGTTAACAAGTCAAGGAGAAGTCTAGATTTTTCTTTCAGTTATGTAATATTTGCACTTGCAGGCAGAGTTTGATATGGGGCACTTCCAAACAGGAGTTGCTCCTATGACATGTTCAATTTCTGAGTATTTGACTCAGATCTTGATGCAACTGAAAAGTGACTTGGCAAGGTCTGTGTAGTGATTTGACAAGGGCCTCGAGTAAGTCTTCTCTGTCCCAAGTCTCCAAAATTCAAGTATGGCATATTTTCTGTTTCATTTTGACTAATCCATGGCGTTTGAGCCCTATGTGGTCTGTCCTGCTGCCTTTCCTTTTGACTGTCTCCATGTCTGGGTTAAGTATGAAGACCACCAACTCAGCCACTCTCCTTAACACTAACTCTAAGTTGCTTCAGATAGATAACTGATCCACATAATCATTGTTTGGAGATGATAAAGCACATTGATTTTCTGCATCTAATCTTCCATCATCTAGATTTGTAGAGCTTTGTTGATGGTTTGAGACTACTGCCATCTCAGTTTATTTTCCACTACTGGTTTTATGGTCAGTTCTTTACGGTTTCTTCACTCTCATAACAGTAATTGATTTATAAAAAACAGATTCAAAACTACTTGGGAGTTATAAAAATAAAACTATCTCATACAGAATCCCCGAGTTACATTTTCCTTCACCAGATCCACCTCTTGCTGGACTGTAGCAGGAATGGCAGCAGTGTTCCCTCTAACGGATTCCCAGATGTTGTTGACGACAACTTCCAGAATCCCCAAGCAAAAGCCATTGAAGATGGGGATTCTGGGAGTTCTGGTAGTCAACAACATCTGGAAATCCCTGTTAGAAGGAACACTGGATGGTTGTACTACCTTGATGCGTAGAGTCCTCAGAGACCACAACGTGATATAAAATTGAAAATTTGCAGGTGGGTGCTATGCCACTTTGTGGGGTGGGGGAAATGCAGCTTGAAGTCTCTCACAACCAGTAACTATATGCAGATAAACCTTGAGGTGGGATTTAATAATGTAAAGATGAGATCCCTCTAAACCTTCAAGAAATTGTTACCTGTTTTTGTCCAGTATTGGCTATCTGTGTGGCACATACAGGTGGAAACACATTGCCCTCTTGAGAGTATTTAAATCTCATTAGTGAACTGCTTCCAGTTTTGTTCTTAATGAGTATCTTTTCAAGAAAACAGTTGAATGATTGATTTCTTTACTCCAGAGCAGCCTCCGGGTGACTCTCGGAGAAAAGTAAGTGACTTCTTAGGCTATGGTGCTTTGGCCTGTTGCATGAAGATTTGTTCTATTCCTTGTGTACATTTTGACTTTTTCCATTTTGCCTTATTTATACATCAAACATTTTCAGCTTACATGCGTGGGAACAAGGTTTCACCGTGGAAAGTAGATTTTGGTGTGTGGCATGTGGCGCTTAGCCACAGACACTGTCTTTTCAAATGACTGTACCCATATTAGATATTCTTTCTGTTCAGTTCTCTTTTTTAACTGATAAAATACTTGTTTTGTTTTCTTTATCTATTTATTTTTTACATCTATATCTCGCTCTTCCTCTGAGGAAGAGGTACATGGTTATTTTTATCCTCACAACAACCCTGTGAGGTAGGTTAGGCTGAGAGAGAAGTGACTGGCCCAGAGTCACCTAGTGAGTTTCATAGTTGAATGGGAATTCAAACTCTGGTCTTCCCTAGAGTGTTGGTCCTAGTCCAACACTCTAACCACTATGCTACGAAGTAGTTGTAGTAGTCATTCCCTCCCTATAGAGGGGAAAACAGCCCTCCAAAATGGCGCTCAGAACGTCAAAACATTCAGATCGAAACAGGGTTCTGTTCTGAGCACAAAATAGGCTCTTTATTTGAAGGCTGTTCTGTTTCAAGCCCGAAACACTCAAAAGGCCTGTTTCAAATTGGAATGTTTCAACTGTGAAATATTCTACACATGTGTAATTCCCTGTTGTCTTGGAATATTCAAATTATAAATTTTGAATTATAATCCAAGTGAGGCATTACCTGCCAGAGGTAATTCTCTCTGAACTTCTCACAATTCTGGCCAGAGCTGGAAAATTCCAGGTGCCTGATCAGCTTGCTGACTTAGAGGGGTAAAACTGCTTCCTGCCTGGATTTGAACCATCTCTATCACCCCACCATTAGTTGAGCTGCTGTAATATCATGGAGTGTCCACAAATGTTTTAAATGCTTAGGAACTGAGACTTTGACAAAATGTCCAGCTTCTGTGAAAGAAGCAAGAGATCCTTCTGGCTAGGGAAAAATCTCCTCAGCAGGGTAGGAGGAGCTTAATGAAGAAAGGTTGAGAACTGTGAAGAGAGCCCAGGAAAAGTGGAAGCTATGGCAAATGGAACTGGTGGGTAAAGTAGCCCATATGTTGAGAGGCTGTAGCAGTATAAATGGAACAGGCCCAAGTTTGAGGAAAAGGACATGAGGCAAGGAAGGGTCAATGAGAGAATGCATCACACAAACTTCTGGGACAGAGGAAGTTACATGCTGTTGGTAAGAAGAGGGTTGAGCAGTATGACAGATGGTGGCCAAACAGGACCTTACCTGCTCTTAACCCCAAACCCAGAATAGTTCCCCTTTAATTTCCCTTTGCCATCATCTGTTCCCTCAAAAACCAAAAGCGAACACCACCCTCCTGGAGCACTTCCCTCGTAGCAGTAAGGTAAGCATGCAAGCAAGGATGAACAGTCAGACAAGATATAACAGAATAAATACAGATTAACTATTGAATGAAAAAATAAAACAAAGGTAGATAGTTGTATTATGTAGTGCTTGTGTATCTTGTTTGGTTACTACTCAAATCTGAGTCCAGATTTCCCTTAAGGCTACCACATTTAAGTCACAAAGAAAAATCCTTCCTCTGCCTCCTGGTGTAGCCAGTTCCTCCATTCTAGGCTGGCTCAGTCCCAGTTCTACTCATTGAACCACCAGTGATGCACTTTAAACAGGCTTTCTTTCTTCTGGAACCACTTTTTGCTTCCTGGCTTCTTCACAAGATGCTCCAACTGTGCTTCGCCTCAGGTAGCACAGCTTCCTAAGGTTCCACTGCCTTCCTCTACTTTACTTTTTTGCTGGCCTCCTAGCAATTTCAGCTTCCTGTTTGTTGCTGAATCTTCAGCTTTTGTCGAGGATCCTCCCTCAGAAACCTTTCAGCTTGCTGTTTCTGATCCTGTGCCACATCTCCCCCACCTCCAGCTTTGCATTCCCATTGACTCCAGCCAGTCTAATTCTGACCCAATGACCGCTTTCATTTAGCTCCCAGGCCAATTCCCATTCACTGATTTTTTCAGTCTCCTAAATTTAACTATTCTGTGCCAAAAATCTCTTCAGTTAAGGGACGTTTCAGACAGCACTTCACTTACCTCTCCCAACAATGTAATAGTTTCCACTGCAGGCCTATCTGACTGGCTTCCACGCCTCACTCAGACTGTTCGAAACAAAACATAGTAAAGTTTATAAATCCTGATATTTGTCTGATTCTCCACAGGTAGGCACAAAGGCTGAGGATCTCAATGGGGAAAAACAGAGACTCATGATGGCTGAAGTAAGGTTACTTCAATGAAGTAGGCAATGAAAGGAAATAGAATAAGCAGTGCAAGGCAAAGGAGAAATTTGACTATATAAATTGGTAAAAGAAGCTTTGAGCTGAAGAAATGAGGTGCCAAAGAGAAAGTGGAAGTGGAGCAGAGGGGAAAACCTCACATAGGGTCTGTGTGCTGTTTGGTAGGAAGAGGATAAAAAAAGCAGCACAGTTTCTTTGGCCAAGAGTGCTACAGAGCTGAATTGGGGAGTGGGGCTGAACTTCACATCCGTAGCTAGCCAAATCGTTGAGCTGTTTGTTTCTATTTCGCTTGCTTTTCTGGCCTTGGCCAATAATAAGTATATTGACCTTTCCAAACTATTTTTTTGAAACACAGGTCCAGCTAAACTAAAGTCTCCAAAAAGCCATCCCTTTAGAGGCTGGCACACTTTACAAAAGCAGTAAGTTCTGGATGAGAGAGAGAGAGCTGTCTCTTAAATTTTTGCCATTTACACCAAAAGAGATCCTATGTTGAAACTCTTGGGATGGGCAGCTGTTTTTCTTTTGGGGGGGGGCTTGTTGTGTGCTGTACCTCACAAGCAGCATTTTAATTTGAAGATGTGTTTTACCTGTTTGCAAAACATCAAGCCTTCAGTAGAGTACTTCTGCATGGCTAGAGCTTTTCCAGCAGTAACTGTTTTTGCGTGGAGAGATAGAAAAAAGCTTAACATCTTGGAAGAGGAAATATGTTACGCTTTGTTCTGCTGAAGCAAATTTTTTTACCAGGCATAAAAATAACAGTTGTTGTTTCTGTGTAATGCAAATCTTTAGAACTGTTTTATTAATATAACCATCTCTGTCTTAAAGAGTTCCAGGCACACAGCTGTTACTGTTCCAAAGTTAGACTTCTCAATCTGTTCATTTTTTCCCCTTTTCAATACCTGACTTTCTTCACAGGTTCTTTATTTTTATCATAATTAATTGTAAAGCACACTCAGTGTGCTCTACAAGCAAGGGAAAGACAGTAAAGGCAGGAAGAAAAGGACAGGTTTCTCAAGAAGGTTGCAAAGGAAATAAAATTATCATTACATTTTTGAAGCAAAGGTGGGAACATGTGATCCATTTGGCCTATTACTGGCTTTGGCAGCAACTATCCAAGGTTTCAGGCAGAAATCTTTCTCAGCCCTGCTTCCTAATATTCCCCCCCCCCTTTTTTTTTAAGCTGAGATATTGGGAGTTGACCCCAGGACATTCTGTACTCTGGGACATTAGAGCTGAAACAAATTTGGCAAAAGAAACAAAATCTAACATGGGCCAAACTTGGGTTGTATTCAGAATTCAGATTTCAAATTTGCTTGTGGAGATTTGCTGTATTATGAAATTTGAAAAATTGGCAGACTTGCAGTTTTGTTGTAAATTCAAGGAGTTGGTTATGAGCAAAAGGGATAGCAAAGGAGGCCATAACAATAAACTGGCAGATCTGTTTACATTTTAGAATGCTGAGTGAGTGCGGATTCAGCAAGAAATACAGCCAAACATAGGATGGAGATTTTTAGGTTGGCATTCTGTAACTGTTGACCTCTCGACCTACAGTTTATTCCTTTCCATAAATGAGGTTTTGAAGAGGAAGCATCTGCAGCAGACACAAGCAACTTACTATTTTATCCAAATGCATTGGCCACTTTGAGTAGATGAAATATCATTCAGGAAAGCTTCTCTTGTCTTTTGTTTTGACTTTTTCTTTTTTCTTTGCAGACCAATGAAGCAAGCTCGGAATCAATAGCATCTTCCCCCAAAAGGGACATCATGAGCAGTTATCTGCCAGACAGTAGTTGCTATGAGTTACTGACCATAATAGGTGATGTTTCCAGTCTAGGAAAAAATGCTATCACCTTTCCCACTTTGAAAGCACTGATCCTTGTTCTCTGAATCTGAAGAATATTATCCTTTCTTGGGGGGATATCTAACAGCAGTGATATTGATTGTCACTTTATTTCCAGGCATGTCCTTTAAGCCATAAAATGACCAAAACATTTAGTGTAGCCCTGAGGGATGCTGGGATGTGTATGTGGGTAAAGATGAAGTGCAAGCCACCAGATACCCCCATCTCTCATAGTATCTTCTGATCCTGTTGAACAATTGCTGACTCTTGAGAAAAATGTTTTGTTTCTTGGGCAATCAAAAGCCATCTTCCCCACCCTCTTCTAGATTATGTTGGGAAGGGAGGCAGTGTGGCCTAGTTGGGGGGAATACTGAGTTGGACCATTGTCAATTTACTTTTACTCAGTCCTAATGTAGTTGCTAAGCCACATTAAGTGGTGCAGCGGGGAAATGCTTGACTAACAAGCAGAAGATTGCTGGTCCGAATCTCTGCTGGTACTATATCAGGCAGCAGTGATATAGGAAGATGCTGAAAGGCATTATCTCACACTGCGCGGGAAGAGACAATGGTAAACCCCTCCTGTATTCTACCAAAGAAAACCAGAGCTCTTGGGGCGCCAGGAACTGAAATCAACTTGACGGCACACTTTACCTTTAATGTAGTTGCTATCTTATCCCCTTGACCTCTTTTCATTTCTGACCCTCTGCTGCAAAACCAAAGCCCCTCTGCAACATTGTAAATTTCCTCCAGACATATTTTACAAAAACAGCAAAGCATATGCAATAGGAAACAGCTGTTAACAACTAAATCACAGGGAGTCAGACAACGCCCAAGTCAGATTAAATACCCAAAATAAATAGAGACCTTGGCTGCTTCTGAAATATTGATAGGGAAGAGGGCATGAGGATTTCCTGGGACAAGAAGTTCTAAAGCTTAGACACAGCCACAGAGAAGTTAGATGCTCCCAAAATGGCCCCAGTTAGAACTCTCCTGCATTGTGAAACAGCTGCAGTTTCTAAATGCTCTTAAAAGATAGCCTGTGTAATGCACATTGTGTGGTTACATCACACTTGTCTGCATTCCTTTGGTTGACCATCTGTGGAGATGCAAATTGAATCTGGATTTATGTTTTTTAAGGCCTTTACTGAACTTGATGCTTGCTTCTGAAATCTAGCCTGCTCTATCCATTGTGTTTTTCCTAAATAATCTGCAGCTGGTTTTACAGTTGCATAACTCAGATGTGAATATAACTTTATTTGTAGCCTTGGATGTTTGCAGTAAAAGTGTGTTTATAAATGTAAAAATCTTTTTGAGGTTCTCTTGTGTAGGGAAGATGGCTAATAGCAGAAGAATGTTTCTAACATGGTTTGTGTCTCATTTAGTAGTGTGCATGGAACCGGTCCGGGGCCATGTAAGAGGCCTCCAGACTGGTTCAGAATTCGGCTGGTCCGGCTGGGGGGTGGAGTGTGGCTTTAAGGGCAGGGGGGCAGTACTTACCCCTCCGGCGCTCGACTTCTTAGCAAAGTTTTGGGGGCGGCAGAGTTCCTCCCTGCTGCCCTTGCCCCCATCATTGTCTGGAATAAGGAGAAGTTGCCGGCGGTTCCGTGCAACTTGCCGCCATGCATGTGCCCGTTGTTGCCGCCGCGTGGCGGCAAGTTGCACGAAACCGCTGGTAACTTCTCCTTATTCCAGACAACGATGGGGGCAAGGGCAGCAGGGAGGAACTCTGCCGCCCCAAAAGCTGTGCTAAGAAGTCGAGTGCCGGAGGGGGGAAAGCGGCAGGAGGGGTAAGTACTGCCCTCCTGCCCTTAAAGCCACACTCTCCCCAGTACCGGACCACACCTCTGTGGTTCCGTGCACATCCTTAGTCTCATTCTAGTTGATATTATGTTGAAGCTGTGATGGTGTTGATGGTATCTCTTTCTTTTCAGGAAAGGGCTTTGAGGACTTGATGGCTGTGAATCTGGCACAGTATAAGCCAACAGGAGAGTTTGTCACAGTCCGGAGGATCAACTTAGAGGCCTGCACCAATGAGATGGTGGCATTTTTGCAGGTAGACTTAGCAGTCTTATGCAGGAGATGATTGGTTTGTTCCTCCTGGAAAGGTTTGTCTGGTTGGCCTTGAGTTACAGTCTGCCAAATGGCACTTCTTTGCTGACATTCCCTATGTTTAAGATTTCATGTAACTGGGGTCAGGGAAAGTACAAGCCTGTTGTCGTCTCTAGTAGTGGTTACATAGAATTGTAGAGCTGGGAGGAATCCATTGGCCAGATATTTGAGTCCCCAACTCCCAATAATATTTCCATAACTTCTTGCATTTCTTGACTGCTGAACGCTTCTTAGTGTAGAAGACCTAGAGCAGTTGGTCATGGAACCAACCAGAGAGAAGGTGACCTTGGATTTTACCCTGAGTGGCACACAGTGCCTGGTGCTAGATGTCCATGTCATAGAACCTTTCGGGAATAATAGCCATAGTGTGATCAAATTCAGCATATATGCGAGCAGAGAATCTCATTGTTGTGTCTGCCAATTTGTGTCTCAATTGTTAAGGGTAATTTACTGCACTGTTTTTGTTTTTAGGGTGAGCTTCATGTCTCAAAGTTCTTCAGCCACCCCAACCTTGTGCCATATAAAGCAGCCTTCGTAGCGGACAATGAACTGTGGGTTGTGACCTCTTTCATGGCCTATGGTAAGTCTTCTCCACTGTTGAGCAGGATCTGCTTGTGCTTCTGTAATGTGACCTTTAAGAGGTTTGGGCACTGGCGGTAATTGCCCACAGAGTGCACAGGAGGAGCAAGAGCTGTTCCATTCCTTCCACACTTGGGAAAGTTCCACACTTGCTCCTTCCAGGAAAATTTTGTTTTATCCTCGACAGAGTATATTTTAGGTCATGGGAGATTAAATTCATGGTGAGACTTTCCAATTTCTCTCAACCACATTTGAAGTAAAAATTCCTTTCATTAAGCAAAAGACTCTGGCAAAATAGAAGGACTCTGAGGGAGAGAGATTTCAAAACATCTTCTTAGGCAAAAAGTCTGCCTTGAGGGATAAGAATTTTTTTCTTTTAGTTAGATTTTAACTTCTCTACTTCTTACTGTACAGTGGTCCAGTCAGAATTAGCCTTTCTGCATACCCTGTTTCCCCGAAAGTAAGACCTAGCAGTAATTTCTGATGTACCGCTAATTGCCCTAGTGCATTTTTGGGGCTAAAATTAATATAAGACTCTGTCTTATTTTCGGGGAAACACGGTACAACGTTCTTCAGGAGAATTTGACTGTTTGAGAGCAGAGGCTTGTGGGGAATACAAGTCCAGAGATCACTTGACTCTCCTCAGAAGTAATCTGTATGTGTTAACCTTAAATTTCTGGGCTTGTGAAAACATGCATTTCTGTGTCTTCTGCAGATACTGGGGGAAACAACCAGTCTTTAGTTACTATCAAAGTACTTCTGTATTTTTGTTATCTCTCACTCTGTGTGTGTTTGTATAGGTTCTGCAAAAGATCTAATTTGTACGCATTTTATGGATGGAATGAGTGAACTAGCCATAGCTTATATCCTCCAAGGTGTATTGAAGGCCCTTGATTACATTCACCATATGGGATATGTTCACAGGTAAGCAAGATTGTTGTACCAAAAGCTGCTAAACGAATCTTAAATGGCTTGAAACCAATTCTTCTACATTGATTTCCCACAGAGTCCAGGGAACTTTAGCTATTGTGAGAAGGCTTTGTTCTCCCTCAGATGAGGATTGTATCCGAGCATTATGGGTTGTCATGACCTACTGCTCCGAGACAGGGCCAATCAGAAGTTTTCTCTCTCAGCAGAAGGGAGGGACAGCCCCCTCAGCCTCTGTCGTTCGCCCTCTCTCGCTCCAGCAGGTGCTCTTTCACTTCCCTCCATTTCAGCACTGATTTCTTGCTCATTTCTTGTTCTTTCTCCTTTTTCTTGGTGGTTTCCAAAGAGAGAGAGAGAGAGAGAGATAGTCATGGTCTCGGGGAGACTATTGGGATAGTGCGACTGCCTGTGGCCCGTCTGGTAACCCGCGGCGGCTCTTTTCTGAGGGCCATGGAAGGCCAAGATATGCACTGAGAGGGAGGCTTCTCCCTCCCTCTCGGAGGACTCCGTGGCTCCCGCTATTTGCCACGCTGAGTGGGCTGCGGCTACTTCACCCGTGCCCATAACTCAGGGCCCCAAGGCAAAGAAGATTAAAAAGCTCACAAAGGAGCAGAAGGCGGCGGCGCGTGCTGCTAAGCACAGCGTTTTGAAAGCAGCCCTGGAGTCCCAGCCGCCAGCAGCTGCTGCAGCCGAGGGGGAGACAAGCCGATCAGTTCCCCTCATGCTGCCGCCGCTAGAGGAAAAGTCGGCCAGCGACGGCCTGGAGGAGGGTGAAGCTGTTCAGGTAGGGGAAGATCGCATCGGCCCGTCCCCTGCCGAGCCGCCTGCAAAGCGCCTCCACTCATCTGGGGCGGCAACAGAAGCGGCGCCCGTCGCGGGGCTTGAGGAGGAGATTCCTCCAAGTTTCACTGCCCTTTCGAGGAGGGTGGTGGTGGAGGAGTTCGGGAAACTTGTTTCCGCCCTAGCCTGTCAGATTCCCGCCACAGCCTCTGCGGCCGCCATTTTGGGCGCGCGCGGGGAAGTCTCGCATGATGCCGCTCAGCTTCGCACGTCTGTCCCCGCAGCCGCTCCTGCGGAGTTGGGGCCTCCCACTCTGTCACCCTGTGCTCTCCTTCGTCCCTCTGTTCAGGTTCCCCTGCAGGCCCCCGTTTTACAGCCTGGTGGGGGAGGGAAGCCCTCTGAAGACACTGATTCTGATTCGGACAGAAAGGAGGGCGAGTTGTCAGGGGATGAGGGGGATAGCTTGCCAGCAGCTCAGGCCCCCTACAGGCTGTTCAGTCAGCCAGATTTTCCTGTGCTTTTGCACAAGGCCCGCAAGTCCCTGCGTCTGGAGGGGCTTGTTCCTGCACCTCAGGAGGCTACTGAAGGTGACCCGGCTGTGCTGCCATCCCTCAAAGCACCAGAGGTCACGGTGCCTTGCCCACAGCTGTTCCTAGATATCATTCAGGGTGAGTGGGATCGCCCCTTGGAGTGCAAGGGTCCTCCCACTGGTGTCCGGCGCCTGTATACCACCACGAGGGCTGTCATAGACAAGCTCCAGGTCCCACCAGTGGATAAGGAGGTGGCAGCCTTAGTCATGGGTGTGGTTCTCCCAAAGGATGGCAATGAGGTGCTGCGCAATACAGACGACAAAAAAAAGTGATGCCGCCCTACGTCGTACTCATGAGGCATCTGCACTTTCCTTGCGAGCCTCTGTGGCCAATTTTTGCACGTGTGTCAGTGCTTTGGGTCAAGCAGCTTCTCCCTCTGCTCCCACTGGAATTGTTAGCTCTTCAGCAGGGCCTTAACAAATTGGGTAAAGCTTCCGCCTTCATGGCTGACAGCTCGCTGGACGCGGTCCAATTGTCTGCCAGGGCTATAGCTTCTGATATCACAGTGAGGCGCCATTTATGGCTCAAGAATTGGAAGGTGGATCAAAAGTCTAGGAGCAATTTGGCCAATGCCTCCTTCAAAGGGGGTAAATTGTTTGGTGAGGCGCTAGAGCCAGTTTTGATTGAGACTAAGGATAGGAAAAAGGCGATGCCCTCCACAGCCCAATGTCAGGACCGCAGATCCTTCTCTTCTGGTTCATCTACCTCCGGCAACTTTTCCTCCAGGGGTTTTCAGTCTAGTTTTTGTCCCTGCCAGGGGAAGCAGGACAAGTCCACTTGGTCAAAGCCACAGGGTTCTTTTCGAGATCGGCCACAAGCAAAGTTTCAGCAGTCCGGCCAGTATACCAAGCCAGGTTTCAAGCGCCCCTCCTCCCAATGACTCCCTTCTGGAGATGCAGGTGGAGGGGAGGCTGGGGGCCTTTGCACAAATATGGTCAGAGACGTGTGCAGATGCTTGGATTTCCCAGACTGTTTCCCAGGGGTACAGTCTGGAGTTTCTTTCACGTCCCCCAGATCGTTTTCTTCTCTCCCTGCAGACCAAGCATGCCCTGATGTTGAAGGCCATCCAACACCTGCTCAGCATCAGGGCAGTCGAGTCAGTCTCCTTAGAAGAGAGGGGTCATGGGGTCTATTCTATTCTCTTTTTAGTTCCAAAAAAGAACGGGGAATGGAGGGCCATCCTGGACCTAAAATTTGGCAATCGATTCCTAAGGGAGAGACTGTTTCGGATGGAGACTCTTCATCCTGATGGCCCTGCAGTGGGGGGACTTTCTGTCCTCCATGGATCTCAAGGAGGCATACCTCCATGGCCCTATCCATCCTCTGGACAGGAGGTTCCTACACTTTGCCTATGCTTTGCACATTACCAGTATCGCGCACTCCCCTTTGGTCTCTTGGCTGCGCCGCGGGTGTTTACCAAAATCATGGTGGCACTCGCGCATTTGAGGACCAGGGGGATTCACCTTTATCCTTATTTGGACGACCTTTTGACAAGGTCACCGTCCCGCCTGAAGGTACAGGAGGATGTCAGGGAGACCCTCACCGTGTTGGAGATCCATGGCTTCCTTGTGAACTTCGAGAAGAGCTTCCTCATCCCCCAGAACAAGATTCAACACCTGGGGGCTGTCATCGATTCAATGCAAGGAACCGTCTTGCTGACTCCCGAGAGGAGCTTGAAGCTGCGCACCGCGTGTCAGAGGCTTCAGAGTCTTACTCACTCGGATGTTCTCAGTCTAGCCCAACTACAAGACCTGATGGTGTCTGTGATCGGGGTCATGCCTTGGGCACGCTTCAACTCGCGGCTCCTTCAGTGGCTCCTCCTACCTGTCCAGGACCTAGTCATCTCCTGGTCTCATCTCAGGATCCCTCTTCATCTTCAGGTTCGACTGTCCATGGATTGGTGGACGTCCCAGGCATTACGCAGGGGGGTAAGCTTCCTTCTGGTCGATTGCATGGTGGTCACAACCGATGCCAGCTTTCTAGGTTGGGGAGGTCATTGCAGTTGGCGAGTGGCCCAAGGCCAGTGGTTGGAGGAGGAACAGCGCCAGACGATAAACTGGCTGGAGCTCCGGGCCATTCAACTAGCTCTCATCCAGTTTCTCCCCAAGGTTCGCAACCGCCATGTCCTGGTCCTCACCAACAGTGCCACAGCCAAAGGCACATCTCAACCATCGGCGGGGGACAAAGTTGTGGCCACTGATGTGCGAGGCAGGAATCCTGTTGCACTAGGCGGAGCAGAACCTGTGCTCCTTGGAAGCCGATCATATCAGCGGCATGGACAACGCAGTTGCAGACTGGTTGAGCCGCTCGCAGCTGGACCAGGCGGAGTGGTCTCTGGACGATCAGGTTTTTTGGACAATCGTAAGGCGGTACGGAGCTCTCCTGGTGAATCTATTTGCAGTGGCAGGCAATGCTAAGGCGGACAGGTTCTTCTTCAGGTACCCATCTCCAGGGGCAGAGGGTGTGGATGCCCTGCTGTTCCCGTGGCCTCAGGGCCTTCTTTACGCCTTCCTGCCTGTGGCCATCCTGTCCGGGACAGTTCAGAGGATTCGTCATCAAAGGCCAGAGGTCATTCTGGTGGCCATGCATTGGCCACATCGGCCATGGTTTTCAGACCTGGTCGCTCTGTCGACAGAACCTCCTTTTTCCCTAAGGAGTCGGCCCCACCTTCTCCGTCAGGGTCCAGTTTTCCATCCAGACCCAGCGTGGCTCAACTTTTACACCTGGAGGTTGAGAGGGACTCTCTAGTGGCCTGTGGCTACTCTTCCGCGGTTCAAGATACCATTCTGGCCTTCAGGCAACCGTCCACAGCCCATGTTTATCAATCTACCTGGAGGTATATTCTTTATGGTGTGAGTCTTCAGGGGGGGACCCCATGTCGCCTTCCGTTGGGCAGGTCTTAGGTTTCTTACAGGCTGGGTTAGACAAGGGGCTCCGGCCCAATACCCTTTGACGTCAGCTGTTTGCCATTGCATCCGTGCTGCAAGTACTGGGTGTTCCGTCGCTGTCTGGGCATCCTCATGTGCAATGATTTCTTAAGGGGGCCGCGGTCCTGAAGCCTCCCCTAGTCCACCGTTTTCCCACTTGGGATCTAAATTTGGTGCTGAGGGTCCTGGTGAAGGCACCTTCTGAGCCTCTGCGCACCGTGTCTTTGCGCATTCTTACTTCGAATGTTTTGTTTTTGGTGGCCATTACCTCGGCCCGATGGGTCTCTGGCTTGGGTGCGTTGTCGGTCCAAAAAGAGTTGTCTTGTTTTTCCAGATTATGTGTTGCTGCGCACGGACCCTACTTATCTCTCTAAGGTGAATTCCATGTTCCATAGGTCCCAGGAGCTTATGCTTCCCTCTTTCTATCCCAGTCCCACTTCTCCTAAGGAGAGGGATTGGCACAAGCTGGACGTTCACTGCGCAATTCGTATCTATTTGCGGCACACTAAGGCATTCAGAATTACTGAGTCCTTCTTTGTTTCCTTTCGGGCCTGCTCGTTGGGAAAGAAAATTTCCTCGTCTTCCTTAGCACGTTGGATTTGCCAGACCATTCAGCTCGCTTATGTGACGGCAGGGGAGGCCGTGCCTGACGGTGTTACAGCTCACTCAACTCGGAGTGCAGCAGCTTCTGCGGCTCTAGCCACTTTGGCTTCCTTGGCTGACATCTGTAGGGCCTCCACATGGGCCTCTCTTTCAACCTTTGTGAGGCATTACAAAATACATGATTGGGCCTCTGCTGATGCTTCTTTCGGTCGGCGTGTGCTGCAGCAGGTAGTTCCTTCTTGGGGCCAGAGTATTATTGATCCCGCCCATTATTTACAGCAGCTTGGGTATGTCCCATAATGCTCGGATACAATCCTCGTCTGAGGGAGAATGAATCGTTGGCACTCAACTGAATGGTCATTCTCCTCAGACGTATGGATTGTATCCGACCCACCCGTTCTGTGTGTCTGAGTCTGCTCCCCGCTTTTCTTCACCTTCCTTCCTGTACTCCATATTGCTGTGGGGTGGTATTTTCTGATTCTGGGGTTTTTGTCTCCTTGAAGGGGCAGTTCCGAGTTAACTTTTTAAGCACAGGGATCGCTCTGCAGTCTGTCTTTTCTCTGTTCTTGTTATCTTACCTGTTCTGCAGTGTTTTCCTTTTATTAGCCAGAGCATCAAGGTGCTTGTTAGCGACTGAAGGCTGAGGGGGCTGTCCCTCCCTTCTGCGGAGAGAGAAAACTTCTGATTGGCCCTGTCTCAGAGCAGTAGGTCGTGACAACCCATAATGCTCGGATACAATCCATACATCTGAGGAGAATGACCGTTCAGGTGAGTGCCAATGATTCATTTCAGTTCATAGTCTATTGGTAGTTTCTAAGGCTCCTTGGTTGGGAGCCATGACAGTGAAATAGGCTTGAAGTTAATTTCTGCTTGTAGTGTAGACACATTGGGAACAAGGAGAACCAAAGTGAACTGTTACTGTCATTCCAATTTATTGTTGGAGAGCAGCTAAACTGCCCATTGGGGCATACTGTGCATTGCATCTGCCTGATATAAAATGTGGAATCCTGAGAATCTCCATTCTTGGCAAACATACCACACTCCTATCCATTTTTGTTGTAGAGAAGTCTAAAAGCCATATTATCTGGAGAGAGAATTTGTGGAAGTTAATGGCCAGCCCTGCTGGCTATCTAATCTCATGTGTATGTTTGTTACTCAGACTATGCCCACCACCACCACCCACACACATTTCTAGAGGCAGTCCCAGCTACTATATTTCTTTATAACACTGCCCATGTGTAATTGTCATAGCTCTTACCAGGGTGGGGTGGGGAGCTGTTCACTGGGGTGAATCCTTGATTATAAGGGATTTGCAGTAGGCTACCACCATTAACTTTATTTTAATGTGGAACAAACCACTCTCTCAATATGAGATTCCGGGGGGTGGTGGTAAAGAATATCATGCTTCACCAATAAGGGTTTATTGTTAGATTAAAAGAAAAACAAGAGTATGTAATCAGAACAATTGTCTTTTCATAAAGCAGATTGTGAGAGTTTTCATTAACCAGGCAACTCGGATTCAAGTAGTATAATTTCCCTCACATGTCTAACTTAACTGGTCCCTATCTTATTACTCACGGGCAGGGAACTTCCTGCTGTCTCCAGCCTCAGGGCCTTGGCCTCTCATTTCCTCAGCAGCTTCTCAGCCCGCTGCTTCTTCAGGGCATTCTTGGGACAGAACAAACAGAGCACAGCTTTCTCCTGCTGGTGGCTGTCATTGATCCTCTGGATTGGTCCTTCTGTTTTGATTTTCCCGGGCTTCCCCCCTTATTAGGAAAGGCCTACCCTCCCAGCAGTTGCTCTAAGTGAGGACTAGTCCTCCCTCAGTCTTTCCCATCACTATAGTAACCAAGACTGGGGTATGAGAGCAGCTAGTGTTATCAACATTAGGGGGTTGATGTGAAGCTTCAAGAATTCCATCTTTTGCCCAGGAGTAAGCAGAAGTGCTGGAATGTCAGTTGACTCTGTGAGCCATAGTGGCTTGTCCGGCCCCGGAGTGGGGGCAGGGGCAGCGGCTCTGTTCTGCTTAGTATTGCCCCAGGGTAGCAGCAAAATGCTTGCTGAGGCAGTTCATGACACTCGACTTGCAGAGCCAAGGCAGAGCACTATAGTAAGCTCTGATGTCTGACTTTTGGTTTCTTACGTATAAAATTGTGAAGGTTTGGAAGGAGGGGTGGGAGTTTGGCTGCTTTCTCTCTCTCCTCTTTGCACACAGGAGTGTGAAGGCCAGTCATATCCTGATTTCTGCAGATGGGAAGGTGTACCTCTCTGGCCTGCGCAGTAACTTAAGCATGATCAGTCATGGGCAGCGTCTCAAAGTAGTTCATGACTTCCCCAAGTACAGCATCAAGGTCTTACCATGGCTAAGTCCAGAGGTCTTGCAGCAGGTATGTTAGATTCTTCCTTGGTCTTGTTTTCTTAGCCTTTGTACAAGACCAGTCCTTGCAAAATGTCTCCTATTAATAGAACACATTTTATGGCGTAGAGCCCGAGTCAAGTATTCTAAAATGACTCTATGGTTAATCTTCCAGTCTACCCACTCCATGTTTAGAATTGGTAACAGACTGGATGCGAGCCAAATCAGTGAAGCTCAATCCTGACAAGATGGAGGTATTGTTGATAGGTGGTTCATCTGCTCAGGCAGGGTGATAGTTTTTCACTTGCTCTTGATACGATGAGGTTTACAATTAGTAGGTGCGTGTCTGTCCAGCTTTTGTCATGGGGGAAGTCTAGGTGGCATGGAGCATCTTCTGCCAGCTGAGACTGATGTGCCATCTGCAGCCCCTTGTGGGCAGACTTGGTTTCGATAGCTCCAGATTAAAGTACTGCAAGATGTTGTATGTGAGGCTGCCTCTGAAGATGTCTTAGCTCACGTATTGGGAGCAAACATTGCCAATGCTTAAACAGTTTCACTGGCCCCTAGTCCAGTTTCTGAACCCAATTCAGAGTTCTGATGCTTATCTTTTTGGAGCCCTACATGTCTTGCGACTTGAAGGAACATCAACATGCCTATGCACTGAAATTATCTTTGGAGATGCTTCTTGGGGTGCCCCCTCAGTCCGAGGTGAGGTAGATGGCACCCTGCCTGTGGAATGCCCTCTTCAGGGAGTGGCTATCTTAATGCCTGTTTGATGCCAAATGAAACTTTTTTATCTTCTCGGGCCTCTTAACGTATGTAAGTTTGAAGGTTACTGTCCTTGTGTAAACTGCCCTGGAAATAGCAACTAAAGGGAGGTGCATACAAAGATAATAAATAAGTGGTTTAGTGGGTAGTGTCAGCCACTTTCTCTCCTCTTCCTTCTCCCCCATGGCAAAGGACACTCCAGAACGCTTGTATGTGGAAGCCTGAGCTCAACCACACATGAAGGGGTGTCCCTAGGTACTTTCAGTGTTGAAGAGCTTGTTGTGTTCATTTTTTGTGTGTTTGTGTAACTGTTGCCAAGGCAACTGTAATGAAAGCATCTATAAATACAGTTTTTGTGGGCAGTTGTATTGGATTCTTTAATCCATTTCCTCCTCGTGTTTAAAGGTTAAATACAACATATTTTCATATTATGATTTTAGAATCTCCAGGGCTACGATGCAAAATCCGACATCTACAGTGTAGGAATAACAGCCTGTGAGCTGGCTAATGGCCACGTCCCCTTTAAGGATATGCCTGGAACTCAGGTAGAGTGTGTCCTGCTCCACTAATTCTTCAGCTGCTGACTGCACTTTATGGGAGCAAGGGAGCTGACAGTATTGTGGCATAATGTTGCTGATCATGGTGTGAGCTTTTGTAGCCAGCCACACACAGCTGCTGCCTTCTTCTCATACTTCAGATGCTTTTGGAGAAGCTAAATGGGACTGTCCCCTGTCTCCTGGACACGACCACGATCCCTCCAGAGGAGCTGACCATGAAACCGTCTCGTTCGGGAGCTAGTACTGGAACTGGAGAAGGCATGGCAGCCAGCAATGCCAGGGCCTCCAATGGTGAGGCAGTACCACATCCATATCATCGTACCTTCTCGCCTGCCTTCCACCACTTTGTGGAGCAATGCCTACAGAGGAACCCAGACTTGAGGTACAGCAAGAATCACAGTTGTCTAGACTAGGAAAGGTTTGAAATGTTGGCGCCCCAAGGGTGTTGTGGGCAGGTGCTGCCACTCAAGTTCTTCTCTGCTAATATGGCACCTAGAAACTTGGGATTTTTTAAACTGTTCAAACACTGGTGGGGTCATGGCTGAAGAAAAAACACTGTTGGTCCATGTTCTCCCTACCACATTGTCACACACACACACACACACACACACACACACCCCAAAGGAAAGGCTGGAATCAGGGTGGTATCCTTGGCAACTAAAATGGTTGGTAGGAGGGCTAGCAGGCAAATATTTCACAGGACTTGATGAGGCTTTGAAGCAGCTGCTATAACTATGCCTCTGTAGTAGACCAGTCAGAAGGGGTCGCAGCTGTGGCCACACATACTGCTAAAGGCAAACGTGAGAACCACTGGCCTTCCGGGGAAAGGAGGGAAGGTGGCTTTAGACGAAATGCAAGCAGAATAAGAAGGCTGCATGTGCCTTGCATTTTCTGTTGCCATGCTGCTTTGAATAATCTGAATGTGGGTATTCCTGTGTGGCACAGCTTGCACATCTGGCATGCAAGTTGTGTTTGGTGTGACATAAGGAAGAATGTACAGAGAATGGACTTGTGTGTCCTCTAGTCATCCAGTTCTTCTTGATTATGTGGGGCTGCCTCTGTACATAATCTGGAAACTGCAATTGGTGCAAAATGCAGCATTCAGATTGGTCTCTGGTTCATCTTGAAGAGATCGCATTACATCTATACTAAAAGAGCTGCTCTGGCTACAAATGTTTCCAGGCAAAATACAAAGTGCTTAAACAGCTTAGGTCCAGGGTATTTAAGAGAATGCCTTCTTTGTTATGAGCCCCACCGCCTATTGAGATAATCTGACAACTTTTTAAAAGTCTCTGGTCTAAAGACTTATTTTTTCACCCAAGCTTTTTAACTGTACTGTGGTTTTAAATTGTTTTGTGTTGTAAACTGCCCAGAGACAAAGTTTGCCTACAAACTTGAAAAATAAATAAGTAAATCTGGGGATTTCCATCTGCAGTTGCCACCAGCTCATCAGGTGGCTACCTGGGGACATGCCATCTCCATTTCTGCCCTGAGCCTTTGGAATTTGCTCTTTCAAAAATAAGAGCCTCCCCATCTCTGATAACTTTTTAAAAGGCGGTTAAGATGCATTTGTTCATTCAGACTTTTAATTAGATTCATAGAATTCGTGTTAAATTTCAAATTGTGTTTTACTATAAACTGCCCAGAGACAGGGGTTTGGGGCAGTATATAAATATGATACATAAACAGCCTTTCTGTTCATAGCAATAGCTGGGTTTACTAGATTTCAGGCTCGATTCTTGTTTTTCTTGCACAGGCCAAGCGCAAGTGCCCTTCTCAACCATTCCTTTTTCAAACAGGTAAACTGGAAGTTTTCCTTATATTTACCCTAGTAATGTGCCTGTCTTCTCATACTACTTTAGAACAGAGTAGGCCTTTGGAATTGGGGTGGGGTGGGGTTGGGGGGTGAGAAGAGAGAAACCTTGCTGATGAAACCTTTAAAACATAACTTTATGAACAAATTGTGTTTTCCAAGGCTGTGTGAAATCAGAAGCCTGCACTTGATTAACACTCTTTGTTGATTACAAGCTTTGGGTTCCTCTTGCTGAGTTAAGATTTTTAAATTTAGTTGAGGGCAAGAATTCCAAGGGAGATGGGTTTGTGCAAGGAACAGGTTGACTGTCCCCTGCTAACTGAGCAAAGAGGCACCTTTTCAAAGTGGTGGTTCTCTTTATTTAGCAGGGGGAGAGTAACTGGCCCTATCCACCCCCAGCACAGTACCCCTCCAGTGACTGTTGCTGGTGTCTGTCTTATGTTTATTTTTAGATTGTGAACCCTTTGGGGACAGGGAGCCATCTTATTTATTTATTATTTCTCCATGTAAAGTGCTTTGGAAACTTGTGTTGAAAAGCGGTTTATAAATATTTGTTGTTGTTGTTGAACAGGGGGCAAAACTGTATCTTGGTATGCATGAGCAGTATGGTGGTTAGTTTTTTTGCTCTTGCAGCTCAATGTGGAGACACTTTCCTGCCTTCTCAGTTGCCTGTGAGTTCCTGTAGCTAGCACAAGAATGGAACACAATTCTGCCTCCATCCCAAGTGGCTGAGGCAATGTCATCTCTGCATAAAGGAGATAATTCTTGTCCAGATATCACTCTCAGGGCTTGAAACCTTTTTGTGACAATTTGTCTTCCTATTTGGAAAATGCATGCCAGCCTGCCTACACAGCTGGAATAGCCGTGCAGTTGGCCACTGGCCCCAAACAAGTAGCAGTGTCCTTTGGTAAAGTAGTTTCTCACTCCCATCCTTCAGACTGTTCTCCTATTCACTTTTGCCCATTCTTGTATTGACTTGTTGGCCTTATTTTAGATTGTCTCCACTATAACCTAAAACTAAATTACTGATTTCTTCCAATTGCCCTTGGAGCTGTTCAGACAGTTTTTCAAAAAGTGTGTGTATGTTTAATGTATTATAAAGACAAGAAGGGTGTAGAGCAGGCCAGCTCGACTTAGGCCCCCCCCCCCGCTGTTTTTGGACTACAGCTCTCATAATCCCCAGCCACAGTGTCTGACAGTCAGAAATTATGGAAGTTGTAGGCCAACATCTGCAGGTGGGCCGAAGGAGAGCAGCCCTGGTGCAGTGGTATATTGGTGTGCAGTAGAAGAAAGAACAGCAATTGTATACTGAACTCACAAAAATCCTCTGCACTGAGAGCAATTTCATCCATTTCTCTGCTGGCCGAAACCTTTCCCAACCCTCAAAAACATATTTTCAGGAGGCAGCTGCAGATGTGAGGGAGGGGGAGATGGCTGAATATCATCCCTCCTTGCATGCAACACTCAGTCTGGGTGTTGTCTGCTATCTCTGAGAGCACTCCCCAAAATACAATTTGGTTTCTCATTTTCAGCCACTGTACCTGTTTTCCCTGAGCATAAGAGTCTGGGCGGTCCATTTAATCCACATTCTGTTCACAGTACTAGCCAGCCAGATACTTCTAAGAAACCCCCAGCAGGGTATGAAGGCAACAGTCCCATCTCGGTTGTCTATCTGTACAGATATTAAACTAATAAACTAGATTTTTTAAAAATTCTTTCAATGACAAAGTCAGATACCCAGGATGCCAAACTAATATATGCAGTTTTGATGTCCTAAATCAGGCTTCCTCAAACTGCGGCCCTCCAGATGTTGCTGAACTACAACTCCCAGCATACCCAGCCACATAAAATTGTGTCTAGGGATGCTGGGAGTTGTAGTTCAGCAACATCTGGAGGGCCGCAGTTTGGGGAAGCCTGCCCTAAATGAATGCCGAAATATTCCAAGTGCACTTTTAGGTGATCCCACCTAATGGAAGAACAGTTAGCAGGATGTGTGAGAATAGGTCACTGTAAATTTCCAGTTAATCTTGCTGGCCCAGTGTGCTTAATTATGCTTGTTTTAGATCTGGTTTGCTTCTTCCTTGTCCTCCAGATCAAACGCCGTGCATCGGAAGCACTCCCTGAACTGTTGTATCCCGTCACACCAATCGCCAGCTATGAGGGCATGCACGTGCAAGATCCTAGTTGTATTTTTGAACTGGTATCCAACTTGGAACAGCTTGAGATGGAAGACTGGGAGTTCTAGTCTGGTCCTGGAGCCTTTGTGAAGAAGCTTTCTAGAGACATGGTTAATTTATTTAACCCTCTTCCTTTTCTCACAAAGCCATGATGAATGTTTCATTGCAGAAGTTTACACATCTTCCTTAGGAAGTGATCCAGATGTTGGCACAAGGATAGGAGCAGACCAAGCATGGGTGGAATACATGGTGACTATGTGGTGCTGGACCTCCATTTTCTGCTGTCCAGGTTGAAGCGTGTTTGCCATCAAAATGAAGTTCAACTGAGCCCTTTTCCTTGTGTGCTGTTGCAGGAGTACTGGCCCAAGAGCAGGCATTCTGGTGTCTTTCTTGTAGTCATCCTCTGTTCAGATCTACCTTTTGAGAGTGTTTGGGTGTTCATATGTTAACTACAAAGCATTCTTGCCCATAGGGTCACCAGTGGAAAACTGATGGTTTTGCAAAACCAAGTAGCAGGTACTATTTATAGCTAAGCCTAAATCAAAATTTTGGTCACTTCTCTTCTTTTTTTAAGTTTGAGGGTAGGATGTACCAGTGTGGCGGCAGCAATGGTGCCATTCCCTCTTTAATTTTTCCTGTATCTGCAGTGTAGGTACCACACTTCCCCAGATGTGCCCTAGTATGGTATATAATGGTGAGGGATGGCAGCTGCTGAGAGGACTTCTGCTTGCAAGCTTAGCAAAATGTAAACACAGCCGCTCTGCCACTGTCATGCTGGTATGTCCTGCCCTCCTGTCTTTTAAAACCAAACATTTTGTTTCAAAAACATTTGCTTGCCCTCTGAAAATCACCCCTCACTTCAACTCACTGCCTACACAGGAGATGGCAAAGGGGCAGGGGCACTCTCACTCAACCCTGCTTGAACTGAGCTTAGTCTTCTGTCTAGAATCCCCCCATCTTCTCTCTCTTCCTGCCCACCTGCCCCCACCCTGTTGTTTGACAAAGACATATGGTAGGGATGGCAGATTAACGCCATGGTGCTCAAAGCTGCCAGCAGCAAGTCAGATGGGCAGCCTCTGTACTTGCTGGATAAGGCAGCATTTCTCACTAGTGTCATTACGGCTGTCGTGGCTCACCTTTTTTCTGTGCATCTAAGCAAAGCTGGAGTACTGTCTGCTACAGCTGTGTAGAACATTCCAAACTCAGAATGGGCTGTTTCAAGTGTTCCGAGCTTGGAACAGAACACCTCTTAAAAAGGTGCCTGGGTGGGTGGGTGGGGGCCCTGTTCCAAGCTCGGAACAAAACAAGCCCTTCTGTTTGGAACTTTCCGAGTGTTCCTGTTCTTTAAAAAAAAGAAAAAAATAAAATCGTGAGGGCAGTACTGGGTTCTTAACATTAAATTAATCAAAGTACTCTCATACCACTGCAGCACTCTGGCTGGCATCTTGTATGGCAGCATGTTTCCCACTACAGCTCATGTCACCTGGCCTCCACACATGCCAGAGCACCACATGGTGGCGGTTTGCAGTGCCTGCATTACCACTGGTAAGGGTTCCATTAATGTTAAAAGGTACCTCTTGTCACCTCCAGCACCATAAATATATATATTTAAATAAAAGCAGGAACACTCAATGTTCAGACTGGCTTGGTCACCCTGGTGTTTCAGTCAGAACATTCAGGCTCTTTTGCAGTCTGAGCTCATAACAGCACACACAACCTATTCCATGCACACCTATCTGCTCTTGTTCTTTAAACAGAAAACTTCACTTGCCTCCTCCAGAGAATAGATGAGTTGCTCTGATACATCGTCGGTTCCAGAGCAGCTGTCTGGAATGAGAAGGCAACTTTGTCTATTTCTCTTCCAAATCTCCCTCCCTGCCTATTTTGGCTGTATTTTTTCATTCTGAAACACCGTCTCATCTGCTGTAGTCTTCATCTTGCATAAATACTGACTGATGATGGAAACTTGCAGAATCTCAAATGTGTGCCCTTGTGGTTCTGCCTTTGCTATGCTTCTTGCTGTGCACTGGCTTTTTCTTCCAAATGTTTCCTGTATAGGCTATTTTCAGAAGCATTTTTACCTAATCCAGATACTGAGCCCAGCCTCCTGCATCTGGCTGGCTGCAGGACTGTGTGTGCGTGCATGTGTGTGCATGAGCATGTTACGGTCTACTTGAATCTATGCCAAGTTTGCTCTTCTAGTTTTATTGCCAATAAAAGATTATTTCTGTATTTTTCTCTTACCTGATGCAACATGCTGACAGTTTACTCTGCAGTGAATATTGCTATATGAAAAGAGCTGTCTGCCTGTAAGTGGAAGCACAAAGCTTGAGGGGCCAAATTTTCTAGAAATATTTATTCAGTTATAAAACTAGCTTTCAGGAGGATTGTAAGAGTGGTGGTATCCCAGTATTACTCTGGCTCCTCAGCATTCTCTGTAGTTCCCTCTTCAGCCTTGTGTTTTTCCAGCTTTGCTATTAACTCTGTCAAACAAAATGAAGTATGAGTTGATTTTTTAAATGAAACCCTTTTATCCTTAGGGCAGGTCATGTAGTAGCAAGCATGACTTGTCCCCTTAGCTAAGCAGAGTCTGCCCTAGTTGCATATGAATGGGAGGCTAGAAGGGTGAGCACTGTAAGATATTCCCCTTCAGGGGATGGAGCCGCTCTGGGAAGAGCAGAAGGCTTCAAGTTCCCTCCCTGGCAGCATCTCCAAGATAGGGCTGAGAGAGATTCCTGCCAGTCTGTGAAGACAATAGTGAGCTAGATAGACTCATGGTCTGACTCAGTAAATGGCAGCTTCCTATGTATCCCTAGGATGAAATAGGCAAATCTAATAAGACCATGCATGCGGGTAGGAAGAGTACAATTCCCTACTTTATTCCTTTGCCTCAGGAAAGTTCTCAACCCAGCTGTATTATGCCATAGAACAAACAATTCAGGAACCTGAAAGGAATTGCTTTCTCCTGCTCTTAGCTGGGCACTCGTAAGGCCCAAATGAAAGCCTTATAGCTGTTCAAATCAGTTCTTCAGTCCTCATACTTTGCCTTTAAGTCATGGCTTACAAAAACCACCCAGGGCAACATAGGAGTGCTCAAACTCTTGTTTCTTTCATGTTACCGATAAACAAAACATGAAATGGGGGGGAGCGGGATCTACATACAACCACATATGATAAAATAGTATTTAGTCACACTTCATTGGAAAGAATTTGCTATCCTCCTTGTACTCCGCCCAAATCTATGTATTATGGTTATTAACCCTGTCCTATTAACCTTCAACCAAAGGAGGGTGGAAAGATTCATACAGTTACTATTTCTGTTCTTACTGCTTCCATATTTGCCTCCACTTCCATATCGAGTAGTCCAAACAGGATTACCACTTGGTCAAATAAGTTATAAGCAATGATATTTTGACTAGCTGACATGATCCACAGCATAGCAACAGAAGGACTGCAGATACACAAGCAGCCTTCAGTGCAGGGCTTGCCAGTGGCAGTGCCCCCAGCCCTCAGGTAAGCAGGATACCCAGCACCACATGGATCTCCTCACAAGAGGTCCAGTTGCTACTGCCATTTTTGAGAGGAAATCAGTAGGAGAGGGCTGCCACTGCTTAACATCTGCATAGCCCAGTGCAAATGACAGAAGAGGGGATTGGTAGCAACCCCAAATAATGCCTGGTTAGTGAGCTAAGCCTAAGTTTGTAGATACCTGGACTGGGCATGGAGGAGGAGCAGGGAGCCATTTTTGTCTCTCTTCCTCTCCCTCCTGGAATGAATCTGTTCCTGAGGGTGTCTCAGCCCTCAGGAACAGATTTATGCAGGTATAAAGGGTATTTGGAAGGAGGGAAGAGCGGAGAACACTACGCCTCTCCCCATCTGGTCTGCTGCACAAAGCAGCCTTCAGTACAGGGATGCTGAAGAGCTGCATGCAGAACTACAAGTCACCTTTTGGTGCTGGAGAGCTGCAGATCATGTCCGTCACCATCCCTTATCACCACACATGATTACCAGCAATGAAGTTAGCCCATTTTATCAAAAGTCTATCAGAATCCTGATAGATCATTGCCAACTGCTGTTAAAATACCATCTTTGCAGTGGCAGTAGTATTTTATTTCCTCCCATTTCAGTGGAATTTCAAAAGATCTCAACCTTTAGGCTACTAGTATAACTGATAAGTTTATCCACTAGAACTGCATAGGCTTTTTTGTGTGGTGGTGGTGCTGTTGCTAAAACATTTCAATATTTTGAAGAATGAGTCACTCAGTCTGTAACTTAGATAAAAGAGCTATAGCATGCTTTTTTCTATCCACCCCTATCAAGGAATCTACAGGTCAGAGTACCTTTGGCTGGGTTGAAGACACCATTTGTTTGTTGGTCACATACATAGCATCTCTGGGACTTGCGATAATGTTGTAGAGCACAGCTCTCACAGAAATAATGTTTACACCTGAAACAAGAAATTCTAGTAAGAACTAATCTGCCTATTTTCCTTTTACTATAATTTTAATTGATAATTACTGTCTTCACAGGAGCCCACTTTTGCCACAAAATGTTCATGTATCCACCATCTTTAATTGGGATGGACAACACCACACTATGCTGTTGAGGTGTCCCTCTGTCTGTCTGTCTGTCTCATAAACATACCCCTACCAACCTGGGTGATCTCATACACTAGTAGGCTAAAAAGCATGAATGAGAGATTTATGGCAGAAGACTGGTAGGAGCAGGGTTTCCTTCTGTGTCCGCTTCAAGCTGTGACCCCTTTTACCTAGTTAGAGCAAGCAGAGCTCAATATCAACTTGTCCCCTGTCCCCACCCCCTGGTGCTTGTGCAGTTTCATGCAATATGTGCAACCCTGTCACCATTTTGCCACATCCCCCGCCCTCCCACAGGATAAATCACAGGTTCATTTGAAAGGTCCCAACATCTGGACTTAAGGAGACCTAGATTCACCAGCCATCTTACTTGGTCATCACAGGGTTCTTGAAGGAGCGTCTGCAGATGAAACATTTGAAAGGCAGGTCCTCCTCATCACTGCTTACTTCATAGTTTTCATCATCTACACAAGAGAAGAAGTGTTAACTTGTTTCTGCTGCCACTCACAATTAAACAAAGAACTTTTGCATCTCTGCCTTGTGTAGGGAGCTGTTACCTTGCCAAGAACAGATGATCTCACCATCTACATATTTCCATCACCAGCATATGGGATGAAATTATTGGGTTCAATTAATTAAATTGTCCATGTGAACAGGCATCTTCCTCTCTACACTAGGTTTTTATACAGATGCAGAAGGCAGGGGCACACTTGCTCCCGTAGGCAGACAGCTGGTTACGAGTGGGCTATGTGGAAGCATGATTATGCTAAATATTGCCAAGTATTTAGAGCCTTGACTACCCTGAGCCAAACGGATTTATGTGGAAGTAGCCAACACCACTGTAGAAAGTAGATGCAGCTGAAAAATCGACCAGCAACTGGATGGACAAAGTCATTTAAAAAGTGTAGATTGCTCCTCTGAGCATAGCATCTGGTTTTATGTTCACTTTGGTGACCAGGTGTCAGCCATTGTCCTTTGTGCAATAAGTGGCATCTATGCCTTTGATAGTTATTAGGGAACAGCTAGTGAGCTCGCACTCTCTCTCTCTCTCTCACACACACACACACACACACACCATGGAGGACTCAGTTTACCAGTTCTTGCTCACACGATGGTAGTCTGGGCTGGGTGTGTGTGTTTGGAAATGGAAGTTGGTAACCCACCTAGAAGGGAGGCATGCACAGATACACCGGCTTGCCTGGCTCACTGCAGGTGTGCCTGCTGGGCTGGCCACCACCGCCGCCTCTACCCCCACTGTTACTGGACTGGGTGTTGCCAACATGGAGCCTCCGAGTGGGACAGGAGAGTCAGCGACTGCTGGGCTGCCTGCTGTGGCTGCTTGCCTGCCTCTCACCTCCTAGGCGCAGAAAATACCCAGCCGCTGGCCTCAACTGCAGCCCTGCCCGCTCGAATCACAGCATGCTCCACTCCCTCATGCACTGCTGCCTAGCTGGCTCGTGTGATGCAATGCTAACACATGCATGCATCACGTGACCTCACACGCTTGCTTGCTAGCACTGCCTGCTACGGCTGGGCAGGGAAGTGACTCGTCACCAGGCACAGCGTGGGCGGTGGTGCAGCACGGCCACCCCTGGTACATTAAAAACAACAACCAACAACTGGGGGGCCCCAGGGGGTGTAGGGGACTGAACCTCCGCTTGGAAGTCCGCAAGGAAGGGCACCCCTGGGCACTAAGGACACTGAGAAATCCTGGGAAAGCAAACTGAGGCTACAAAGTAATATTTTTAGAATGCAGGTCCTAGAAAGTCAAAGTTGCCAGGCCTCAATTTAAGAGTGAGATGGTAGTAGAAGAGTTTTTATTTGGTAGGTTCTGGGGAGATTTTTAGACCAAGGAGCACATGTATTAAAAAAGATGGGGACACACTTTAACCAAACTGTAGACGCTTAAACTATATATTTTTAAAACGTTGCAGATTTTTTCCGTTAATGATTTGCAGGTGTAGTGGGGAAGCAAACAAGCATTAAGGAACATCAGCTCATTTCTTTAGGGATTCCTAGGGATGATGCTTCAGAGTTGAGATAGAAATGGCTAACAATAGAAACTAACTACTGAGAGAGAAACCAAAAAGATTAAGAACGACATTAGAAAATCAATCATTAAAGTTAAAGATGGACAAAACAGAGATACTTAGGATAGCATTTAATCCCAAAGCTTCCACAATAATCTCTCCGAGTGTGTTGTGTCTTGTAACAAGTGTTTTTACCAATGCAACTCCAAGTGGATTTGCAACCCAATTAATCGTCTTTAGTGTTAATCCTGATCCTTCAAAGCAGTCGCACTTGCTTTATATCAAAAGGTGGACAGAACATCAGTCAGGATCCAGCCTAGCTCTAAAATGGGACTTTATGACTAAGAATGCTGATGCAACTGGCTGTCCCTTAAACCTGCAAATAGTGGCCAACACAACAACAAATGGGAGTGCTTCAATGCCTGTGCTGCCACACACATCTCAAATTCCACCTGTGCAGCTGCAGAACAGGGCTGTTCCACTCCAACCACAGTTGCACGATGCTACCACCATTATTTTCAATGAAGGTACAACTGTGCGACTGGTTGAGCAATTTTAAGTTGGAGTGGAACAGCCCTGTTCTGCAACTGCACCGGCAGAGTTGGAGACACATACAGCAGCATGGATGGTGCTGAAGCACTTGCATTGCACTGCACTGAATGGCTCATGGGGTGCAAGAGGTAACTGACCCCACTCCCTCTGCCACCATTTGGGGTCCAGCTCCATCCCCTAGGACACCATTCTGGGTCTTGCTCCAATTGGTAGACCTCAGGGTTCTAGCAAAGCCTGAAGTCTGCCTGCTTCTGCTTTAAGGTTTATGTCACGTACACATGGGATGAGTGTATTCCTTCAGCCAAGTTGCTTAAAGGGCTACCTAGCACTGGAACAAATGCAGGCAAGGAGAGGGACTGCACATACCATTAACACCATAGCGTCCCTCGTCCAGCTCTCGCTCAATTTGCCAGCCATGCTTGTAGTCTGACCGGTCATGGAGGAATTTACAGCTGTCTGTAGGAAAAGCAAACAGGTACAAGTGTGTTTACAATCACCCTTGGTCATTTCCACCCTGCTGCCAACACATTTGGCAGAGAGAGACACTCCACCACATGCTTGGTGGGGTATATGAAAATCTGTGTTCAGGAAAGAAAATGAAAAAGCCATTCACCTCCAAAACCACAAAACCCCGTCTCCTTGTAGTCTTTGCAGATGTCTGGTTGGTAGTCCCACCTCACAGTGGCCCTGAGATGCTCTGGGGCTCGGATAGGTCCTTTCCTGAAATGAAGAACAGGAAACTGACACAGCTGCTGGTGTATTAGGCACAAGGAAAGGATAAGGCTTGGTGGGGGTGCAAGGATGGGACAGGAGACTGTCAGATGGCAGTGTGTGGGGGGGGGGGAGGTACAAAACAGGAGTCAATAGTGGTACCCAAAATATTTTGCTGAAAAGAGGTGAGTTTAATTAATGGTTTGATAGACCGAGTGGAAGAATGGCTGTACAAGGCATTCAAAACATCTGCTCTTTTTTAATGCTCTGCGGTATCTGCTAGGGATGTGCACGGAACTGCGGCTGGGCGGTCCGGATGTGGCGGGGGTAGCGCTTCAAGGGCGGGGGGAGGGTGCACTGATCCCTCCTGCCGCTTTCCCCCCCGCAGGCATTATTTTTTCATAAAAACCTTTGGGGTGGCAGCATACTTCCCTGCCGCCCCGTTGCCATCCTCGGCCAGAAGTGGCCGGAAGTACCGAGCACATGTCCGCCCATCACATGCGCGTGTATGCACGCCAGACGGGTGTGCGTGCACATGCGATATGCGTGCCAGGTACTTCCAGCCAAGAAGGGCAACAAGGCGGCAGGGAGGTATGCTGCCGCCCCAAAGGTTTTTATGAAAAAATAATGCCAGCAGGGGGAAAGCAGAGGGAGGGATAAGTGTGCCACTCCCCCCCCCCCCACCGGGGCCTTTGATCTTTGAACCAGCCCTGTGTTCAAAGGCCCGTAAAAGGGACTCCGAACAGGTTCGTGCGCATCTCTAGTATCTTCTGCCCTGTGGTATTTTGAGGAAATTTCCAGTTGTAGCATCACAGTATTTAAGGTCAACTAATAACGTAAATGGAGAACGTAAGCAGAACTGTGAGCATCCCCAACACGAAAGGGATACAACATTCTGCAGAAAGAAGCCAGACTTTCTTGAGGCATAAGCACATAGACTAAGTTGCTCTGCTGGCAAGTCTCAATGTTGCCAATGCTTTCCCACCCCCTGGGAGAACCACCAAATTTTCCTGTCTTACCTTACCATGCCTGAGGAGGCATTCCCCATTGATGTATCTTTTGGCTTCACATACTTTTGATAATTATTGATCCCACGGTAAATCTTATCATCATCCTTTCCTCTGAGTTCCTAAAAAGAGAAAGGAAGGGTGCAAAAGATGACAACAACAAATAAGCAGGGCAACTTGGTAACCACATCTGCCTCTTGTTCATCATGAGGCATCATTCTAATTCCAACACAGAAGTGCCAAGAAGCAGCTCTAAAAATGGCAGAGAATGAGGAAAGGAAGTTATTGGCTGGAACACAGATATGAGACTGGAGTGACAGTAGAAAGCATATCCATGAACAGTAATAGAAAAGTAAAAACAATATTATACTGCAGCTGAAGAGGAAGAGAGAAGGTGAGCAAAAAGAGGCTGAGACCACATCCAAGTGGTTAGGAAAAAACCAATTCTAGCAGCCAAATTCTAGATGGAAATGAGGATGAGAGGCAAAATGGAAACTGAGAAGGCCTGATCTTTTTCCATTGCATGAAGTCATAAGATAAGTTAACATCAAGGGAAGAAATGGGAGCTAATCAGATATTTACCTCCTGTATTTGCTGGCTACGTTCAAAGATGGCTTGGGCATCTTTCTCCTTTTCTGTATCCAGTTCATACACAGCTGTTGCCCCCATGTCCTCTGGACCCACAGGTTTCTACAACACAAGGGACAGTGAACATGTTAAGCTAACAAAGGGCTCTTTCTGCAATGATATCAATTATTAGAGAGGTTCCCCAAAGCAGCAGTGTTGCCTCGAAAGCACCCGTACCGCAGATCTCGTTGACTTATAGGAGACTCCAACTCCTTGAGACTTGCCCTCATCATCACTGCTGCTGGACCCATATGATGTATTGTCCTTTGTGCTTCTTTTAGTCTGAAAGATGGGAGAATTTGAGAACATGCATGTTAGATCCAGAAATATACAAGAGGGCACATCTTCACTCGCCCAAAATCCAGGGGAGAACTGACAGACAGACTTGCATCACCTTTTGAATCATGGGGTTGGAGACTTCCTTGCGTCTCTGCTTCTTAACTACTGCGCTGCCTTCATCACTGCTGCTTCCTATTGCCAGGAGAGGGAGGGAAAGAAACACACTTCATTACCAAAGTCAATACATACTAAAATGGATGAATACTGGCAGCCCCTTCAGGCCCCAAGTTGCTTGTTTGGCAAAGAACTATCTGCCAGCTACACTGTCCATGTAAACATGAGCAAAGGCAGGCAAGCTCTATTCAAAAGGTCATGCCTTGATTATGTACTGTTCCCACATATTATGTTCAGCAGTACACCGTGATGTGAGATGGAAAGTTTCCCATAATGGGGAAACATTCCAGAACCATTTCACTGCTCAAAGTTTCTATGAACAAGTGTCCATGTCCAAAATGTAGTTTCATAAGCTTAATAACTTAATGAATAGATTCAATGTTCAGTCTAACCTCTTTCAAGTGACAGGCATATATGCGTAACTACATAATATACATTCATAACTCTCTAGGCATGCAAAAAATTAGCATTTTAAAGTTCTCTATACCTTAATGTTTTGTTTTAAAATGTAAAATGGAAGAAAGGAAGTGTGTGCTATTGGGTTACACATCTAAAAAATTTACAAATATTATCTTAAAAATGATCTCCAAGTATAGCTTTGCATTTATTTGAATGTGACATTTAAATTGCATGAAATGTGCTCTTCTCTCATGAAAATGTTAGAGAAGTTAGAATATGTTAGAAAGTTTGTTAAGCTGAAATTAACTGTTCATGGGGTGCAAGAGGCAGAAAATAACATAGGAAGAGCCCCATCCGATGTCTCTCTCATTGTTATTTTCCCTATTTCCCACAGTAGTCATCCAGATGCTTCTAGGAAGCTCACAAACAGGACATGAAGAGAGAGCAGGATGCCATCGTGCCTCAAGGAGGCGATGGTAAGACCATTATTTAAAAAGCCCTCCTTTGATCCCTCCAACCCGGACAACTATAGACCTGTCTTTAACCTTCCCTTTTTGGGCAAGGTGATAGAGTGTGTGGTGGCATCCCAGCTGCAGAGGGTCTTGGATGATACGGATTATCTGGACTTTTTTCACTCTGGCTTCCGCCCTGGAAATGGGACTGAAACTGCCTTGGTCACTCTAGTTGATGACCTACGCCAGGAACTAGACAGGGAATATGTCCCTGTTGGTTCTGCTGGACCTCTCAGCAGTGTTTGATACCATCAACCATGGTATGCTTCTGGACTGCCTCTCGAGTATGAGAATCAGAGGTACTGCTTTGGCGTGGCTCCAGTCCTTTCTTGGGGAGAGGGTCCAGAAGGTGATGCTGGGGGACTACTGCTCGGCTTCATGGCCATTGGCATGTGGGGTCCCGCAGGATTCGGTTTTGTCCCCCATGCTGTTTAACATCTACATGAAACCGCTGGGAGAGGACATCCGGGAACTTGGACTGAGTTGTCAGCAATATGCAGATGACACTCAGCTCATCTCTCCTTGTCACCTGATCCTAGGTAGGCAGTGGATGTCCTGAATCGGGGGCTGGAGGCCGTGATGGGTTGGATGTGTGGGCTAATAAACTGAGACTGAATCCGGACAGGAAGGAGGTAATGTTGGTCAGTAGAAGAGCCAATTGGGATGAGGAGATTTTACCGGTTCTGGATGGGGCTGGAGTCCCCTTGAAGGAGCACGTACGCAGCTTGGGAGTATTACTGGACCCAGTTCTGCTTTTGGAAGCTTAGGAGGAGGCGGTGGCCAGGGGTGCCTCCGTACAGCTTCAGCTAGTGTGCTAGGTGCATCCATTTCTCGAGAAGGCAGATCTGGCCAGTTACCCATGCCTTAGTCACGTCATGGCTGGATTACTGTAACACGGTCTACGTGAGGCTGCCCTTGAAGAATATCTGGAAACTGCAGCTACTGCAAAATGAGGCAGCTAGGGTTTTATCTGGAGCTGCCCAGTGGGAGCACATCACACCCATTTTGAAAGAGCTGCACTGGCTACCAGTTTGTTTCCGGGTCCAATTTAAGGTGCTGGTTTTGACCTTTAAAGCCCTTAAAGGTTTGGGCCCGGGATACCTGAGGGACGGCCTGCTCTCAAGGGTTGCTGCCCACTTGACGAGGTCATCTGAGGGGGCTGTGCTCCAGGTGCTGACAATAAGGGAGGCTCAGCTGTCATGCACACGGGACAGGGCCTTCTCTGTTGCTGCGGGTTTGTGACCCACGTGTTGACTGCACGGTGACTTGCCTGCCTGGTGCGAAGGTTGCGGACATCAAGAACAGGAATAGCGAGCATAGCGAACAGGAATAACAAACAGGACATAGGAGTTTTGCAGGAGTTTAGCTGGAAGTGTGCGGGGGAGTTTGGAACAAACCCCTGTGATCACAAGGAGCCTGGTGGAGAAGGGAACATAAGTACATATCCCTTCCTCGTATCCCTCATATCTTGGGAAAGGCTGTTTGGACAGTTAAATAGCTGACCATTACAGCTGAGACCTATCCTTCAAATAAACTACTTCCAATAAACTATCTCTAAATACTTTAAACAGCCAACAAGACAGTATGAAGATAGAAAGTCAGCAGGGGAAGGGGCACTTCCCAGTGTATTGTACAGAGTGCAACATGTATGACTATTCATGGGCAGAAGTCATGAGTGTGTGCTCGGTGCAAGGAGCTCCTGGCCCTCAGGGAACAAATCCATTCCCTTGAGACCAAGGTGGCGGATCTGGAGAAGCTCAGAGAGACAGAGAGGCATGTGGACGAGACCTTCAGGGATGTGATAGAGGCATCCCACTCCAGGGCTGGTAGCTCCTAGGCTGTCAGGGAGAATGAAGGTGTTGGGCAAGGAGGACATCGGTCGGAGGAGGAGGGAAATGCTCCTTTAGAAGGGACCCCTTCCATGGATAATGAGCCCATATCCTCTCGCACAGGGGATACTCCTCTGGGGGGGTGGGGGCCTCCTTGTAGTGGGTGATTCGATCATTGGAGGTATAGAGAGATGGGTTTGTGACCCGCGTGTTGACCGCACGGTGACTTGCCTGCCTGGTGAGAAGGTTGCGGACATCACGCGGCATCTAGATAGGGTCCTAGGCAGTGCTGGGGAGGAGACAGCTGTCGTGGTGCATGTCGGCACCAACGATGTGGGGAAATGTAGTCGGGAGGTCCTGGAAGCCAAATTTAGGCTGATAGGTAGTGTATTGAAGTCCAGGACCCCCAAGGTAGCATTCTCAGAAATGCTACCTGTTCCACGCACAGGTACAGTGAGGCAGGCAGAGCTGAGGGGTTTCAATGTGTGGATGAGACATTGGTGCCAGGAGGAGGGGTTTAGATTTGTTAGGCACTGGGACACATTTTGGGGCAAGCAAGACCTGTACAAAAGGGACGGGCTGCACTTGAACCAAGATGGAACCAGACTGCTGGCGCTTAAAATAAAAAAGGTTGCAGAGCAGCTTTTAAAATGACACCTGGGGAACAGCCGATGGGAGCTGGGCAGTATCCCGTTTGGCAAAAGCCATCCTTTAAAGTGTGAGGCTGCAAAGAATTCAGATAAAACTAATGGGGACAGAGCAGAACCACATAAAGAGCAGACAGGAGCCGGTGCCAGCAGATCAGAGTCCAAAGAAAAGCATACTTCAGGGGAGAGATTCAGTGTATTGGTGCTTATATGCCAATGCCAGAAGCCTCCGAGCCAAGATGGGTGAGCTGGAGTGCTTGGTTACTAACGCAGAAATAGATATAGTGGACATAACAGAAACATGGTGGAACAGTGAGAACCAGTGGGACACAGTTATCCCTGGGTATAAACTCTACAGAAAGGACAGGGAGGGGCGCCTTGGAGGTGGAATAGCACTGTATGTTAAAGAAGGAAAAGAATCTAACAAGCTAGAAAACCTAGGTGGACTGGAGTCCTCCACAGAAACACTGTGGGTGACTATACAAGGCCTGAAAGGGAACGTGATACTGGGGATGTCCTAGCGCCGTCCAGATCAAAATGCCGACAGTGACTGGGAGTTGCAGGAGGAAATCAGGGAGGCGTCAAGGAGAGGCAGGGCTGTAATCATGGGTGACTTCAATTACCCACACACAGACTGGGTAAACTCACAGTCAGGTCAGGACAAAGAGGTCAAATTTCTAGATACACTAAATGACTGTGCCCTAGAACAGTTGGTCATGGAACCAACCAGAGAGAAGGCAACCTTGGACCTAATTCTGAGTGACACCCAGGACCTGGTGCGTGACGTCAGTGTCATCGACCCTTTAGGGAACAGTGACCACAGTGCCATCAAATTCAGCATACATGCGGGGAGAGAATCACCAAGGATGTCTAACACGGACATTTTGAATTTCAGAAGAGGAAATGTCTCCAAAATGAGGAGTATGGTGAAAAGAAAGCTGAAAGGGAAAAACAAGAGAGTCACTTCGCTCCAGAGTGCATGGAGTTTACTCAAAACCACAATACTAGAAGCCCAGTTAGATTGTATACCCAAAAGGAGGAGAGGTACCACTAAGTCCAGGAGGATGCCAGCATGGCTAACGGGTACCCTCAAGGAAGCCATAAAAGGGAAGAAGACTTCCTTCCGAAATTGGAAGGCCAGTCCAAATGAAGAGAACAGAAAAGAACAAACTCTGGCAAAAGAAGTGCAAGGTGACAATAAGGGAGGCAAAAAGAAATTTTGAGGAACATTTAGCCAAAAGTATCAAGGGGAATAACAAAAATTTCTTTAAGTACATCAGAAGCAGGAAACCTGCCAGGGAGGCAGTTGGGCCATTAAACAATGAGGGAGTGAAAGGGATTATTAAGAAGGATATGGAGGTTGCAGAGAAGCTGAATGAGTTCTTTGCGTCTGTCTTCATGGCAGAGGATACTGAGCACATACCTGTTCCTAAACCAGGCTTTTTAGGGATGGAGGATAGAGAGCTGAGTCAGATAGAAGTAACAAGAGATGATGTACTAAACTGTCTGGAAAAACTGAAAGCTAACAGATCACCAGGGCTGGATGGCATCCATCCAAGAGTCCTCAAAGAACTCAAACGTGAAATTGCCGACCTCCTTGCTAAAATGTTCAACTTATCCCTGCAATCGGGCTATGTAACAGAGGACCGGAAAGTAGCAAATGTAACACCGATTTTCAAAAAGGGACCCAGGGGCGATCCGGGAAATTACAGGCCGGTTAGCCTAACGTCCGTTCCAGGCAAATTGATGGAAAGCATCCTCAAGGATAAAATGGTAAAGCACCTAGAAGAACAGGCCCTGCTGGGAGTGAGCCAGCATAGCTTCCGCAAAGGTAAATGTTGCCTCACCAACCTATTGGACTTCTTTGAGGGTATCAACGAGTGTGTGGATCAAGGTGATCCAGTTGACACAGTATACCAGGACTTCCAAAAAGCTTGTGACAGAGTTCCTCATCAAAGACTCCTGAGGAAAGTTAGCAGTCATGGGATAAGGGGACAAGTATATGTGTGGATTGCTAACTGGTTGAAAGACAGGAAACAGAGGGTAGGTATAAATGGAGAGTTTTCACAATGGAGGGAAGTAAGAAGTGGGGTCCCCCAGGGATCTGTACTGGGACCAGTGCTTTTTAATTTATTCATAAATGATCTAGAAGCAGGGGTAAGTAGCGAGGTGGCCAAATTTGCAGATGATACCAAACTCTTCCGGGTAGTGAAATCCAAAACGGATTGTGAGCAGCTCCAAAAGGATCTCTCCAGACTGGGGGAGTGGGCGACAAAATGGCAAATGCAGTTAAATGTTAGCAAGTGTAAAGTGATGCACATTGGGACAAAAAAAAACCCAACTTCAAGTATATGCTGATGGGATCTGAGCTGTCGGTGACTGACCAGGAAAGGGATCTTGGGGTTGTGGTGGACAGCTCGTTGAAACTGTCAACTCAATGTGCAGCAGCTGTGAAAAAGGCAAATTCCATGCTAGGGATCATTAGGAAGGGGATCGAAAATAAAACGGCTAATATTATAATGCCCTTATACAAAACTATGGTGCGACCACACTTGGAGTACTGCGTACAATTCTGGTCACCACATCTAAAAAAGGACATTGTAGAACTGGAAAAGGTGCAGAAGAGGGCAACCAAGATGATCAGGGGCCTAGAGCACCTTTCTTATGAGGCAAGACTTCAACACCTGGGGCTTTTTAGTTTAGAAAAAAGACGACTGCGGGGAGACATGATAGAGGTCTATAAAATCATGCATGGTGTGGAGAAAGTGGAGAGAGAGAGAAATTCTTTTCCCTCTCACACAACACTAGAACCAGGGGTCACTCCATGAAATTGATTGCCAGGAGGTCTAGGACCAACAAACGGAAGTACTTTTTCACACAACGCATGATCCACTTGTGGAACTCTCTGCCACAGGACGTGGTGACAGCCAACAACCTGGATGGCTTTAAGAGGGGTTTGGACAACTTCACGGAGGAGAGGTCCGTCAAGGGCTACTAGTCGGAGGGCTGTGGGCCACCTCCAGACTCAAAGGCAGGATGCTCTGAGAACCAGTTGCAGGGGAGTAACAGCAGGAGAGAGGGCATGCCCTCAACTCCTGCCTGTGGCTTCCAGCAGCATCTGGTGGGCCACTGTGTGAAACAAGATGCTGGATTAGATGGGCCTTGGGCCTGATCTAGCAGGGCTGTTCTTATGCCCCCAGATTCTGGAATGCTCTCGTGGTGGCTATTTGCTCCTCGTTCTCCATCACAGTTTTTAGAAAGCTTTTTACCCAGGCTTTTATAGGATTGTCTCTACTGCTGCTTCTTTGTATTTTGTACAGTTCTTATGCTTGTATTTTAAATCTTTTTAGTCAGATTTGTTTTTATATTTTAGCTTAATATTTTAGTGTCATTTTGATAGTCTTGTTTTTAATTTTTATGTGAACCACCTTGGGATTGTTTTAATGAAAGGTGGTATACAAATTTAACAATAAATAAATAAAAATAAGTGAAGTTGCCCCTCAGCAACTGCTGTTCACATGTAGGCTGTCTCCAAACATGAAGTTTCCATTTAGCAGCTATCGCTAAAAAGAGAGGGTTTGAATTCAACAGGCAAGCTGGCACACCCAGCCCAATAAAGTCAGCCACTCTCTAAAAGCCAGCTGTGCTCAGGGCTGCCAACTCTGACTGAAGTTATTCTTTCTGGAGTTTTCCTCCAGTTTTTTACATATCCATCCCCTATTTTTCACATTTTCCCTATCCATCCCCAGCACAGCATCCCTCCAGGGGCTGTTGCTAGTGTCTATCTTATCTTTCTTTTTTAGATTGAGTCCTTTGGAGGAAGGGAGCCATTTTATTTTATTATTTAATATCTATAGAAACCTCCGTGGAAACCTTTGTTGAAAAGCAGTATATAAATATTCATCAGTCTTTTCATAATGTCAAGCCATTGCAACTGCAAGATTACTTTCAATAGTGACCTGAACATAGTAAGCTGCCATATCCTGAGTCTATCATTGTCATTGGTCTATCTAGCTCAGTATTGTCTTCACAGAGTGGCAGCGGCTTCTCCAAGTTTGCAGGCAGGAATCTCTCTCAGCCCTATCTTGGAGATGCTGCCAGGGAGGGAACTTGGAACCTTCTGCTCTTCCCAGAGCAGCTCCATCCCCTGAGAGGAATATCTCCCAGTGCTCACACTTCTAGTCTCCCATTCATATGCAACCAGGGCAGACCCTGCTTAGCAAAGGGGACAAGTCATACTTGCTACTACAAGACCAGCTCTCTCCTCCTGGGAGACGTAGGCCGATTTCGTGAGGCCTGTCCTGGACGGCTGGCAACTCAACCCTTGATGACAACATACTCCCCCTTCACTAAGACAACCGCCCGCCCCCACCTCCCCCCCAAAAGACGCGCCACGGCCGTCCTGCGGTCATGGTGAACAACGAAGCTGCTCGTGGTGGAGATTCCCCTCCAGCGCTCACTGCGACAGTGGCTCGGGCTGCTCCTGCTCTCCCTCCCACCCCAGATGGTGGTCCACCCCGTCACCATAGAGAGAGGAGACAGAAGCGCAGCCATTAGCCGAGTCCTTCACACCACCTGAGCCTCTCCAGCCCCACTCCAAGGCAGCTCGCGCCGTCGCCCCGAGTGACAGAGGCGACGGAGGAAAACGATTGGTTGAGCGTATCCCTCACCGGCTTCCCGGTCGCTGTCTGGTCTCTTGCGCTGACCCCTCCCGGGCGCGGGCCGACGTTTCTTGAAGAGAAAGCTGCAAACAGGCTTCGCATCTGCCATTGTGATCATCTGAGTCCAGGCGGAACCGGAACAACAGCGCTCTGACTCTTTCCTCCATTGAGAAGCCATGATTGGTCACTATGTTGCTTGTAACGTAGACTTAAAGGATAGACTCACACATGAGCGTTAACTTCCGGGTTCACCTAGAATGTTCATCTTGAGATTTACGAAGATATCAAGCTTATGCGTGCTGCTGGTCAATGAAGTAAAAGGCTTCTGTATGCACCTGAGAGGAGGGAGAAAGGGGGCAATTTAACAGTATTGTTCTTTTCTGGAATCCGAGAGAGATGCTTTGTGTGAGTGAGTGTTGCAGCCATTCTTTCTCAGCACTTGTCCCAAGCTGCAAAAATGATGTCTTTACATTTGCGCTTTGAATATTCATATTATTATTCTATTATTCATTATTATATCCATTATTCATAATACCTATTCATAATTATACGAAGATCTTGGGTTTCTCTATTGTTTCTTTGGGCAACACTCATTTCCCCCAACGACTAGAAAAACAGTATCAACAATAACCGGGAAGTCACTACTCAGGGGCCAGGGCAATAGAATGGTACATCTGAACTTGAAGGTGGCGTATGTTTACGGAAGTACCAATTCGGACCTCTCTGGTCTGCGACTCTACTCTTTTTTTATCTCCATGATGGCAGCGAGGCTGCACGCAAGTTAAAGTACAAGGCTTCTACATTGAATTGAGTGTCGCCTTTGCGCTCTATGGTGGCAGCAAGGCGCTTTACCACAGAAATAGAAAGACCTGAGTGGGGGGGGAGAGGGGAGGGGCAGGGAAAGGGGCGGTTCCAGATGCTGCCTAGAATTCCATTCTTATTTGGTATCTCCTTTTTTACCATCGGTTAGTGGCTCGCAAACTTTGATGGGTAGTATACGATACCGCTCCGGTAAAGGTAAAGTGTGCAGTCGAGTTGATTTCGACTCTGTGGGCGTCTTTGGTGGAATACAGGAGGGGTTTACCATTGCCTCCTCCCGCACAGTCTGAGATGATGCTTTCCAGCATCTTCCTGTATCGCTGCTGCCCAATTTAGTACCAGCGGGGTTTCGAACCGGCAACCTTCCGCTTGTTAGTCAAGCATTTCCCCGCTGCCACTTATCTCCAATATTAACAGTAGACCACACTGCTGGGCTGTTGTAAGACACAGCTGAGGATTCTTATAAGCTACTATCACGCAGTCACACAGCACTCTGTCCTGTAGTGTGAGGATAACTGACAGTTTCTGCATTGACAGGATAGTGCAGATATATTTCCATATTCCTTATTATACTGTAATCCTAAATAAACATACTTGCAATATTTGCATATTGTTCCTTTGTTTTCCCCTGCCACCACTCCCTCTCCCTCCTATGTTATCGCTCTTAGATAATTTTTTATTGTACAATTATTGAGATAGGGAACCATCTTCTCACGTGTCAAGCTCCAACTGCACATATTGCATTATATTATTATTATTACTTATTAAATAATTAAGAATAAATTCCGTAAGATCACATAGGGCTTTTCAAACTCAGGAAGACTTGAAACTGCTGTACAAAGTTGTTGGATCACTCTGCACATTCAAGTTATGTTTTATCCAGCCCTAATTCCTGTTGTGAATACTTACAGACCCCAATACACCACAGGGCAATTTTTAATAACTAACAATGAGAATCATGTTGCACATTAAATAAGAGTCAGGTTAAAAATAATGAACTCCTGACTTCTGCTACCCTTTGTTACTTGATGGACATGCTGCAGGCCAGTCACCACTATGTTAATATCCTGGATTGCTCTATATTTTTTAATGAACAGCTCTCACCTCTGCTGGGGGCGTGGGTACATGGAAAAGAAAAGGTAGCATCAACATAAACAAAACAACTGATCACTTTCCCCAGACAACTGAGTTGCCACTCTAGTCTCTTTTCTTTCTCTTTTTTCTCTGTGCATTTTACATTGTTTAAGTTCTAAAAGCTTTTTCAGTTCTTTAAAATTTTAAGGTTTTAATTTGAAAGTGATTTTTAAATTGTTAAATTGTTTTAAGTTTTTGTATATATTTTAATTTGTTTTATGCTATTGTTAACCGCCCAGAGATGAAAGTTTAGGGTGGCGTACAAATTTGCTTTAAAAATAAATAAATAAATAAATAAATAAAATGCATGATGTGAGGGGAGCATAATGTATTTCTGCATTCAATTGAACTCTAAACTTGAGGTAAGGGGATGATGGAGGTGACAACTAGACATTGCTGCAACTTGAGTTATGTTTTTTGTGTTATCTCTTTTGCTGTATTGTCTGGTTTCAACATGACTGGGCATTTCCAAATAGCAATTTATTCTAACATGAACACAAATTATGAGGAGAGATTTTCCGGGGTAAAGGATGTCAAAGGATGTTGTGCCTTAGAGCCATCTATGTCATAGAGCCATCTGCTGGCCATTTGCTGACAATCCATTAATAACTTTTTACAAATACTACATTAAAAGTAGTTCAAAAGGAATGGGTTTTCATTGGGTTTTCACTGATTGTCAGCAGGTGGCACTAAGAAATTATGCAGTCTTACCTCATCCGGATGCCCCAAATATTCTCATAGCAATCTGTTTCATATTAGAATAAACTGCTAGCTGGAAATACTCTACATGATGATTTTAGGTGATTTGCACACACAGCAAAATGAATTCCCTTAATATGTGTATATCATATTATGCAATTATTCTATCAGCCATCTACCTCTTCTTAATATGAATGCACTGTGTGGTATTGAAGACTTTATCTGTAACTAGTCATTAAGCCCGTTACATTAACGGGCGCTAGAAGAGTTGTGTAGGAGGAGGCGGCGGCTCTCGCTGTGTGGAGAAAGCGTGAGGGGAGCCGAGGCGCCGCCGGCGCCCCATTCCCAGGGAGCCAGAGCCCGAGGGATGCGCGGAGCCCGGCCCGGAGAAGTGGGCTCGAGCAGGGCCGCTCTGAGGCGAGGCTTCAGCTCGGTTCCAGGCTCTCTCTCGCCTTCCCTCCCCTCCCCTCTCCCCTTCCTCCCCTCCAACATGTCGGCGCCAGCGGCCAAAGTCAGCAAGAAGGAGCTCAACTCCAACCATGATGGGGCCGCACGCCACGCATGCACAGAACACCTGCAAGAGGCTCGCAGCTGTGTGCGGAGTTTCCGTTGCTGCGTCCGCACGTGCCACGCATGCGCAGAACACCTGCAAGAGACACGGACGCAGGTACCTTAGGGAGACACGGACGCAGGTACCTTAGGGTTTTATTATATAGGACAAGATAAACTTTCATCTGTATCTCACCAATAAAGATGGAGTAAGTGATAATTTGAGGCACCTAATGCCGCAGTGGGGAAATGACTTGACTAGCAAGCCAGAGGTTCCCAGATATATCGCTGCTGCCCGATATATCTGGGAAACATACCAGTGGGGTTTTGAACCCCACTGGTATGTTTCCCAGATATATTGGGCAACAGCGATATAGGAAGATGCTGAAAGGCATCATCTCATAGGGATGTGCATGGAACCAGTTCAGAGGCCCTTTATGGGCCTCTGAACCCTTTTTAAAGTACTGATGGTTCTGCTGGTTCGACGGGGGTGTGTGTGTCTAACCTTAGGAGCGGGGGAGGGTGCACTTACCCCTCCCACCGCTTTCCCTGTTTGTTGTCTGTTTTATTCCAAGTCCATCAGGGTGGCAGCATACCTCCCTGCTGTGCTGTTCCCCCATTGTCCGGATATGACTGGAAGTTCTCGATGTGCCAGCGTACACAGGCATTTTGGAGACTCCTGGTCATATCCGGACAACAGAGGAAGCGGGGCAGCAGGGAGGTACGCTGCTGCCCCAGTGAGCTTGGATTAAAATGGACGCTGGCAGGGGGAAAGCGGTGGGAGGGGTAAGTGCATCCTCCCCCGCTCTTAAGGTTAGACACCCCCGCCACCTTTGAGCCTACCTGCCGCGGTTCCGTGCACATTCCTATCATCTCATACTGCGCAGGAGATGTCAATTATAACCCCCTCTTGTATTCTACCAGAGAAAACCACAGGGCTCTGTGGTCACCAGAAGTCGACATCGACTTGACGGCACACTTTACTTTTAAGTGATAGTTCATAAAGCCTTTATCAGAGAATTTTAAAAAATCACTCCTTATCAATCTCGGCCTCCATCTGAACTGTTGAGATGGTTGCAACTGTTGTAACCCCCATCCCAATCTGCTTCTTGTGATCTGTGGGCATAATATTTCATTCTCAAATCCGCCCCGCCCCACGCACACACACACACACACACACACACACACACCTATCTACAATAAAGGGATAATACTTCTGGAGGACAGATTTATCTATCATTAATGTTTGATTTTAACAATTATTTTAATTTTAAAAATCCCCCCCAAAATAATATCTGAGTTTGAAATGGAATTAACTCCTTGCCACTGCTTCAACATTTAGAGTTTGGGGTGGGGTGATAGAATGCTAATGCTGCTGCCACATCACATCGATACAGTCCTGGATGTTTCTATCATCTCCTATGAACAGGTTTCACCTTTACTCCCTAACATTTTTTAAAAGGTAAACAAAATATTTAAAAATCAGATCTGTAGCCAAAAGAACTGTCAGCCTAGTACTCTCTTGAGTCTGTGTTTTATGCAAGACTCGGATTGTATCTAAAGATGACCTTCTGCAAACAGAAAGCTTTCTCAACTAACGGAAGTCCTGTTTCCACCTTAACAGAAGAGCCTTACGCAAAGAAAGTGAAATGAAATCTACAGATGTTCTTCCGTTTGTGCAATAGTTTGCACATCAAGCACTGTTTCTTTAGTTTCCATATCTTTTAAAGTATCTCTTACAGTGTGTGCAAAGCAAACCACAATAGCCGTAGTGCTAACAGTTCCCCACTGCAAAGCACTTACAGCAGCTTTTTGCCAGGAGGGTCATTTTAAATCCCCAAGCCCAGTGCAAAGCAAGATCTTGAGTGCAACATGCCCCCCCCAAAAAACCCCAACCCCTATTGGAAACTTTGCTCTGCAGTGGGGAACTGCACACACCTCAGCCCTAAGGGCTTGCCTTGCATGATTAGCTAGCACTTATGCAACAGGATGTGGAACAGCACCACTATGTGAACTCCTTTTGCTCAGCCTTCTTTGGATCCAACTGATAGGCTTTGTCTCGAATCGATGGTACTGACAGCAAGCAAGAAATGTGAGAAACAATGCCAATAAGCAGGCTGATAAGCAGGATATCATCATCTGATGGCCGTGATGTGGAACTGAGGTGGGGGGGGGGAGGAATGGCACAGCTTCCCCTTCCAGGAAATATCAATGTTTATATCACTTTCCATGTTAGAGAGAGACTGTCGTTTTGTCAGCCAAGTACATGCAATGGGCAAGTAGGCTCATGTGTCATTTTCAGTGTATTGTTTTTGTTTCTAAAATAGCTAAATAAGGTATCCTCCTCTAGGGCATGCAAAAAGCCTCAGATGAGCTTGGGTATTATATCTCCCCTCATTGCCAATCACCAACTGTATAGCCATGTTTTCTACTAAGCTGTGTACTGATTTGATTACATGTTTGATATTCTATGTAGTTATTCTTTCCTTCTGAAATACCTAAATAATGGGCTGTGCTCTAGGGGATGCTAAAGCCCTCAAGGGTACTCACTAGTTCAGAATCACAGAGCTGGAGAAAGCCATAGGCCATTTAGTCCAATCTGCTGCTCAGTGCAGGAAATGCAGGCCTAGAGCATCTCTAACTGTCCGGATTTATTCTTGACAAATACAAGCTGGCTTCTGTCATCACTGCATTGTTCTCACGATGCTTACAGACTGACTGCTCTATAATCTATTCTAGTATTTTCCTTGGTATTGAAGTCAGAGGGACCAGGCCGTAGTTTCCCACATCCTCCTTTCTCTTCTTTTTGAAGACTGGGACAACATTAGCCTGTCTCCAGTTGTGGAGCACCTCACCCAGTCTTCAGGATTGAAATTTTTTAGAGTACATAGGTAAGTTATTCTAGTATCCAAGAATGTAATTCATCTGGCCCTGAAGAACTGAACATTTCCTGACCAGTCTTTTACTGCTGTCATGACATCTTACGACTCATGCTGCTTTTGTGAAGCTACACAGTTACCTTTTTGGGAGATGGAGGCAAAACAGAAGTAGAGCAATTCCATCTTCTCTTTGTCGCCATTAACATTTCACCATCCTTAATGAGCAAGGCCCCCCCATTTCCATCCTCTTCCTCTTCCTTCAAAATACACTATATATATTTATTTACGGTACAAGACCAAACATAACATACATACAACAAGCAGCAATAATGCAGTTATCAGGAAAAGGAAAAGGAAAAGAAAAGAATAATGCATATAACATATCAATTAAAATTTGTTAAAACATGTCTTATTTTTCTTTCTGCATTGTGATTGCGCCTTTGGTTAACTACTTCTTCAGGAACTCCCACTAATCTTGGACTCCTTTCCCTGTTAGTTTATCTAGACATTGAGTCTGACCTAGTAATTCCCTAAGCTGATTCAAACTGGCTCTCCTGAAATCCAAGATGTGTTTGACTTCACTCACCTTTAGCTTTCTATAAGATCAAGAACTCGAGCATTTTCATGGTCACTTGCCCCCAAGGTTCCCAGTACTTCAACCTCCCCTCTGACAAACTCCCCTCTGTTGGTTAGAAGCAAGTCAAGAACAGTCAATCCTTCCTCCATCTTCTGAAAGAGGAAGTTGTCAGCAAGGCATATCAGGAAATTGTTGGAGATTTGATGCTTAGTGGATCTGGCCTCCCAAAAGGTATCAGGGTAGTTTAAGTTCCCCATTATTACTAATTCTTGATTCCTTATTTTCATTATTTATTTGTTTGTTTGTTTATTTCATTTAAAATATTTCTATACTGCTCAAAACTTGCATCTCTGGGCGGTTTATAATGAAAATAATTTAAAACATTAAATCAATTAACAATTAAAATCATTTAAAAGACCAACAACATTTAAAACCCAGTATTAACATTATTTAAGACTATAAATCTAATTAAAAGCCTGGGTAAATAAATGTGTCTTCAGTGCCTTTTAAAAAATTGCCAGAGATTGGGAGGCTCTTATTTCAACAGGGAGCGCATTCTAAAGTCCAGGGGCTGCAACAGAGAAGGCCCATTCCCGAGCAGCCATCAGATATGTTGGTGGCAGCCGCAGGCGAACCTCTCCAGATGATCTTAGCAGGCGGTGGGGCTCATAGCGAAGAAGACATTCTCTTAAATACCCAGGGCCTAAGCTGTTTAGGGCTTTATAGGTAATGACCAGCATCTTGTATTTTGCCCGGAAACGTATCGGTAGCCAGTGCAATTCCTTCAACAATCCCCTCTGCATAACTGGGCAAAGAGGCACCTTTTACCGTGGTGATTCTCTTTATTTATCAGGGGGAGAGTAACTGGCCCTATCCACCCCCAGCACAGTACTTCCAGTGACTGTTGCTGGTGTGTGTCTTATGTTTCTCTTTAGAATGTGAGCCCTTTGGGGACAGGGAGCCATCTTATTTGTTTGTTGTTTCTCTTTGTAAACTGCCCTGAGCCATTTTTGGAAGGGCGGTATAGAAATTGAATTAACAACAACAACAACAACAACAACACAGGAATAATATGGTCTCTCCTAGATGACCCAGAGAACAACCTGGCTTCCGCACTCTGAACCAACTGCAGTTTCCGGACTACGTACAGCCCCACATAGAGTGCATTGCAATAATCCAACCTAGAGGTTACCAGCAGATGTACCACTGTTTTGAGGTCGTTCATCTCAAGAAATGGATGCAACTGGCATATCAGCCAAAGCAAATACAAAGCACCTCTGGCCACCACCTCAACCTGGGACACCAGGGAGAGTTTCGGATCCAGAAGCACCCCCAGACTGTGTACCTGTTCCTTCTGGGGGAGAACCAGAACCAGCAGATCAAAATCATCTCCCGGGTTTCAGCCCCGCACAATAAGTACCTCCATCTTATCTGGATTCAGCTTCAGTTTGTTATCCCTCATCCAGCCTTGAAACATCTGTAATTTGTTTCAGGAAAGCGTTGTCCACATCCACTTCTTGGTATGGCAGTCTGTAATAGACTTAAACTGCAATGTTGTTTTTATTTCCTTCTCCAGTTTACCCATATGTTAGTCACTGGGCTACCGGGTTCACTCTCTTGGATTGTTGTGCAGGTGTGTTAAATCTGAGGTTTTATTTTTTCAAACAAGACCTTCAAACGTCCTTTAAAAACCTGAGCAGGTCCTATCCCATTCTGAAAAAACTTGGACAGGGCTTTCAGTGTTTGTGTGGGTTGGACATCTGTCCTCTTACTCTAATCCAGCCCCCCCCACCACCACCCCATTGTTGAAACCCATCCAAATGGTGTCACACTCTCCCAGATGCTAGACAGCACATGAGTCAAATTACAGAATCTTTGTCATAATGTGTGAGTTCAGAAAGATTACTCATGCAACAAGACACTACCTTTCTGGGTCTTATTCAGATGCAGCAGATGGAAAAAAAAACTTAGAAGACAGTTATTTGGAGTAGTCCTTCTATATTCACTGTTTAAACAGTGCAGCATGTTCCTACTAAAGTGTCAAAAACATATGCTATTTACAGACAGAGGAGGCTATTAATATAGCAAGTGGTTGCAGAGAACCATCTGGTGCCCCTGCTATTTTCCTTTTCTGCTACAAGAAAGGAGTTCGCCAGTGTGCCTTAATTTTCTTCTCAAGTAGCTGTGTAAACTTAGATGAGGAGCTAAGAGTTTGGTTATACAATTGATTGTCTGACTGATGAGAAGATTATGCCCAGTTATTATACCTTAAAACATCAGGTGTTAGCAGCTCAAACCTGCCTGGAGGATGTGACTTCTTATGGAGAAGCATTGCATAGTGCTTAGAGTGTTGGACTAGGACCGAACAGACCTGAGTTTGAATGCCCATTCAACCATAAAACTCAGTGGGTGACTCTGGGCCAGTCATGTATCCCTTATCCTAACCTACCTCACAGGGTTGTTTTGAGGATAAAAATGACCATGAGCTCATAAGAACAGCCCTGCTGGATTAGGCCCAAGGCCCATCTAGGTGGCCTTTAGCCCTCCAACTAGTAGCCGATGATAGACCTCTCCTCAGAGGGTGGGCTATAAGTGTAATAATAAACAAGCAAACATACAAACAAACAAAGTCCTCCCGCACATTCCACATTTGAGAAGCTGACTGCAGGGAGGAACATGCACGCTGCTTATATTCAGACACTTGGATGACCCAGCATGTGCAGGTGGGCTCCAAACTTGCAAACATATAGATAAACATCTGGTACTGAATGCACATCTGCATCCACAAAGGAGTGCTCATCCACTCCCCCTCGCTGGCTGGACGCATCTTTTGATGCACATCTCCATTTGAGGTGATTAGAAAGAGCCAGCGTGGTGTAGTGATTAGAGTGGTTAGAGTGGTGTAGTGGTTAGAGTGGACTAGGACTGGGGGGACCCGAGTTCAAATCCCCATTCAGCCATGATACTAGCTGGGTGACTCTGGGCCAGTCACTTCTCTCTCAGCCTAACCTACTTCACAGGGTTGTTGTGAAAGAGAAACTTAAGTATGTAGGACACCGCTATGGGCTCCTTGGAGGAAGAGCAGGATATAAATGTAATAATAATAATTATTATTAATAGTTATTGGATGCCCATTGGCAATCATGTCACACAGGTGTGTGCACTGAGCCCTTATAATGCAGCGAGGCTGCCCTGCACTAGAGCATCATCAGCGGTGCTTACAAGCACCACAGTGGCATGGGCAGTGTTCAAACTGCCCACATCCCCTTGTACTGACTGTGAGCTGTCATATTGATTGAGATCACTGGCCCGTTTTCCACCAACCTACTACCTGAGCTCCTTTAACTGGAAAACAGGAGGTGTTGAGCTGGGGAACATGTACATTTTGTGCTCTGAACATGAACAGTATGTGCTCTGTTATTAAGCAACTAGTATTTTTTAGCCCGTTACAATAACGGGCGCTAGCCTTCCCTTCCCTCCCCCCCTCCCCCCCCTTGCCTCTTTCCTCTCCCTTGCCCCTTCTAATTTCCCCCCCCCATCCAGTTTCCCTCTGGGCTCCGGGCCCGCCGCCACCATTCTCCCTCCCGCCCCCGCCTGCCTCCATGCCCGCCTGCCTCCATGCCGCGGCAAGGACCCCGGGGCCGGGCGCCGCCGTCTTTGGAGTTTTTGGCCAGCGCGGGCCCTTCGCTTTCGGCCTCCGTGCCACCGCCGGTCTCCCCGCCCGGGCCAGGGCTGCCCGCTACCGCCGGCCTCCACTCCGGCCCCCCTCCGGCCCAGTCTCTGTCTCTTTTGGCCGTGGCGGCGGCTCTGCCGCTGCCTCGGCCAATTTTCTCCGCCGCACCTTCCCGGCTTCTTCTGGGCGGCCGCTTGGCCGCCCAACATGGCCGCCAGGTGCCGGCGGTTGTGTCTCTCTGCCCTCCCTGCTTCGCGCATGCCCAGAGCGACCATCGGAGGCACGAACACACGCCTTGGTGTCCGTCCACGGACGGACACCAAGGCTTTTATTAGAGAGGATGGCCCCTCCCCTGCTCTTCAAAGAATGCACCATTCCCACATTCAGCTGCAGTAAAAATACAGCGATTGATATCCAGGCTAAATTTATCATGAGCAGACTAATTACAATTAAAGGGTCAAGTTAGTTATGACTAACTTGTCCCATTAATTTCAATATGATTGTCATCTAGTATCTGGACACTAAGATGTGAACATGCATAATGTGGATTAATGTGATGTCGTTGTACATACTGAGACATTCAAATTTCTCTCTTGAGAAAAAGATGTCCCAAGCATTTGCTATATCTTCTATCAAGTCAAATTGGATATGGAATGGCAAGGAGCACCTCCCTATTGCTTAGGTCAGTGAGGCTTGGTAACATTTCAGATCTCTGATTCTGTAATTAATCTTATTAATGGCTATGCCAGTGGTAAATATCAAACTGAGAATATTCATAAAACAAATACAGTCCAATGTATGTAAATGTCAGCTGATGCACATTGGGATAAAACATCAGACATTCAGATAAACACTGCTGGGGTATGAGCTGGTGACCAACCAAGAAAGAGATCTTGGAGTCATGAATCATGATGGAATGCTCTATGAAAATGTCAACTCATCTACAGCATCTGTTAAAAGGCAAATTCTATGCTGGGGATCATTAGAAAAGGGATCAAAATATTATATTTAGATCAATATTATAATAATATTATATTATAATATTATAAGGCCAATATTATAATGCCTTTATACAAATCTATGGTGTGGCCACATTTAGAATATTGTGTAAAGTTCTGATCACCGTATCACGAAAGGCTATTGTAGAGCTGGAAAAGCTTCAGATGTGGGTGACAAAAATGATCCCTGAGGACAGGCTAGAGTCTTTTAAATTTAGAAACAAGATAACTAAGGTGGATATGACTGAGACTTATTGTTAAAAGTATGCACATTTATTGCACGGTATGAAGTGGATAGTTTTTCTTCCTCTCTCCTAACACTAGAAATCAGGGTCATCCAATTAAAATGACTGGCAGGAGATTACAGTAAAAAAAGAAAGTACTTCAGATAGCACATAATTTATGGAATTCGTTGCCACAAGATATGGTGATGGCCACTCGCTTAGATGGTTTTACAAGGTTGTTAGACAAATTCAGAGGACAAGACTACATTGATGGCTACTACTCATGATGGCTATGTGCTATTTTCAGATTCAGTAGTGTGAAGGAATCAGAGGCGTATCTAGGGAAAACAGCGCCTAGGGCAAGCACTGAAATTGTGCCCCCTGTCCAAACATCTGACACCCATCTTTCAGATAATTTTACCATAATATCAGCTCAAAAATACAAGTTAAGCTTGTTAATCTTTTAATATTTCAAAAACTATTTAGCAGTGGACATAGCCAGACCAAAAAATGCTGGAAAACTACAAATTTCAGTATGCTGGGGCTCATGAAATACCCAAATACTATATGGAGGTGTACTTGGAAAACTACACAGAAGTGACTGTCTAATTCTCTACTATGCATTGTAGCATCACTATTACATAAGTTTAAAAATAAATGGAGAATTTGACTTTCCCCAGATACTAGGGCCTTGCAGAGGCCATTTGACGTGGTGGCCATTTTGTTTCCGGTGGCCGTTAAATTTTTTTAATCATTAAAAAAAATGGTGCCCCCCTTTAGGTGGCGCCCAGGGCATGTGCCCTGCCTGCCCTACCCTAGATACGCACCTGGAAGGAATGACTACTTCCCTTTATGTTTTGTGGATTGTTTTCTTTAGGTTGTTTTGTGTTCTCTCTAAGCTCTGCAGGGGTTTAAAAGGTTGCAGCCTCTGATTGACAGCCAAGTCTGAGGTAGCAAATTATGTGCTGTAGAGTTTTAGAGGGAAGTTTACTAAGTGTTCTAATTCAATATCCCCAGACAGAGAAAGAAGGTTCTGACTGTCTGAGGTAAGAATCTCCCCGACTGGTTTATGTATACCTCTGGAATGGGATAAAAGAACAAAGTTGTCAAATAGCAAGGGAAATAGCTGTTGTGGAGCAGAGTGCTGTGTGAGCTGAAAGGCTGGGACGCTAGCAAAGTAGCGTTGGGCTGAAGCTGCTGCAAGAGGTGGCTGTGAGGGAGGTGGGCCTACTGGAACCAGCTTAGATAAGGAGGTTATCAAACTTGTTTGTTTTTTAAAAAACAAACAAGTTTGATAACCTCCTTATCTAAGCTGGTTCAAACAAGCACTTTAAAAAAACAGTACAACAGGAACAAACAGGAAAATTTTCGTTAGGCAAGAGTATCATATTGTATTATTGCCTAACTACAATTTTCTGTTTGTTCCTGTATTTATTATTATTAATTATTATTATTATTATTATTTCTTGTTTACACAGTCAGACAGGTGTTATTGTTTGTTGGTGGTTTGTTTTATCCAGACATCGAGTTCTTCCCAAGGACCTGGGATGGCTGAATTTTATTATCAATGTTGATGCTGTTATTATAGATATCGTCGCAGAATATAGGCTGTTCCCAGTAAAGTTGCTTTTTATAATTGGCTGATGGTGATTTCTGTGGCCCCTATGGTGTTGAGGTGCTCTTCAAGTTGTTTTGGAATTGCACCTAGGGTGCCAGTTACCACTGGGATTACTTTGGTCTTTTTCTGCCACTGCCTTTCAATTTCAATTTGTAGATCTTTGTATTTTGTTATTTTTTTCTATTTCTTTTTCTTCTATTCTGCTATCCCCTGGTACTGCTATGTCGATTATTTTAACTTGTTTTTATTTCTTCTCGACTACAGTTATATTATATCTCTTGTTTACACAGTCAGACAGGTGTTATTGACTGGTTTGTTTTATCCAGACATCGAGTCCTTCCCAAGGACCTGGGATGCCAGAATTTTATTGTCAATTGTTATAGATATCATCGCAGAATATAGGCTGTTCCCAGTAAAGCTGCTTTTTGTAATTTTTTATTATTATTATTATTATTATTATTATTGGGAGACTTTGTCATAGTAAACCTGTTCTTGTTTTTATCTATTTTACTGGTGTCTCTGTTGTTTTGTTCCCACCTCACGCCGACTTGCCCACTTTATTTACCACATTACTGAGTTTTTGATATTTTCTGAGAGACAGGTTTCAGTGACTGGAAGTGACTGGAAGTGCAACTTTCAGTGACTGGAAGTGCAACTAGTTACTAGTCACTAGGCTAAAAATCTTATACTGGTGGCAGCATATTAGGGTTGCCAAATTCTGACTTTCCAAATCTTATTTATTTATTTATTTGATTTATATACCGGGTGCCTAATTTGTGTATTATGTAAATTGGCTTGAAAATAATTTTTGAGCAGAATAGTCACTGCACATTTTGCTCCATAACTCCACTTCTACAAGGGCTAGAGCTTAGCTTTTAATTTTATTTTAAGAAAGCTGAAATCCGGGCGAATCTGGGTGGGCTAAGCTGAAGCTAAGCCCTCACAAATAGCAATACATCTCAGAATACCAGTTGCTGGGAACCAACATCAGGAGAATGGCATTGCCTTAATTGCCTGCTTGTGGGTTTCCTAGAGACATTCGTTTGGCCACTGTGGGAAGCAGGATGCTGTACTAACCAGCAGGGCTCTCTTTAGGTTCTTATATTCATTTATGAAGGACTTTCCCATTGCAAAGATATCTATCCTTTTCATGTTCCCGTGACTCTGAGCAAAGTGCTGGACCCAGTATGTGCAGATAAAAGACAAAAACAGGACTGAGAGGAACAAACTAGTGACCACAAGACAGACAGACACACTGTTGCAAGCTGAGGTTTGGATATTTATCTTGTCCTTCAAATACAAATTCCTTTTGTCTCAAACTGGAAACCAAAATGGCAAAATTAACATTGTTTTCCTAACATCTTGTTCCTGCCAGACATTCTGTGGCTTAATTGAATGTTAAGAGATAAGCCGCTTTCTTTGGCCACACACATTATTTTATTCATTTTAATTTTTAACTGTCTTTACATTTGTATCTTGCTCTTCCTCCAAGGAGCCCAGAATGGTGTACATGGTGTTTATCTTCACAACAACCCTGTGAGGTAGGTTAGGCTGAGAGATAAGTGACTGGCCCAGAGTCACCCAGTGAGTTTCATGGCTGAATGGGGGTTAGAACTCCCTCCCTGGTCCTAGTCCAACACTCTAACCACTACACTGGATTTCCATGCTGGTACCATATATTTATTTATCATATTTTTATTGTATTTTTCTCATGTCTCATCTGTGTTACAAGATGGCCACGTATGCTATAATATCTATATCTAAGCCTGGGTTTTAGATAGCACAGCAGAGCCCTGGACTCTATTCTTTGCCATTTTAAATTGCTTGAACCAAGTGGCAGGGTAAGCTAGCACTCTCAAGGTTGCAATCCTGTGTTCACTGACATGGGAGTAAACCCCATTCCACAAAGTGGGATGGGCAAAACAAACCTATGCTAATATGGCCACTGTTAACTGGGACTAACTAGCCCATTTTTCATTCCATAATTTTTCAGCAGCAACATCAACAACATAATAAAAACAATCAAAAATAACTAATGTGTCAACGATGGCCACTCTCACAGAACCTCTAGCAATTCTGTCCAGTTTTCTCATCCTCCCCAGTCTTTGATGGTAAGCCTCTATGTGCTCTGGTGGTATCACTGAAAATATTCCATTTTCACTTTTGCTCAAACCCTCCCCCACCATGATACCAAACTTCAAACGCCACCCACAGAAACACCACAGTTCATATATAGAGAACAGTCTGGCGGCGCCTCTCTCCAAGGTAGAGTAGCCTGACTGAAGCTATTTCTGGAGACATTTTTCACAATCTCAGGCCATGAAATTTCCCAGATTGCTTTCAGTAGTGTAGTGACCCGGAGACTGATGCTGACGGCAGGCCAATCCTGGAGGGTTGGCCACCCTACCGAAGCCACGTTCCCCCCTCGCCTCTCTAACGCCAGCCGTCTCATCTGGTCTGGCCCGAGGAGGGAGAGGGCGGGGGGGGGCGATCTAGGAAAAGGCCACATGCGATTCTGGGGGAGGGGGGTGGAGAGGGGGAGGGCAGGCGCGGGGGGCTCGAAGGGATGCGTGGCTGCTACCTACACACACACGCACACGCACAAAGGAGACGGTGAGGAGGAGCCAGGCAGCCAATCCCAGGCAGGCAGCGCCGCGCTTTGTGTTTCATTCAAGAGGCAGCGAAGGCGAAGCGGTCCCTTCGTCGCCCCAGCTCGGGCTCCACGGCGGCGTTTTCCACCCTCCTTTGGCAACTCGCGGGAAAGAGAGGCGGCCCGGCGGCCTCGAGAGGGACGGTCAAGAGGCTGCTGTAAAGAGCAGAGCCTTCTGGTGAGTGAAGCCCCCGGTCGGAGGCGGGAAGAGAGAGAAGAGGGATGTCAGATTGCGGCGGCGGCGGCGAGATGAAAGAGAGGGGCGTCTGCAGAGGACGCAGTGAGGGGGCTACGCTGCAAGGGAGGCCTTGGGAGCGGGGGAGGCTGTGCAGATGGGTGGCATGGCATGCCTAGGTGGAGCTCCGCTGCACGCCTGCGGCCGAGAAGGCGCCGGCAAGTTTGGGTTCGGCATGGATGGTGGTGCTGGCGGGGGTTGCATTCTTGCAAAGGGGCGTGTCTACGTTTGCCCCGGGGCAGGGGTCGGCGGGGTGGCCGCGGCCGCTGGGTTGCTTTTTGTGCACTGGACGCCAAGAGATGGCGGCATGCCTACGCCTTCCGCTCGTTCCGGTTCGCCCTACCGTGCTAGGCGCTGTACCAAGCCCAGAAACGCCCAAGTTCCCCTTGCAGAGAGCAGCTTTCCGTCTTGGACGGAGCTGAGGTGTATCACAGAGCACGGAGGGGGGGCGCGAGGGCCTGGATGGAGGAGGAGCAAGGATGGGGGCAAGGGGCGGGGGACAAACGGCCTGGAAAGAAGCCAGATTGGCGTGGATTTTGTCCCGGGTGTGATGCCTGGCCTTTAAGGTGTCCTGGTGCTCCTTGGATTTCTGTGTCTGCTGCTATAGCAAAAGGCTAACACAGTGGTATTTAAACACAGGGGTTCAGGTGTGGCCGTCAGGTCGCTCTCGCTGATAGGGAATAGCCTCCTGTTTCCAGAGCGGTATGTTTGGCTGTAGTAGTTACACTGTGATGTCGGGCAAGACACACTGCTCAGATTATGTTGCTCTTGGCCATGACTTTGCTCCAGCATTGGTAGCTGGTTCCAAAATGGGATTAACTAGAATCCTATTCAGACACTGAGGCTATTCTCAGGAGCCACAGAAACCGGGCTAAGGGAGCCCATCCTATGGGTCATGTGCTGCAGTGGGAGTCGTGACTCCCGGCAGCAAACCTGTGTAATTGCCCCCCCCCCCAACCAATGAGTTTAGCAGAGACCCCTAATGGGGTGGCAACAAGAAGCCTCCTGGTGTGTGTGTGGAGGGGCGCCCCAGAATGCCCCATGCACTCACCCGGGGCCATTCTGGAACTTCTGGAGGCCAGGAGCCCCGCCACCCCAACAGGCTCTGTGATAGATCCTGTAATTGTGTGGGTGGCCGATCTGGCCACCCAGGACTAGCCACCTGATCATCTGTGGGGAGAGCGGGTCAACCTGCTCTCCCAGCGAAACCCGGTACGGCTCTCCACACTGCTCGTGTGGAGAGTCTCACTGTGTTGTACCTGTGTTCAGATGTCTGTACATATGTATGTGTTTTTGTGTGAATGATTGTACCTGTGTTCATTTTAAAACTGAACTTGGGTAGAGTCAGCCAGAACTTCTGATTTCCTCCAGAGGCACGTGAACTATGGGTTGATTTTATATTAAAACCCTTTAGTGTTGTTGGGGCATTGCTTTTCTGCAACTAGTTAGAAGCAGAATTAAAATGGAGGGTCCACATTGCACTAAATATAGTGCTATATTAACTACCCTTCTCCATGGCCAAGATCTTTCTGTGATGTCTGCTCAAAAGTACTTCCTATTCAGCAGAGGACCTCAGCAACATTAAGTAAAAGTTTCCTTCTAGTAGGTTCTGCCCGCTTCTGCTTCCTGTTCAACTGGAAGATTAGAAATGAATTGCCTCTTAATTAGTCAGTTTCTGTTCCTGCAGGGGAGAGGGGTTAAATTACTGGTGATCTCCTTCCATTCTTTTCTCCTGTTTTCTTATAGCAAAATAGTACTATAAATCTATTTATAGAGGGAGTTCATAAAACAGGAAGTTTAACAAGTAAGTCAACATTAGAAGAATGAAGAATATGAGGACAAGAATACAATTTTAAAAAAAAGAGCTAAGATAGCACAAGATGATGCTGAAGATGGTTAAAGAGCAGAAGCTTAGACTCAATACAAGATTGTCTTGGGACCCAGTGAAAAGAATGAAAAATGGACAACCATCCCCTTTCAGTTACAGCAGTGAATGGAAAAGAGGCTATGAGTGGAATGTAATATTTGCAATTGAAACCCAAACGACGTTTGCAAAAAAGTAACTCAGAAGAAACCAAAGAAAATGCTTGGCCCTGACTAGGCTTGGAAGTCACAGCCATGAGCCCAGCAAAGAAAGAAAATGATTGCGCTAGAAGCTCCTTCTACATAGTGCATTCACTAGGGAAAAGATGGAAATATATATAATGGTATCAAATCCAACAAGGGATTAGACGTATTGGCTGACATGATGAGAAAAATTACCCTGAATAGTCCTGTTGAAGTTAAAATGACAAGTTAGGCAGCACCTCATTTGTCTTTAATTTCAAAGGGACTACTTTGAGTAATTTTCCTTATGTCAGCCATTACGATACTTTCAATTTACTCTTGACTTGTAAGCTACTCAAGAAAGTGTAAAGGCAGCAAAGGATGTTGGTGCTTACAGTACAAATAGTTTAAACATTAGAAAAGTGGAAGGCCAGAGTGTTAAAGGAAGCAAGACCACTCAAGCTGTGAAATCACAAGCTTGAAAGCATACTTGTAACCAAATGAGCTATACTCTTCCCAGCACAAACAGAAATTCAACAGGAGGATGATGATCCATAGGTAAGGGCCTTCCACACATTCAGAATGTGTCACCAAGATTGTGTGATTATTCAGTAAAGACGCTTGGGATAAGGCGACTAAGCTGGTCAAAATCAGTTTATTTGCATTAACCAAGACTCACTACAAATTATTTCAGTTAAAAGTGACAATTGTTTACAGTACATAAGAACAGCCCTGCTGGATCAGGCCCAAGAAGGCCCATCTAGTCCAGCATCCTGTTTCACACAGTGGCCCACCAGATGCCGCTGGAAGCCACAGACAGGAGATGAGGGCATGCCCTCTCTCCTGCTGTTACTCCCCTGCAACTGGACGGAGGCATCCTGCCTTTGAGGCTGGAGGTGGCCCACAGCCCTCCGACTAGGGCTAGTAGCCGTTGATAGTCCTCTCCTCCATGAAGTTATCCAAACCCCTCTTAAAGCCATCCAGGTTGTTGGCTGTAGCTAAACTTCAGTAAAATAGGGTGATAAGAAAGTTTGGATTTGGAGATGGGTTACAACAAAGAGGTTCTCTATCATATGATAGACTACTAGCAAGAATCTCTGTTAATTATCACATTTCAGATGTCATAATTTGGTAGAGAGGAACACAACAAGGATGCTCTCTTTCACTTTTGTTTCTTGTCCTAGGTATTAAAAATCTTAGCTGTTGTAATTATATCCGATAATTTGATAAGATTGAAAGTAAGAGATTTTAAAAAGTAAGCTGGCGATGCATTGATTAAAGTAACAGCTCTTAGAGGCTTTAAAGTGTATTAAAACTTATGGGGAATTGGTGGGATATAAATTCGCAATGCAAAGGAACCACTAGGCTAAGCTAGCCCGGTTAAATTATAAATCGAATTAATCAACATCAGAGTTATCTGCATTAAGTATTGGTGACCCAACATGTAATATAGTATCTAATTTACAGTTTAGAAAAAAAGTAATAGAATATGTGGATGTCAGATTTCCAGCAGATACAGAAAAGATCTTTAATTTGAACTCCAGTGATTAGGAACATGGAGGAAATCTCTAATGTTGGGCTAAACTGAAATTTAACTAGACAGCAAGACTGGCATCTGTAAAAATTAGCTTCCTCCCTAAACAGTTAGTTCTCTTTCTAATCTTACCTCTAATGGCTTCACTTCTGCAGTGGAAAAGATTATTATTAAACAAAACAAAGAATCATTATAAAGGAAGGAAAGATATCAAGGATTCTGTTTTCAGTTTTGTGCCCCCCCCCCAAAAGGAGGAATAAATATCTCTAACATATCAACTTCTTATTTGGCATCCCAAATAGTAGCTATAGCAACTTGGTTCTTGGAAAAACCTGAATCACTTTTGCTTCAGCAAGAACAGTATAATTTAGAGGAGCTATTAAAAGCCCTGTTATGGTGCAAAAGAAGAGACTGGCCCCACCAGATAGATAAAAATCCACTGAGAAGAACCTGTTAAACAACTGAGACAAAGTTAAACATCAAATCAGCTTGGACGTATCTCCAACTTAATTCATTTATTTTTGAATTGATTAATGTAAGTTAGGTCAAAGTAAAGTGTGCCGTCAGGTCGATTTTGACTCCTGGTGCCCACAGAGCCCTGTGGGTGTTTGGTAGAATACAGGAGGGGTTTACCATTGCCATCTCCTGGGCAGTATGAGATGATGCCTTTCAGTATCTTCCCATATCGCTGCTGCCCCCGATATAGGTGTTCCCCTTAGTCTGGGAAACATACCAATGGGGTTAAGTTTCCCATTAATGGTCTCGAGTATGGGATGATCCTGGTTAGTCCTGGATCATTCATCTTTTTAGAAACAGAGGCAAAGTTTGCCCTTGGAAAAACTGGGGGTAGGGGGGGAAAGCCTGTGCCTTGTGCAGGAGCCTCTCACTCTTTTAGCTGCCCCTGCCCAGCCTTAGTTTTTCCAGGAGCAGCCCCCTAGCCACCAGGTGGGGTTTGCACAATGTTATTTGGAGATTGCATCAAATCCTACTGAAGGTGACACAAACATGCTGCTTGCTTTTCTTGGTATTTTTGTTTAAAAATATGATAGAGAAGAAAGCACTGATCTATGGGGATTTTTTCCTACTTAATAAGTGTTCCTGTTCTTCTGCTGGGACTCAATCCAGTCCATCAGGTTCCAGAACAGGAAACTCATCTACAATTTGGAGACCACCTACAATTCTTGAGCTTTTGTACATATTTTTAGCCTACTTTCTAGTAGGCTTATGGGATCGCCCATCATTGTGTGTGTGTGTGTGTCCCCCGGACCAATATGAACCAAATTTGGTATAGCTGTAGGGACACATAAGGACACCTCAACAGTATAGTTTGTGATGATGTAATCTCTCTCAATTCAAGATGGCGGATGCATACACGTTTGAGGCACAAGAGGGCTAACTTATGAACTGTAACAGATCTGAACCAAATTTGGTACAACTGTAGTGAGTGACACACAGGGAGATCTCAGCGGTGTGGTTTGTGATGTCATCCATCCCAATTAAAGATGGCAGACAAGTGAATATTTGAAGCAAATTGGGCTAACTTGTGAACTGCCTAACCTATTTGAACCAAATTTGCTACAGATGTCGGGACACATAAGAATAGCTCAAGGGAGTAATTTGTAATGATGTCATCCAGCCTGATTCAAGAGGGACACGTAAACGTTTGAGGTGCAAGTGGGAACCAATTTGGACCAAATTTGGTACAGTTGTAGGGACACCTCAAATGCATAGTTTGTGATGTCATCCACCCCAATTCAAGATGGTTGATGCATGAACGTTTGAGGCGCAAGTGGGCTAACATGAATGGCCTAACCGATTGGACTAAATTTAATCCAGTTGTAGACATAGTGAAAGAAAAGTAGGCAGATCTTACTAGAACAACCTTCTATATACTTAATTCTCTTAAATATACCTGTTGCTAATTCCATGCGTGGCAGCTTCTGTGAGAGTTTGCGAGCAGCTTCTGGATAGGATAGGGACTGGAGAGAAAATAGCAATGCTCACTGGTGGCCAGAGGAGGTGCCAGTGGGCTGGCGGGAGCAGGAGGTGGTGGCGGGGCGGGCTGGCCGTCAGGAGCAGGAGGCAGCTGCTGCTGGGAGTTGGCTTTCAGACTGGCCCACCAGCCAGAAAGCATGGGAAGGCGAGAAGCGGGCAGGGGTGAGAAGCGGGCTGGCTGGCCTGCCAGAAAGCCGAGTGGGGCGAGGAGGTGCAGGTGCTCTGTGCCCTGCCCAGCTCGTTTGTTTTAATATAGGAAGAGCCATAACGTAGATCACTCATCTCTTTGAGGGATGACTTTTCCTGTTTATACATTTGTGGCCATAATTGTGCATTATCCTGAAACAGTTCCAGTGCAAACTCTCTGTCCAGTGGTGTAGTAACATTGGCAGTGGCCCATGTCCAAATATTTTGGCAACTTGCTGCTTCCAATGCCTCCAGCCCAACCCACGACAGCAGCCCCTCCCCCACCGGCCTCCGCAGCCCCCTTTCACTGTGTGGCCAGCTTGCTTCTCTTTGCTGACTGCGATGCAATATAATAACGTCACTGCCCAAGCTGATGGGCAGTGATGTCATCATACTGTGCCATGACTGCAAAGAAAAGCCAGCCACAGTAGCAGCTGTGAGAGGTGTCTGTGGATGCCAGTGGCAGGTGAGGGCAGAGGGCTGCAGCAGCAGGTGGCAGGTGAGTGTGGCGGCTCCCACACCTGGCAGCAGGGTGGATTTGATTTAAATCAAACTGATTTAAATCACGATTTAAATCACTAGCAGGGTGGATAAAAATCAAAAAGATCCGATTTAAATCAAAAAGATCCGATTTAAATCAAAAAGATCCGATTTTTTTGATTTAAATTGGATTTTTTTGATTTTTATCCACCCTGCTAGTGATTTAAATCGTGATTTAAATCGTGATTTAAATCAGTTTGATTTAAATCAAATCCACCCTGCCTGACAGCCTGTGTTCAGAGGACATGGTCGCTCAGTTGTCGATCTGCTCCATCTATGTGTCCTCTCCAGGAGATTCCCTTCTTTCCAAACAACTGAGCAGTTTTATTATTTCCTTTTCTGCCACTAGGGGCCGTACTAGAATACTTTCCAAATCTGGGAATGGAGTAATATTTATTTATTTATTACATTTCTATACTGCCCCATCCAAAGGCTCTGTTGTTTACCACAACAAGTGAAATACAAGAACAAATACCATTTTTAAAAAAAGTTTTAACAGAATATAAAAACAAATTTAAAACAATTCAGAGCCATTTAAAACCAATTAACCAATTAAAAATACTTAAGAACAATTTAAAGACCTTGGAAGGCCAGGCCAAACAAGTAAGGCTTTAGGGCTCTCTTGAAGGCCAACAATGAGCCCAAACTGTGGATATCTGCTGGGAGTGCATTCCACAAGCCAGGAGCAGCTACAGAGAAGGCCTGGTTCCAAGTGAGGGGAGCTGGTCTTGTGGTAGCAAGCATGACTTGTCCCCTTAGCTAAGCAGAGTCTGTCCTGGTTACATATGAAAGGGAGACTAGAAGTGTGAGCACTGTAAGATATTCCCTTTGGGGTGGAGCCGCTCTGGGAAGAGCAGAAGGTTTCAAGTTCCCTCCCTGGCTTCTCCAAGATAGGGCTGAGAGAGATTCCTACCTGCAACCTTGGAGAAGCCGCTGCCAGACTGCGTAGACAATACTGAGCTAGATGGACATATGGTCTGACTTAGGGATGTGCATAAAACCGGTTCTCCCGGTTCGGTTCGGGTCCGAACCGGGTCCGGACCGGACCGGGGTGGTTCGGTTTTGGTTTTGCCAGACCACCCCCCCGGTCCGGTTCGGTTTCGAACCGAACCGGTTCGGATCACAAAAAGTGGCTGGTTTTGAAGGGGACATTGTGTTCTACCTGCCACCCAAATTTCAAGTCGATTGGACCTTCCTCTGATTTTTTACAAATTTTTTTCAAAAAATAAATTTTTGCCCATAACTCACAATGTGGAGCCCTTAGGGGCAAAAAATCTGGGGTGGGTGGTAGCCACCCATGGGTGTCCTCCACCCCAAAAATCCCAAGGCAATTGGTTGCTCCTAGTATTATTGGTGAATTTCTGAAGAAAAATTTTTTTCCATTGGCTAGAATGGGGGTTTGGGGCTGCCCCAGACCCACCTCTGTGGGGTGGCAGCACCCCCAAAGTGGGTCCGGGGCCATGGCAAAAATGCCCTCAGTCCCTCCCAGCATTCCCTGTAGAGATAGGAGTGATGGTTCTGTTGTTTTTCTGAGGTATTCTGAGTGTAGATTCTATGATAGCTTATGAGATTTCCAATGAGACACCATGAATCCACTCTCATTTGCTATCACAGAATACACACTCACTCAGAACACCTCAGAAAAACAACAGAACCATCACTCCTATCTCTACGGGGATTGCTGGGAGGGACTGAGGGCATTTTTGCCATGGCCCCGGACCCACTTTGGCGGTGCTGCCACCCCACAGAGGCGGGTCTGGGGCAGCCCCGAACCCCCATTCTAGCCAATGGAAAAAAATTTTTTCTTCAGAAATTCACCAATAATACTAGGAGCAACCCAACAATTGCCACCCCATCTTTTTGGCCCCTCTCTCTGGGCGCCCTAACACGTAACACCTAGTCAGTCCATCTTAATGCCTACCTACTACCACCACTCCTATCCAAGCAAGTAAGAGGAGGACACTCAGAGAGACAACACCCACTCTCTGATCTAACAAAAAGGCCACTGCTGTGCTGCCTGCCAGCACAGCAGCAGCAGCGGAGCAGCACACTAAGCACAAGAGCAGCACACACAGAGAAGAAGCAGGAGGCGGAGCAGCAGAGCAGCAGACCTGCCGCTCTGCATGATGGGTGACGTGATGCCCAAAGAAACCACCGCCTCACTCAGTGCCTGCCACTGACTAGGCCTGACAGACAGAAGCCAGCCAACCTGCTCTGCTCTGCTCTGATGCTCCCCATGGATGATGCACACACACCCTACATCTGCATCCCAATGACCAGACCAGACCAGACCAAGTGCGCAGAGTCAGCACAGGCCAGCAGCCACCAGCCCAGCAACAACAACAGCTACTACTGCTACCACCACAACCAGTGTTGCCGCTACAATAACATTCCCAGTCCAGTCACGCGCGCCACAGCCTGAGCCTAGCACACAGCCAACAGCTGCTGCCAGCCAGTGCCTGGCAAGCCCAGCCAACATGAGGAGGAGAGAGCTAAGTAGACGGCGCACGCACATCACCAACCCATCACGACGGCGCAACTGCAAGGGGAGAGGGCACAATTACAGGCAGGAGGAGGAGGAGGAGGCAAGGCAATCCTAGCACAGATTTGAAAGTTTAAAATCCACCAGGACATCTTCTAGAATCTAGACTTCTTTTTTTCTACCACCAGCTGTAGTGTCTAGTTAGTCAGTGTGCTGTGCAGCTGAGCTGCGTGTGAGGAAGGATGATTGTAGCTAGTTCTTTAGTTTCAGCAGACTGAGCATTGAGCATGGGCAGTGGCCTTGGGAAGCAACACAATTACACGACGACACTCACCTGCTGCTGCTGGTTCTAGAAGTTGCCTCTTCTCGTCTTTTCACCTCTTCGTGTGTGTGCGTGTGTGCAGTGAGTGCATGCCTTTTGCCTTGCTGGAAAGAAATGCTTCTCTGGTCCACCACCACATATCTGCTCAAGGACACAGAGGCCCAAGGCAGAGGTGGTGGTGGCACCAGTGTGAGTGCATGTGTGCTGGTGGTGTTTGCCACCACAGGTGTTTTGTGTGTGTATGTGTGCGCTGCTAGCTAGGAGGGGGGAGGGAGGCAGGGAGGCAGGGGGGAGGAAAGGGGAGGGGGAGAGGGATGTAGAGGGGATTGAAGGGGGGAGGGTCCAGCTCAGAGTTGGTCAGCCACATATTTGTGCACACACGTGCTCACGTGTGTGCTTCGGTGGGAGAGACCAGACTCTCATCATCTGCCAGACCAGGGTTGGGGGCAGGTGAGGCGGTGGTGGGCTGGAAGGGAGGGAGGATGGAAGGTGGTGAAGAGGAAGGGGAGAGGATGAGAGGGGAAGGATGGAGGGAGGCATGGGGGGGAGGAAAAAAAACATGTAGACAGACACACACCACACTACACACAGAAAGCATCCACACACAGAGACAGTGCTAGGCATCCATTCACACAGACAGACAGACAGACAGACACACAACAGGAAGAGACAGACTGAGCCTGCACCACACACACAGAGACCCAATTCCCCCCCTGCACAGTTATCAATCAATATGTTGTGTTGGTGGCCAGTTCATTGCTATTCTGATGGTTTTGGGTTTTTTGCCATCAGCCAACATCAACAGTGACCACAATCAAGATGAACATAAGATGATAATAATTCATTCGTTTCATTTGAAAAAATCACCCAGTCATTTTCTCCATGTAAACCAAGCCCCCCACACATGATTTCTGGCAACATTTTCAATAAAATCAATTCATTTGGCATTCATCATTTTGTTCTCCCTCTGTCACCTTTTTTTCTTTCTTTTGCATAATTTTGAGGCTTGATTTTGACATGGGGTTTTTAAAGAAAAAATTATTTACATGTTTATTTACATACAGTATTTACATATCTACACTGCATTTTAGAACGTATACCCGCCGCTGCCGCTAAGTCTAGTACTCCGTGGGCTGTGCTACTTTGGGGGGGTGTGCCGTGCCCACGCCAGGTCCCCAAATGCTGACAGGTGGATAGATAAAGGGCCTGTGCTGGTCAGCATTGGGTTTCTTTTTAGGTGGGCGTGGGCATTGTAAACATCTGGCCAGTCGCAGCACTACAACTACTACTACAACTGCATCTCTGTGTGGGCACACTACACGCTGCGACTGGCTGGCACGGCTCAGCATCTGTCACGTCAGCTCAGCTAGAGGTGGAAGGGGGGAGGGTAGGGATAAGCACAGAGGTCGAGCCAGGCAGGTGACCAACCATGGGGCAACCCACGGTAATCACTCGCCCGTCTCAAACTGCAGCTTGGGGTAGCCCAACAGGGGGAGGTTCACCTTAAGGAAGACCAGCTGCTCCACCAGACCAGGGTCCAAGCGGGAGCGAGAGGGTGTCACCACGTCCCCGGCACGTGAAAACACCCGCTCGCTCTGGACACTGGTTGGGGGGCAGGAGAGGAGGCGCACAGCCACCACCGCCAGGTCCGGCCAGACTTGGCGGCGGCTCGCCCAGAACTGTGCGCAGTCCACGCCGTCTCCCTCCACAGGCTCCTCCAAGTACTGCGCAACGCATTGCTCAGCACTGGAGAGGGGCCTGGCAGGTCGAGCCTCCCGCATACCAGGCATGGCGCCATAGCAGAACCGCTGAAACCACTGGGCGGATCTCGAGTCGGTAGCAAATGGCTGCTGCGATGGCGCCGCCTGGGATGCCGCGCTGCTGGACTGGGAAGAGGGAGGGGAAGGGGAAGCTGACGCTGGCTGGCCGCCCATGCTGCTGCTGGGTGCGGGTTGGGCCGCGAGGGCTGCCCCCGCACCACTACCAACACCCTGGTCTCTGCGGGCCCTAGCGGCCTCCTCCTCCCTAACCTTCTCGACCAGGATGCCCTTCCACCTGGGCAAGTCGTCGGCACTCACGGCATTGCCCTTGAGGGCTGGGTGACAGAGACAAGCGAGGACATACTCCTCCCTGTCTCCCAGCACATCAACGAGCCGCTTGTCAACCCCAGACCTCAGCCTCCCAGCCAGAGCACGACCCTCTGGCGTGGTCAGAGAGATATGGAGTCCACCCATCAGCTTCTCGAGACCAACAGCTGTGGGCAGCGCCTGGCTCAAGGGAGTGGTGTCGCCACACAAGCCCTTCGTGGCAAGCTGGAAGGGCTCGAGTGCCGACACCGCCTCGGACATCTGCTTCCACTCTGCGTTCGAGAAGTCGCAGACATCCAAGGACTCGTCCCTCGCCAGGGCGACAAGGGCTCTCTCCTGCTCCAACAGGCGCTGGAACAGGAGGAAGGTGGAGTTCCACCGCGTCTCCACATCCGTAGGGATGAGATGGCGAGGAAGGCCAAGGTCATCCTGCTTCTGGCGAAGCAGTCTCCTGGACTTCTCGCTGCAGTGGAAGTGGGCGGCCAGCTTGCGGGACTTATCCACAAGCGTGGCCGTGGCAGCAACAGCAGCTGGGATGGGGCGGGCCCCCTTCTCCTGGGACGCCCTCAGCTCCTTAAGGCCAAGGGCGTCCCTGACGGTCAGATGGAGCGTGTGTGCCATACACCGTATGTTCACACAGTCCATGACTGTCTCGACAGCGGCGGTAACGTTGGCTCCATTGTCGGTGACAATGAAGCCGCGGGAGAGGTGTGGACACCCGCCAATCCACTCCTCTATCTGGCGGTCGAGTACGGCCGCCACCTCCTCCGCGGTGTGCCTCGTGTCCATCGTCTCCACGTGCAGGACGGCCCACCTGTGCCGTAGTGCAGCGGGAGCCGCGCCGGACCCGGAAGCATCGCCCGCGGAGGTCCCCTCACTCTCCGGTCCCCACCAGTGGGCAGTGAGGGCCAGGAAAGAAGCGTGCATCCCACTGACACTGGTCCAGAGGTCAGTCGTGAAATGCACGCTTGTCCCGGCCGGAGCTGCACGCAGCTCGGCCGACACGAGCTCCCTGCACCGGCGGTACAGGGAGGGGACCACGTTCCGGCTGAACGTCGTCCTTGAGGGGATGACGTATTCGGGAGCCAGGTATTGGAGAATCCGGCGGAAGCCGTTGTTCTCGACCACCTGAAACGGCTGGTCATCGGTGGAAATCATCTCCCCTATGAGGCGGGTGAGGTGATGATGGTCCACGCGAACAATACGCTGGCTGCCCGAGGACTGCGTCCACCGCTGGACGGGCAGTGTAGCCTGCCTGCTGGCTGGCACACTGCCGCTGCCCGCCCTAGTGGCAGATGCACAAGGCGCACTAGCGCTGCCAGCCTGTCCCCTGAGACCTGGGTGGTGACGCTCTAGGTGTCTCCACATAGGCGTCGTACCCAGGTGCGCAGGGTCCCTTCCACGGCTGACAAGCATCCTGCAGTAGACACAGCGGGCGTGGAATGGGTCATCTTGAGGGACCTCAAAATGCACCCATGCACCACTGCCCTTGGCCTCCTGCGCCCTGGGCGCCGTCCTAGGCCGTTTCTCGCAGGGTGGCTGCAGTCCTAGGGGGGGGGGCGGCCGCCGCTGCCTGCCCACTGCTGCCACCCAACCCGCCCCTTCCGCCCTCCACAGCGGAGGAAGGGCCCGGCTGAACTGGCATCGGAGAGGCAGGCCTCTCCTCCACCACCTCGCCAGACCGCTCCCCACCAGAGTGTCGGGCTTCACGAGGGGGGGCCCCACTGAGCGGCGAAAGGATAGGGGGAAGGGGCCCCAGAGGGAGGGAGAACCTGGCTGCATTGCTGCCAGCCGCACGGTCCTCACCGCCCTCTACCTGCTCTTCCAACTCCACAGTCTCCTCCACCTCAACAACTGGCGGTAGCTCAGCAGCACCTGGTGCCGCCGGCGAGGAGGGACCCGCCACAGCCCTAACGGTGCCTCTGCCTCTGCCGCGATTGGCGGCAGCAGGCGTGGGGAACTGAATCCTGCGCACCAAAGATGGGGCCGGAGCAAAGAATTCTCCAATGGGGAGAACTGGGGTGTCCTCAGGCTCCCCGCGTCCTCTCCCTCCCCGTGCCGCAGGCGCACCCCGCACCTGGCCTCTCCCACCTCTGCCTGCCAGCCTTGAGCGAGCCCTGCCCGCCACACGGCGCTCAGACATGCTGCTAGGTCAGAAGGAGGGAGACTTTAGGAGGAAGGCCAGAGACAGGGTCAAAAAAATAATTTGGAGGGGCTTAGGGGCCAAAAAAAAGGCAGCTGATTTGGAGACGGCGGGGGGGGGGAGTTTGTTTTTTAAAAAGGAAGCCAATTGGGGGGAAAGGAAGACTTTTTGATGGGGGGGGGGAAGCCAATTGAAGTGAGGGGGAGGGTGTCCTTTTAGAATTTGGGACTCGGGAGTCAACCAAGCCAATTGGGGAGATGGGTCTGGGAGGGTTTTTTAAAAAAATAGGGGGTTAAAGGGTGGACCCCTGGTGTGGGTGGCACGGGCAGTTGGGTGGAGTAGTTGTGGTGTGGGTGGCAAGTTTTTAAGTTTTTTGGGGGGGAGAGTGGATGGGGGGAGGGCACAGCACCTACCGGGGGTGGGGGAGGGACGCAGTCAACGCTTGGGAACCTGCAGATCAAAGGAGGAAAGCCTTATTTAGTGAACTGGAACACAAAGTGTGGGTTCTGGGGGGTGGTTCTCAAGTAATGTTCCTGTGGGGGGAGCATCAAACTCAATGCAGCCTATTTAGTGACTCTAAATTGCACACAACCAAAACCAGAACCCAGTCACACCTAAACAGAGGTTGAACCCACCCACTCTGTGACTCTGCCCGCCCAATGCCATGGCAAGCAAGCAGCAGCAAACACTTGATGGCAGCATCATGGATTGAACCTCATCATCATATGTGTGTATTGGCCCAGCATGTAGTGGCAGCATCAGAACCCAGGACCCCACTCAGACTGCCCCAGAGGCAAGGAAGCACTCTGGCATGGCATTGGCCCAGTATGTAGTGGCAGCATCCGATCCCCTGACCCCACTCAGACTGCCCCAGAGGCAAGGAAGCACTCTGGCATGGTATTGGCCCAGCATGTAGTGGCAGCATCCGATCCCCTGACCCCACTCAGACTGCCCCAGAGGCAAGGAAGCACTCTGGCATGGCATTGGCCCAGCATGTAGTGGCAGCATCCGATCCCCTGACCCCACTCAGACTGCCCCAGAGGCAAGGAAACACTCTGGAAGAAGGCACCTGTTCAAAAACCACCTGCAAGACGCATGCAATGCAACGCAACACACAGCAGCAGCAATTTCTTTATTGGGCATGAAGACACAAGTTGCAACGGTACATCTCCTCTCCCTCCTCCCCACACCCAAATGCATTTCAAGATAGGGGTGTCCCTATTTAAAACCGCCAGCTAGGGAGAGAAAGGGGGCAACAAAAGGTGCACAATTGCACACGCACTAACCCCTCTTCTTCCGGTCCTTCTCCTGCCGCTCACTGCTGGTCACGGATGCGCCGCCAACAGCCAACCCCCTGGGCTGGGACACAACAGGGCGGCCGCACGAGGCACAGGCAACCGGGGTAGTTCAACGATGGAGGGGCAGAAGTGAGGAGACCACACTATTTATGTGTTGTTGCTCAACTCACCCCCAAGCAGAGACAAATGAAATAAAACAACTTTCAAAAGAAAAATAACCGATGGCGGGGACCTCCAGGTGAGGTCGGAGGTAGGATACTGTGTGGCTGCAGCTGTGGGAGGAAGAAGAAGTGAAGGGATGAGGAGAGAGAAAGAGAGAGAGAGAGGAAGAAGAGAGGAGGAGCTGTAATGTAGCAGCAGGGAGGGGGATTCGGGTGTGGGAGGCAGCAGCAGCGGTGACGGTCCCAAGAGGGGGAGAGACCAACAGAGGGTGTTTGGGGGGTGGAGTGTGTTTCAGGGGGTCTGGGGTATGTAGCGGGGAGTCGGGGGGCAAGAGGGGGAGAGACCAGAGGGTGTTTGGGAGGTGGAGTGTGTTTCAGGGGGTCTGGGGTATGTAGCGGGGAGTCGGGGGGCAAGAGGGGGAGAGACCAGAGGGTGTTTGGGAGGTGGAGTGTGTTTCAGGGGGTCTGGGGTATGTAGCAGGGAGTAGGGGGCAAGAGGGGGAGAGACCAACAGAGGGTGTTTGGGGGGTGGAGTGTGTTTCAGGGGGTCTGGGGTATGTAGCAGGGAGTCGGGGGGCAAGAGGGGGAGAGACCAGAGGGCAGGGTGTGTTTTGGGGGGATTAGTATGCGTCAAGGGGGATGAATCTGGGTGGGAGGGGCAGGCAGGGCAGGAGTGGAGGAGGAGGAGTTGGCAGTGGGGGGAGTGGGTTTCTGGAGGGGAGGGAGGGGGGAAGCTGGGAGCAGAGGGCCACACAGAGAGGGGAACAATCAATGAATCAATCAAAGCAAACCAAACAATATGAAAAAAAAGTCCAAAAAAAAAACAACACCTGGGAACAATGGGCAGAAAGTCTGGGGGGGGGGGGGAGAGCAACCAACAACAACCAGCAGGGAGGAATGGGACACACACACAGCAAAACCAGAACCAAAAGAAGCTAATTGATTTCACACAAAAAACCAAAGTAACTAAGACAGGACTCAACAGGCAGCAGCAGCAGCACCAGGGAGGATGGGGAACAACACTCAGTCTGGGTGGGAGGGGGCAGGCAGGGCAGGAGTGGAGGAGGAGGAGGTGGCAGTGGGGGGAGTGGGTTTCTGGAGGGGAGGGAGGGGGGAAGCTGGGAGCAGAGGGCCACACAGAGAGGGGAACAATCAATGAATCAATCAAAGCAAACCAAACAATATGAAAAAAAAGTCCAAAAAAAACCAACACCTGGGAACAATGGGCAGAAAGTCTGGGGGGGGGGGAGAGCAACCAACAACAACCAGCAGGGAGGAATGGGACACACACACAGCAAAACCAGAACCAAAAGAAGCTAATTGATTTCACACAAAAAACCAAAGTAACTAAGACAGGACTCAACAGGCAGCAGCAGCAGCACCAGGGAGGATGGGGAACAACACTCAGTCTGGGTGGGAGGGGGCAGGCAGGGCAGGAGTGGAGGAGGAGGAGGTGGCAGTGGGGGGAGTGGGTTTCTGGAGGGGAGGGAGGGGGGAAGCTAGGAGCAGGACCACACAGGGGAACAATCAAATTTGAATCAAAACAATCTATACACAAAGTAAAAAAAAGGAAACCAAAGGGCAGCCAGAAAGTCTCAGGGCGGGGGGGGGGTAACAACTACCAGGGGGAGGGACTGGGGGAGTGGGTGGGACACACACAGGGAGCAAAACCAGAACCTAATTCCACAAAGAAATCCAAAGAATGCAAGGCTCAACAGGCAGCAGCACAGGAGGGAAACAATCTTATCTGGGTGGGAGGGAGGGAGGGAGGGGGGAAGCTAGGAGCAGGGCCAGAGGGGAACAAATTAACAATCAAAATCAGAACACAAGGAATCAAATTGCAGCAATAATATAAACTAAATCCTCAGAAACACAACTCAGACAGGCAGCCAGCAATAACAATAGCAGAAGTTATTAATTAAAAACCAAAATCAGCAAATATATAAATTTACACAGAAGCAATAATTGAATGAAACTCAAAAAGTGGAACAAAAGTCAGGCAAGGCACAAAAACAGGAAAGCAATGCAGAAGAGGGGGGTGGGGGGGGAGGAGGGAAAGCCAAAACTTTGGAAGAAGGGTTGAGAGAAAGGGTGAAGAGAACAGAAAACACAACAGGAAAAGTTGGAAAAAGTTGAGGGGAAAGTATTAAAGAGGTTTGGACAGAGACAGACAGAGGGCAGATGGACAAGGTGGCACACAACAACACACAGAGAGAGCAGAGAGACAGACACACACTAATGTGACACACAGTCAGCAGGGACTCACAGCAGACACCAGCAGCAAAAGAGCAAGCAAGGTCTCAGAGATGATCCCACAACTGCAGCCAAGAGAAGTTTCCAGAGAAGAGGCTTGGGTTTATATAGGTTTGAAATTCCCTCCTTTGGGAGCCCCCACCTTTGCACTCCCCCCACGGCCAACAGGGTGCCAGCTCTCAACAGTGCAACAGCCAAGCAGCCTACCAGACCAAAGGACTCATTCTGGCCAATCAAAGGATCAATAGCGCAGCCAATACAATGCCTGAAAATAGCATCACAAAATGGATGCTAGGAGCAAAAGTTCAGGAATGAGCCACAAAATGGAGGACACATTTCAAACTTTAAAGGGACACTCCACTGACTCCAGAGACTCAATTGAACTCCCGAACCGGTTCGGGAAACCCGAGCCGGTTCGGAGCCGAACCGACTCGGATTCGGTCCGGATCGGTCCCAGAAGGGCCCGATTCGGTCCGGGATCGAACCGCCGGATCCGGACCGAACCGCACATCACTAGTCTGACTCAGTATATGGCTGATTCCTATGTTCCTAAGTCACCACCGGACGTGCTGGTGGTAACTAGAGACAAATCTCTCCAGATGACCTCAGTGTGCAATGGGGATCATACAGAAGAAGGCGCTCTCTAGGTAACCTGGACCTAAGCCATTTAGGGCTTTAAAGGCGATAACCAGCACTTGGTATATTTCCTGGAAACATATTGGTAGCCAAAGCAACTGTTTGAGAACAGGCATAATATGGTCTCTCTGGGTTACCTCAGAGACCAGTCTGGCTGCCACATTTTGAACTAACTTAAGTTTCTGAACTACATACAAAGGCAGCCCCACGTAGAGGCATTGTAATAGTAAGCCTGGTGGTTACCAGCTGATGCACCACTGTTTTTAGATTGTTCTCTTCAAGGAATGCACACAGCTGTTGAATCAGTCAAAGTTGATGGAAAGTGATCCTGGCCATAGCCTCCACCTGAGATACGAGGTGTTTTGTAACCCGCCCAGAGAACTTGCGTTTTGGGCGGTATAGAAATGTATTAAATTAATAATAATAATAATAAAATAATACCACCAGGGTGAGGCCTGGATCCAAGAGCACTTCCAAGCTGCGTACTTGTTCCTTCTGGGGGAGTGTGACCCCATCCAGCACAGGAAGATCTAACTCATCCCTCAAATTTTGATCCCCCACAATGAGCATCTCCATCTTGCTTAGATTCAGCTTCAATTTGTTGACCCTCATCCAGCCCATTACTGCCCGTAGGCATTTATTTAGCATTTAGGGAATGGCATTTAGGGAATGAATCCATTTCCTGATGATGATGATCAGGAGAAATAGATTTGGGTGTCGTCAGCATATTGATAACACCCTGCATCAAATCTCCTGATGACCTCATCCAGCAATTTCATGTAGATGTTAAAAAGCTTTGGTGACAGAATGGAGCCCTGAGGGACTCCATATAATATCTCCCGTTTCGAAAAGCAACAGTCACCAAGCTCCACCATCTGGAATCTGCTTGAGAGAAAGGAGTGGAACCACTACAAAGCAATGCCTCCTATCCTCAGTTCCCCCAGTTGATCCAGAAAGATACCATGGTTGATGTATCGAACACCACTGAGAGAACCAAAAGAACCAACAGAGTCACACTCCCTCTGTCAATTCCCTGGTAAAGGTCATCCATTAGGCTGCCCAAGGCCATCTCAACGGCCAGTTAATAGGCCTTTCACAGCTATTGTAAAATTGTTTTGTTAAAAATAGCTTTAACATGTTCATAGTTTATGCAGAAAGTCCAACATCTTCCCCTTCATCAATTTCATGTAACACCTCTGATCTTGGACCAGACCCCTTATTTCCGGAACCTTAGTCTTAGACCAGAATCTTTATTGTAGTAGGTATCCCATTTGAGTTTTAAGTGCCCTTATTCTTTGATGAACCTGCTGCATCTAGTGATGCATGTGCAGCCATCTCGTATCAAGAGTGGTAAGGGATGGATGGAAATGTCAGAATATCTAGCAGGGCTTCTTGGATCTCTGTACCGACTGAAAAATTGACAAGCAACCCTGTCTTCCCCACACAGACCACCTCACCTTTTTGATTGCTTCAGATATATTGTATACTTTTTGTATGTAGGGCAAAGAATGGGGTTAGAATAACTCTGTAAAAAAAACTTTCTACAAACCTTACATTTGCAAAAAATAGGAAGAAGGTAACTCAGTTCCAAGCTTTGTTTTTAAAGAGAGAATGTAGAAGTGGACTCTAAAAGCACTCTCACCCAAACCAGGATTAGAAATCATGGCCACCAACTAGCCCCAAAGGTCCTTCCCAGCTGAGATTCTTTAAGGATCAAAAAAGTTCAAAACGTAGCTGTAAATATTCCATCCTAAGCAAGGCTTTTGTGCAAAAAGAGAGACAGACAGACAGACAGACATTGACATAAAGTAGCATCAACCCAGTGCTAGCCTTGAAATGGGAGGCTGTACCAGGCTTGGCATGATGACTTATGGGAGACATGATAGAGGTCTATAAAATGATGCATGGTATGGAGAGAGTGGACAGACAGACTTTTTTCTCCCTCTCTCATAACACTGGAATCAAAGGTCTTTCCACAAAAGTGATGGTCAGGAAATTTAGGACCCACAAAGGGAAGTAATTTTTCACACAGCGCTTAATTAACCTATGGAATTCTCTGTCACAAGATGTGGTGACAGCCACTGACCTGGATGGCTTTAAATGAGGCTGAGATAAATTCATGGAGAACAAGTCTATCAGTGGCTACTAGTCTGAGGGCTATAGACCAACTCCAGCCTAAGAGGCAAGGTGCCTCTAAATACCAGTTGCAGGGGAGCAACAGCAGGAGAGATGGCATGCCTTCAGCTCTTGCCTTTGGGTTTCTCAGACGCATCTGGTGGGCCACTGTGTGAAACAGGATGATGGACTAGATGGGCCTTGGGCCTGATCCAGCAGAGCTGTTCTTATGTTGTTAAGACAGGTGTTGAAGAAGTGGTAAGGCAGCCAATTGTTAGAGAAATTTCCTTACCAGGATTTGAAAATTCAAAAGGTACAGTGTTGAAGGAGGAAGCTTAAGCACCACTTGGCCACACCAGTTTCCAAGCAGCAATGCAAGGCAAAAGTGGGGAAGGGATAATACAGAATCTTATAAAGAGTTGCATTCAGGACTGTTGTCTCCAGAACGCACTCCTGTCATGACCACTGTAGCGAATTAAAGCCTTTGTCTCAAGCTAGCTCACGTGAGAGAAAAGAAATGCCGAGTCATCCCAGTTGAGCTGCCTGGCTCAGCATAAACTGAACTTCTCATAAAACTAATCTGTATTTCTGGTAGAATTAAAATGCTGCCGCCACCACCACCCCTCTTATCAACAGAGCTTGAATCTCCTTGGGCTTGGGGTGGAATCCCAGGGAAAACTCTCTTTATTTTGCTGTTGGATAAGTACAAAAACCTTCCACGTATAGGCCTACATGTGATGAGAAAACTGATAGCTGCTGACCACTTGAGGACACTTTTGCACCAGAGAAATCTCCTTTCCACCCTTCCTTTTTCTTGAGCTAAAAACCAACTTTGAGAGGCTTGTAAAAAGAAAATAACAGAAAAACAGTTTTATTCAGTTACTACAGACTGCTTCCGTCTGAGGCTTTTAGGTTTTAAATACACTCAAAAACTGTTGTTGTTTTTAAAAAGTATTTTAATTGGTTTTACTCATTTTTGAATTGTTTTTATATTGTTTTTAGCATTGTGTTTGAATTGTGGGTTTTATGTCTTTTAAAAAAGTTGTACACCGCCCAGAGCCTCTAGATGGGGCGGTTTATAAATATACTAAATAAAAAAATTAAATAATAAAAATACTTAGGTTACAAAATAGGTTGTCTTAGGCTTCAGTTTGCATTTAGGCACGTTTAAGTTTACGGAGTCTTTTGCAACGCCCTATGTGGGTTGAGCATAGGCTAGTGTATCTTATTTTAATTCACTTGCTGGATATGTTGCTGCCATACATAGTATAGAATACAATATGGTATGAGATTTAACACTGCTCTGTATTAATTACATAATTTTGCTGTCTTGCTACCTTTATACTCAGTGTCATTCTGTTATTAGTGTTGACTAACTTTTATATATCGTTTTATGTTCATAGTTTTAAGTTCTAGCTTCTTTGACTTAGTATACTAAGAAATTTTATAGAGACTTTTTATTATTTTGTAGGAGTAGATTGTTTGAACCATTTTTGTCTATCTTGCTGTTATGCTGGTTGAAGACCGAAATATAGATTATGCTATGCTTATTTTAATTATGTTAAAATAAGAGTAACTGGCCCTATCCAACCCCAGCACAGTACCTCCAGTGACTGTTGCTGGTGTCTCTCTTATGTTTCTTTTAGATTGTGAGCCCTTTGGGGACAGGGAGACATCTTATTTATTTATTATTTCTCTGTGTAAACCGCCCTGAGCCGTTTTTGGAAGGGCGGTATAGAAATTAAATAAATAAATAAATAAATAAATAATATGTTGCAGGTAGACAATAATAGAACAGTATCAGGAATATTTAGAGCACACACATAAAGAAATATACGTTTCTAACGTAAAATCTGACTAAAAAACTGTCCCCTATGCTGAATCCCCTTTTCCTTGAAAACTCACCCAACACCTGATGAGAATTAAGCTTCCTGCAATCCTGTCTTTCAAGGATCTGCAGTTATTCCATGTGAGAAACCTCCATGCTGGCTTTGGCCATGATGGAGCAAACTCCAATGATCCTCAGTAAGCCTTTCCATACGCGCTTCTCCAGCACAAACCGCCCCTCTTTTCCCCAGAATTCCCAGCAACCGCTCTCTAGGCCCCACCCACCTGGTGTACTGATTGGCTGCCCTGGAGTTCACCAGGGTGTCAGTCAAGACAAGAGTTCACACTCCCTGTTAACTCTTTAGAGCGAGCAGAGGCTGATCACTGCAACCACTCTTAGAAATGTCTGCTTTCCAGTTAATTGTTTAACATCCAACTTGAGGAAGTGTCTAGCTTGAAAGTTTGCATCCTGCACTTTGAACATTGATCCTGTTAAAGGTTATTACTGCACTGCTCTATGTTTTGTACAGTACCTGTCACACTGCTAATGCTCAAGAAAGTTTTCATCATAGTAGACACAGTCTTTTGTCCTGCTATAGGCCTCCTTTGTTGTGGAACTTGCCTTGGTTGTTGAACTGCAGGTTCTCTCCTTTGACCAACCTGAGCACTTTAACCCTGTCATGACTGGCTGTGTGAAGCTTGAGCTCCACGGCTCAGCAGAGAGAACAGGAAATAACAAGCCAGCCACAGAGGGGAGCGGAAATGAATCAGAGCCTTTTCTTAAACAGTGTCAGTATTGCAGAACGAAGGATAGCGCTGTATAGTGAGGGCTGCAGGTAGCAGAGAAAGTCGTGCTTGATGCAGCTACCTCTTCTGAAGACCTGGATGTCTTAGCAGGTATGCCGGGGTACCCTAGCTATATCTGGGAGAGTCAAATGGCAATGGAGGTGCAGGCAAGGAGAGGCTAGGTGGGATACTTTGGCAAATGTTTTGAAGGAAGCCCTTAGAAGAGAAGCTTAACAAATAGACGGGACCTGGGGACAGGGGAGGAGGGTTCTGTTCCATTGCAAGGCAGAAGACGTATCGGTGACCTTTTTGAGGGAGTCCAAAAGAGAGCGCAAACACACCAGAATGATTTGCAATTCTCAAGCTGCAAGACTAGAAGAATTGTTCGCATGAAAGAGACTCCTTCTCTCCTATTTCCAGGCATCAAGAAGAGCCAACATAAGCCATACCAACACAGAAGGGTTGACAAATCCAAGGGAGTGAAGCGACAGACCTGTGTTGGGGGGAAGAAGCAGAGAGCCATGTTCCAAGCCAAGGGACCGGCCAGTACAGCCTCCACTCATGTATGTATTGAAATCAAGATTTCAAAGTGATGGGGTTGCCTCTGCTGTCTGGGGAGAGAGCTGGGGGAGGGCCATTTAAAGGTATTCGGAATCTCTAATTGATTATCAGCCAAAGCAGTCCTTTGAATTGTAGTTCTGTGAAGGAACTGGGGATGTCAAAACAGTGCTTTCCACCTCAAAATGTCCTACCCAATTCCAAGGCTCTTTGGGAGAAGTCCTGCCAGTTAAGCAGGACCCACAAAGTGTAGATGCATCCCATCTCTTAGATGAATTCTACTGTCGTAGGGTCTTTTGAGGGCTTGCTTGTGGCAGTTCTGTGTCTTGAGATCAAGCACAATGTTACTTAAAACTCCAGGCAGGAAGTCAGAAATGAGAACATAGGAAGCTGCCTTACACTGAGTCAGACCACTGGTCTCTCCAAGTCTTGGTAGCAACTTCTCCTAGTTTGCAGGCAGGAGTCTCTCTCAGCTCTACCTTGGAGTTGCCAGGGATGGAGCTTGGGACCTTTGGCAACATGCAAGCAGGCAGGTGCTCTTCCCAGAGTGGCCCCATCCCCTAAGGGGAATATCTTACAGTGTTCACACGTCTCCTATTCAGATGCAAACCAGAGCAGACCATGCTTAGCAAAGGGGACAATTCATGCTTGCTCCTCCACCAACTCCTTGGCACAGGAGAGTGAAGTGTGAAATGGTGAATCAACGTAGCAATAGCAAAGCTCATAACTGTGATCCTGCCTAGACCTCCATTGCTGTCCACTCCTCGTTGTTTCTTAAAGCAGGTCATAACAAGATGCTTTACTGCGTGATTCTCATTCCTCTTCTCCTCTTTCACTCTCTCTCTTTAGGAGTCAAAGAGCAACTCAGGAGCATCCACTGTACAGCGATCCAAGGTATTTGCCATTGCAGTACTTATGTTCTGGCATGGATATCTCTCCAAAAGAGGCAAGAGGGTGGTAACAGAAAGACCTTGCTTGAGGTTGGGGTGCTCAATGGCTGTGTACATTACCATTGCATTCTTGTCCACAGGGGGGCAGTAAGAGAAGAGGAGCTGCTTAATCTCCCAGCAGTCTTGGTCAAGCAAATAAATTATGACCAATAGATCTGTGCAGGCAGGGCTTAATATAAGCTAGGATAAAACTTTGGAATCTGCTTTATAGTTTGGTATGAGCTACAGAATTTGTGTAATAATAATAAAGGAGAGGGTGCTTAGCACAATTTTAAAAACCACTCGGAATGGTTAGTCAATCCTTATGTGGCATTTGTGGTTAGAATATTGAACTCCAATTCGAATTCAAAAGGGGAAGCTTCTAAGCATGATCAGCCTCAAGCCCCTTTTTAGTAGAGTTGCCATGCCCCCCAAAACTCCGGGTTTCACCTGGATTTTAAGCATCTCACCCAGATTGCTTAGCCCACCCAGATTTGCCCAGATTTCAGCTTTCATTAAAATAAATAAATAAATAAAATAAAATAAAAGCTAAGCTCTAGCCCTTGTAGAAGTGGAGTTATGGAGCAAAACATGCCGTCACTATTCTGCTCAAAAACGATTTTCAAGCCAATTTACATAATATGCAAATTAGACACCCAGCTTTGGAAAGTTGGAATATGGTAACCCTACTTTTTAGAAGGTAATGGGCAGGATCCAGACTAGTTGGTCATGACTAACTACCATTGGTCTCAATGAGACAAATTCATCATGACTGGCTTAAGTTCCATGAATTTCCATGGGACCTACTCATGAGTAATTTAATCTGGCTGTTCCTGATGTTTATGACAATGTTTTCATATCACTTTCTTTGGGTATGTCCTTGCCGAAGGTGATTTCCACCAATTTAAAAGCAGTTAAATATCAAAAGCAACAATTAAAAGGGTAAAACAGAGTAAAAGCCACTTTGATAAAATAGCATAGCAAGCAAACATTATATAGAAAGTTTCCCCGTGCTTTCTAAATGATATCTGTGTTAGCGATAACCAAACTTCCCAGGGCTGGACCTTACATTTTGGCTCCAAGACCTTGTTTGGTTTGTATCAAAAGCAGCCCATTCCTTCTAGAATTTTGGGTCTAGAATGTGGCTGGACCACAACTCCCATCATTCTTAGCCGCAGTGACCTAGCCATCTGGCCTTAGATGTATCGGTACAAAGTACTTGTGATGGAATCCACATTTTTCATATCTGTGCCCAGAGGGTAGTCCCTCTATGGTGTTTTTTTAAAAAATCTATGACTGGGATCCTCCACTCCCCTTTTGCCTTGGAAATAGGATTTCATGGCTAGATAAACTGAGAAAGGAACACAGGATAGGCAAGAGCTCCTGAATAAGATTTTAAAAACAAACTCCATTTTTTAAAAAAACAAACACCAAATCAAAATGCTGCCTGCAGCACAATGGGGTGATGGTGTTGGTGCAGGTGGAGAGCGGCAGCAGAGATAATTAATAGACAGCAAGCATAACAAACCTGTTCAAGCAGCATTGCTTTTCACTTGCCATCTGAGAAGGCTATCAGTTTTCAGATTAACCTTCCCTCTTACACCCAGTACTTCCATCTTGTTGCAGTAAGCCTCCATTTGTTAGCACACATCTAGTCCTTTGTTGTTTCCAGTATTAGAGCTTTGAATGCAGCCTTCTCAGCCTCAGCCCAATTTGCACTAAAGGTATAACAACGCTGGGCTACATGGCAGGGTTGCTGTATGTTGGCCTCAGGCTGATCTTCAGCATGTGCTATTAAAAGTGCAGGACTGTTGTAAGCCACTCTCTCAGCCTCAACCCTGCCCCCCACCACCTCCAAGATAACTTGCAATATAGGGATAATGGACTGTATTTGCATTGGCAGGGCTGCTTTAAAATGTTTAGAAATTCCAAAATGGTAACCTTTCCCACACAATATAAGGCTGAGAAAGAAAGAGCAGGGACTCCTCTATCTGCAGGTACCTTTAAAAAAAAGTGAGGGGAAGGGGCAATCTGGTGTCCAGTCACAGTTATGTCAAAATTCTAGATTTCTCCCTTGATGTCTATGGGTAACTCCCTTGATGTCTATTGGTAACTCCCTTGCTCAGGGGGTCATTTAAAAATGGCCACTCCAGTTTCAGCTAGGGCTTGCATAGCCTCCAACATTTCAGTGATGAAAATAGGGCTGTGCCTGTGAATGTGCAGAGGGGCATGGCCAAACAACATGGGAGGCCCAGTGTGCAATTCACAAAAGGTGTGGCCAAGTGACCTGGAGGGCATGGTGTATAATTCTGGCCATAAGTAGGCCACAAATGGAAAGTTGGTAAGAAGGTGAATGTGAAGCACCCCATTCCAAATTACCAAAGCAAATGAGCCGAGCCCATACTCTCCAGCATTTCACAGATGAAAGTAGGGATGCATCTGTAGCAGCCAATTTTCATGCCAAGGATTATTGCCCAAGTTGCCACAATTACACATTTCTGAAGCCTGGATTCCACTCACTGTATATAATGTGCTGCCTAGTGCCTTAGTGTTGTGCACCTGTTTGCATGCAAATGCACTAGGAACATGATGCATCCACCCACTCACTTAATTTCTAGATGCTGTAAGGAGGGAGCTGAATTCCAAGAATGGCAGCTCTAGCAACTCATGTGGAGGTGAAACTGAACAAGAGGCAAAAATAGGGACAAAATGAGAGCAGTGGCTGACATGATGTACAGCCCACCACCATAGTAGTCTGTTCCAACAGTCCCTATTTACCTGGGACAGTTCTGGAAGCAGTCCCTGGTAAATCAGTGGCTGACACGATGTATAGCCTATTGTCTTCATAATGGTCCACTCAGGCTGCTGTGGACTTCAAAGGCAGCTCCGATGCTGTTTTGAAGCCACAATTGCAGAAGCTATGTTTCTGGAGGTTTCCCCACTTACAGCAATATGATCTCTCCGATTGTTTGTGTAACTTTGTGCATGGATCTCCAAAGAACACATGTTTTATATGCGTGGAACAGAACAGGTGAATAAGGCCGAGTAGTTTGAGCCTCTTAGGTCTGTCTGAATATGGTAGCAACATATAAGCACAGTGAAAGGAAAAGAACCTGCTAAAATGCACTGATTATAAATTAGCCCTTCTTAAAGTTCCATATTATGGTTCAGAGGCATTTCCCCGCTTTTGAGCTATAAACTTTATAGTGGGTGGTTTTTTTCGTTTGTGGTTCTGACAATTGCTCCTTTGACCGCTTTTCCACTTCCCTGAACTCTCCAAGTCTTTGTTAACATCTTTTTGTGTGGCAAGAAATTCAGGACAAAAAAAATGCACCACTAATGTATGGAATTTGCTGACATAAGCTGTAGTGATGGGCCATGGTGGACAAATATGGCAAAGGCTACATGCTACCTCCAGGTCCAGAGGCAATATATTGGGGAGGGCAGTTGCTTTAATGACATGTTTGTGAACTTTCTGGAGGTTGCTCTTTTAGGATGCAGGACCAGAGGGGCCTTTGGTCTGATCCAGCAGGGGCTCCTCTTATGTTCTTACGGCCTTTTCTTCTTGTAATTCAGTCATTCAGCCTGAAGGCCCAGGTGAAGGAGACATGCAATGCCTGTCAGAAAACGGTCTACCCCATGGAGCGCCTGGTGGCTGATAAGTTTGTCTTCCACAACGCCTGTTTTTGCTGCAAGCACTGCCACACCAAGCTAAGGTGAGAGGGACAGAGAAGCAAAGTTTTATGCTCTGGGGGAAGAGGAGGGCTAAGTTAGCTATTCCCACCCCCACCCCATTCATTTCACACCAATGTGGCTTTATTCCAGCCTCACTCCTCTCCCAGCAACACAACCAGGAATAGGCTCAGCATGAAGTAAGAGTGTTGGTTGGGCAAGAAACCAGTTTTATTTCTTCAGGATCCTGCAGTGTGCACTGCGTCCTTCACAAGATCTGTCTAAAATGTGGGGTAGAGCCAGAGGGAACAGCCTTTGTTTTCGCTGTGGCAGAAACTATGTCAAAGTTTGGTAATAGATCAGAAAAGGGAGAAAAGCTATATTTCTCCCACATTTCACTTGCATATGTGGTTTTAAGGGCACATATGCAAAGTCACACCTTTCTGCTTCTTCGTCATGGTCCCTGTACTTCACACTGAGGGACTCTGTGCATGCGTGGAGACCCATTAGGGAATGTTCCAAGACTTTAATGCTCTTTAGGTTTAGGTGGGAAAGAACCTCTCCCCCACCTGGCTATCTTCTATATATTTATTTTTCCTAGGCGTACCCGTCGCTAATCCCATGTGTGGCAGTTCTCGTAAGAGCAGCTGCCTGTGGGATAGGGATGGGGACACAGTGGTGGTGGTGGGCCAGGCCAGCCGGCCGCTGGGAACAGGAGGCTGTGGCAGGCCGGGCGACAGGAGAAGGAGGCAGCAGCAGGCTGGCCTGGCCGCCGAGAGCAGGAAGAGGCGGTGTACCAGGAGCAGGAGGTGGCGGGCCAGCCTGGCCCGACTGCCAGGAGGAGGAGGCGGCAGCAGGCCGGCTGCTGGGAGCAGGTGGCGGTGGTGGGCCGGCCTCCAGGAGCAGGTGGTGGCGTAGGGCTGTCCTGGCCACTGGGAATTGGCAGGTGGGAGGAGGTGGCCGGCCTGCCTGCCTACCTGCCAGCCAGAAAGTGCTGGGCGGGGAGGGGGGAGAAGCAGGCGGCGGGGGGGGGGGAGTGAGTAGCGGGCCAATTCTGGCTCTGTGAGACTTTGTCCCTTGCTTTTGATTTTCTTCCCTTATTTTAGTGTTACCCTTCCTTTTGTCCTTACTCTCGCACTCCAGTATTTTATTTCTCTGTTCCTTCTTAGCATTTTTAGTTAAGCGTCCCTCTCCACTTCCCCACACCTTGTGGGGGGTACATGGCTAGTAGAATTGCCTTTAGGAAATGCGGAGGTCACTATGCTAAGACCCCATCTTCAGACACCACCAGTTCTGCCTGCTGTGTTTGGGGGAATCCCATGTTACAGAGACTTGCCTACATTGCCAAAAATTCACCAGCCAGGTACACTGTAACAGAGCTGCCAGGTTGAAAGCTCTATTGTGGGGAAAAGCTCTCCTTCTGCCTTGATGTCCCCTACTTCAACTCCTATAGAATCACTGAATGTTGAGACTGGAACAGGGAATTGACCACACACACGCCCAGGTACTTATCACCATGGTATCTGCGTTCTCTCTGCTGCTAGCTTGTGCTCCTTCGGGACCAACAGGGTCTTTGGCACCCACTTTACCACCGGTCACACAGCTCATGGCGGGACAATCTGTACTAGTGGAAAAATTGAAGGAAAAGCCTTCAAACTAAAGTAGACCCACCTAAGAAGTAAATAGCTACTGTGATCCCAGCTGTATGAATCACAACCCAACAACCCTTACAGAAACCTTCAGGGTGCAACCTTCCGAAGGTTCCAAAGAAACTTTTGAGATCCACAGTCTCGGTATCTATACAAACTTCTCCGGTACCAAATGAGCTCTCTCAGATACCAACCCTGTTATCACAACCGATCCTGTAGGCACCTGCACAATCTAATAGCCCCCACGACCTCAGAGATGAATTTGAGAGAACCACCAGAGTACTCCCCAGAGAGACCCTTGAAGCGGGCATATTCACTTAACTCCTATGATTGGTACTGCCACAAGCGGAGTCACCGCTCCCCTTCCTATTCTCATGACAGAGAAGGATACTTCTTTGATGATTGCTGTGATGTAGATAATGCTGTTATGAGCAGAGATACGACAACCACAGAGGGTATTACCATGAATGCTATGATTACAGCATGTATTACCCTCACCACCAGAGGTCCAGAAGTAGGTCCCATTCCTATCGCCTAGATATCAGAAGATCGCAATAATCCCCTTCGAGGCGCACTTGTTCCTCTCGATCTCGGGGCATCTAGATTGCCCAAGAGAAAGAGCACCTTCACCATTAACTCTCATTGACACCACCAACACAGTAGGATCGCATATGACTACATTAAAAATGCCTGCTCCTATACCAAGCACCAACAACCAACCTAACACAGAACAGGCAATCATCACTACGCAGACCTTGCCTCAGGCACCGTCACTGTATTCACTGCTGGACCTGTCATCGGCAACCAGAGGTGGATACCCTCTCTCAGTCCCCCCACTCTTCAGTGCAAGGAATGGACTCAGATGAAGACCTAGTTTCCCTAGAGATTGTATCTGGGTCAACCCCATCTGAATATACTGAGGACTCTAAACCAGTGTTTCTCAACGTTTTTGGAGTCATGGACCAGTACATTATACATGTGCTGTTTCCTGGACTAGCAGTTAGTAAAGGGGTCACCCCCCACCCCCAGGCACCCCCCAAAAAACAATTTCAGGCAGTTCTCTGGAGCTCATTTACAGGCAGCCCTCACTCCTGCATAATATTCATTTCAAGGAAGTGAAATGAACATTATCCAGAAGCAAGGGCTGCCTGGAAATGAGTTCTGGATAGCTTCCGGTGGCCCCTGCCAGCCCAAAATTGTTTTTTGGGTGTGTGTGTGAGATTTTTATTAGTGATGCCTCACGGACCGGTACCCAATGCCTCGCGGACCGGCACCGGTCCACGGACCGGTGGTTGAGAAACACTGCTCTAAACCACCATCTCCGTCTTAAGACTTAAAAGTATTCTTGAAGCAGATCCACAGGAACATAGGAAGCTGCCTTCTACCGAATCAGACCATTGGTCCATCTAGCTCAGTATTGTCTACACAGAGGGCAGCGGCTTCTCCAAGATTGCAGGCAGGAGTCTCTCCCAGCCCTATCTTGTAGATGCTAGGGAAGGAACTTGGGACTTTCTCTTCCCAGAGCAGCCCCATCCCCTAAGGGGAATATCTTACAGTGCTCACACATGTAGTCTCCCATTCAAATGCAAAGCAGGGCAGACCCTGCTTAGCAAAGAGGACAATTCATGCTTGCTACCACCAGACCAGCTCTCTTTCACAGGATGGCAGTTTGCACATTAAGGAGCCTCCCCAGAGCAACACAGCCTCCGCTCCTTGATCTGATTGATTCAGATTCACATTTGGTGGTCTCCCTCCCAAGGAACTCTGCTCTACTAGATATGACATGGGGCTGCTGGAAGAAACAGTCAGCTTTGCCGCCCACTTCTAAGAAGATAGATAATTTCTATATACAGTCAGAGGGATGTGAATTTCTACAGAAACACCCAGTGCCTAATTATAAAGTAGTGGAAGCAGCCCAGGCCAGAATGAAAAACAAATCAGTCTCTGCTCCAGTGAACAGAAAAGGCAGGAAGCTGAATTTCTTAGGAAGAAGAATATACTCTACCGCCATGCTGCAACTGAAAATAGCTAACTACCTGGCCTGTATGGCCATATATAACCACCTGCTCTGGGAGAAGGTGACACCTTATGTCGATCCCCAGGAGGGCAAAGAAGCAATTTTGGCACTACAGAAGGAAGGATGCTTTCCACTTGAATAAGCAGTTTCTACACACTTTGAGACATGAGACAGACAGCGCAGCCTGGAATATGGCAAGCTCCATCATACACCCACGCCACACTTGGCTGCCCTCATCAGGCCACTCTCAAGGTGCACATGCAAAATGAGCCTGGCTTTCGATAGACAAGCACTTGTCAGGGAGAAGACCAATGAAACAATGGAGAAAGCTCAGAAGCTGCACAAAACAGCGAAGTTGATGAGTTTGACATCTCCCACCTATATCAGATCTTACAAGGGTCTCTCCACTCACTCCACACACCACAGCCTCCATCTCCTCAAGCTGCTGCTACTCAGACCAGTCTTTTAGTCACTCAAGATACCCTCAATACAGAAAGTGTGTGCACCGAATACCTAAACCTCAGCCCAGATCAATGGCCTCTTTCTCTAAGAGGAAGACTGGTTCAGAACTCAACTACGCCCTCGCCTGGAAGTATGGGACAACATAACCTCAGACCAATGGGTATTAACCATTATCCAAATTGGCTATGCCATCAAATTCCAAGATACTTCTCCAACCTCTGGGATATGCACCACATGCCCCAATCCCACTCTGTGGGAAGAAATTCGGTCCTTATTGGCCAAGGGAGAACTGATCAGGGACAACAGTCCAAAAAGTGTTCTACGGTTGTTCCTCGTCAACCGTGGGTTTCCCAATAACGGATTTGAGTATCCGCGAATGGGAAATTGTGGTAGGTCTTGCCAACCACAACCTGAGTATCCGTAGTTTGGTGAGATTTTTTTGAATTTCGGGGGTCAGGGGTGACCCCCCCCTTAACTGTTTTTTTTACAGTCTTTTGTGACCGTGATTTCCCTAACCCTGTTTCCCAATGTTTTTAATGCCTTGTCAACCGTGAATTCGCCAACCGCATGTTTTTCCGGGAACAGAACCCTCACTGTTGGTGAGGGATGACTGTACTATTTTACCATCCCTAGAAGAGACGGTCTGTGACTCATTATGGATCTTTGTGACCTACAGGAAATTTCGCATGCTGACTGTTACCTCAACCCTACCCTTCCTCTACAGGGGCATGTGGTTCACTTCCATAGACCTGGAAGTCACATACTTTCACACCTCACATCTCTTTTTGATCAGCACCGCAAATATCTACATTTCCAGACCAGTGCCCAAGCCTTCCAATCCAGGGCCATTCCGTTCAGCCTCTTGGCAGCCCCACTTCATCTACATGAAGTGCATGGCTGTCGTCATGGTGCACCTACTTTGTGCACCTACAAACTGGGGTGTGCATTTTCCCCTTTTTAGGCGACTGGCTCTTGACCGCAGACACCAGGCAGGAACTACTAGGCCATATACAATCAACACTGAAACTCCTTCAGCATTTAGGCCTCAACGTGAATTGGAAGAAATCCAACCTTACACTGTCTCGGGTCATAAAAATTCTAGGTATCATATTTGATGCAAGAAAAGGAGCTATTTTTCTTCCCACAGATCGTATCTGAAACATTATGTCACTAACTCACTCGCTGAGGTCTTACCCTTTCTACAGGGTGCACACAATTCACTGTGTCTTGGGCCTTATGGCGTCTACTACAGCAGTCCTTCCCCTAGCACGTCTGAGGATGAGGCCACTACAACATTGGCTCCTGGACAATTTCAGTCTCCAAACACAGCCTCAGTCCTTCAGGTTACATATACTTCATGTAGTTCAAAGACACGTCTCTAGGGATGTACGAACCGACTCAAGGTTGAGCCGGTTCACCATTGAACTGGGCCGGCTCAAGGGCTTGCCCTCAAGCCAGACCAGGCCCAGTTGGGCTCAACCTCGAGCAGGGCCAGCTTGGGGCTGGTTCAAGGTTCTAAGGTGTTGTTTTGTTTTTTTTAAAAAAAGGTCAGGACACATGCCTACAAAATGGCCACCATGACCATGGAGAGGACTGAATCAGCCCGAAAATGGGCCAAAACAGCCCAAAGACAACAAGGGGGAGGCCAGTGGAGGGAGGGGCCTCTTTTCTGCAGCTGCGGCAGCACCCCCCTGAAAGCCGCTGAACCTGGCAGTAAGTTTTTTAAAAAGTAAAGGTCCAGAACCTTCTAGAGATGAAAAGTAGAGAAATTTTTGGCAATAGCCCCACCCCACTTTGTAACCACTCTGTGGCTCTTCTGCTCTGCTCTTTCAGTTTGCCGCCTACTGTCACAGACGCCATCCGTATGAGGAAGAGGGAGATAAAACACCATTGAGAGACTATTCCCATCTTCAGAGGAAAATACCTGTTTAATTTTAAAATTTTAAAATTTTTCCCCTTTTAAAATTATGTCTTTCCTCCATCTTGTAGTTTTCTGATTTTTGTTCTTGCCTTTGAATTATTCAGTCCCCCCTCCTCCTTTCCCCGGCCCACCCTTGGTCTATGGCTAATAAAACCTCATTTAAATGCTGCTCATCTTGCGCGGCTAAGCTAATCATCTCTGACGGACACTCTTTCTGCTTGTTGTAGGGGAAGGTCACGGGGTTGAGGCTTATATAATCTGTAGTGGCTTCACGGGGGAGGCACACCGTAACTGGTTTTGTCCAGACTTCTGGACAAACCCTTTGAGCCGATGGCTACCTGTGATCTTCGGCTCCCGACAATGAAAACAGTCTTCCTGGTGGCCATCACCTCAGCTCGAAGTGTAGGGGAACTCAGAGCCTTAAGAAAGGATGACCCTTATCGGATCTTTTATTAGGAGAAGGTAGTTCTATAGACAGGTGTCAAATTTCTACCTAAGATTGTGTCTGAATTCCATAGATCACAGAACATCTGTTTGCCAGTTTTCTTCCCAAACCCTTCCTCACCAGCTGAAAGAAAGCTTCACACCCTAGACATATGACTGGCTTCTATGTGGAGCACACTACCCCGTTCAGATGGACCAATTGCTTGTTTCTGACACATGGCCTTCTGCAGCAAGGACACGGAGCATCTGTGCTGTCTGTTTCTCAATGGATTGCTGCCACCATCAAACTCTGCTACCAACTTGCAGCTCATCAGCCCTCATTGCTGGTGCGGGCACACTCAAGAGCGCAAGCAGCTTCTACAGCCTTTGACAGGAGTGTCCGCATTGAATCAATCTGTAGAGCCGAGACTTGGGCCTCACTTGTGTCGTTTATACATTGTCATGCCTTGGATGTACAGGCCTGTCAGGATGCTGCCTTTGGGAGAGCAGTGCTACAACCACTCTTTGCACGATAGTCTCACCTGCACACTTATCCAGCTTGTGATGCACCCATCAGTGTGAAGTACAGACCAAGAAAAAGAACCTCAGATTGCTTACCTGAAGTCACCTAGTGATCACCTGTATTTTCACATGCCCTTCCAACCTCCCCACTGCAGGCTGTGGTGGCAGACTTTGTAACGGAGGCATATTACTGTATATAGCCAGGTAGGGGAGGGTTCCCTCCCTGCCTAAACTTAGAGCGCACTAAGAGCTTGGAGCCCCTCAGTGTGAAATTACAGGTGGCCACTGGAAGAACGTCAGTTACGGGTAAGCAACTTGCGGTTTTCCGCTCACCAGTGGGGATTAGAATCTTCATTCCAGCCATCAACATATATTTGAAGAGTGGGAGGTGGGGAAGGGCATTATTCTGTTTTCCCTGCTGTGTGAGGCGGTTGAAGCAAATTGAGGGCTATGTAATCTGTTAAGCCTTGTGTGTCCTACAGTTAGGGACAGTACCAGAAACCGTTATTTGAAGGAGTTTGCAGTCACTTTTTCATATGGAACATTCACCCTGTGTGGCAAGAAATAAATTCTTGAGCAGTTTCTTGTTCTTATGCAAGTGTAGCCCTTTGGACTGAAATAAATACAGCGTATGGACTATGGAGAAAGGGACAACTTCAGATAGGTCCAATGGGGCTTGTCTGAAGAGGGAAAAGACTTCTCTTGGATGGCAGGTGGACCTGTGAATGAGAAGGTGGATCGGACCCATGAGTGATGGGGTGCAGAGATGAGTGACGCAGTGGGGTGGAACTTCCTCCCCCTTTTCCCTACCGCTCATGGGTTCAGTGAGCCGAAGGAGCCTTGAGTCTCAGAGAATACTACTTAATTGTGTGGGAAGGAGGAGCCTACATTTGTAAGAAAATGAAGCTTTTTGAAAAGGTTTTACGAGATGCACAGTGGCAGAGACTAGCGAGATATCCTGTCTCGCTCTCTTTTGAAAATAATATTGTTAGCATTTTATAGTGCCTTTGAGTATTCAATGTAATTTTACATGCACTATCTTGATGTAACCCTTACAGTAACTCTGCAGGATAGCTCAGTATTATTATGCCCATCTTGCGAATGGGGGGCAGGGGACTGAAGCAGAGAGTTTTGCTTAAGACCACACCGGAGAAGAGAGATGCACACCAGGGATTTTGTCTTGGTCAATACTCTGCACTAACACATCTTCCTCCTAGAGGAGGGCTAGTGAAATGGTCACTTCTCTGCTGGCCCTGACATGTGCCTCTTCTTCCCTTCCAGCCTGGGCAGTTACGCAGCTCTCCATGGGGAATTCTACTGCAAGCCGCACTTCCAACAGCTTTTCAAGAGCAAAGGCAACTACGACGAGGGCTTTGGGCGCAAACAGCACAAGCAGCTCTGGCTGCAGAAAGAGGTGGAAAATGGGACTGAGACCGCATGACGAGCCTGCCCCTCTTTCTTCACTTGGAGAGCCTCGGCGCAGGGATGAACTGAGCTGATGGAAAGCAATGGAGTTGGCAAGGCTTGCTGGGAGTAGGGAAGGCTAGGCTGGGCTGCTGCAGAGTTTGGTTCTTAGGATATGGGGGAAACAGGTGCCTGTATGTCTGTTTGGGCTGAGGGCTGGGGAATCTACAAATCTCCTAGAATTGCCCAGGTGGTGAGACTGGAGACCAGAGACCAGTGCTCAGTCATGCAGGAACAGGATCGCCCGTGGGGGACAGAGGTAATACTGGTGGTGATAGATATTGGAACAATACTTCCAAACTTTTCAGCTGGATAAGCTATAAATGAGATTCTACCTCTGGTTAGTACGAGTCCTTTGCTCACTACACAATCCTGCGTACCATTTTATAACTTTCTACTAGCAGTGGCAATCCACCCATGTTTTCTATTTCTATTAAACTGCTGAGAGGAAATTGCCCAGCTACTATCTCCCTTGCCACTGAACCTTAGGACAAACTTTCCAGCAGGTTTTGGGTGAACCCAATGGCTGAGGGTAGTGCAGCGCCATGGATACAGAAGCAGCCAGCACCTCTACCAGCATGACTGTAACCACAGTTCTCCCAATCACCACAAAGAAACAAATGACGGTTATGCCGGTAGTGCAGCTTTACTTCCAGAAGGTGCTGTTGCTTGTGCCCACAGCAGTGATGCCACAGTAATCATCCCCATTTGCTATTACCCATACGCATGTCAGTCTGTGTCTTCCAAAATGTTAAGGTACTATCACATTCACCCAATTTTGGAAGGGGAGATGACGCACCACCCTTGTAAAACAACCAGCTACCTGAATCAACAAGGCTTCAGTTTCCTAAGGACCTTTTAGAATGGGGCAGGGAACAGAGTGAATTCTGTCACTTCCGCTTTACTGTTAAAGACATTTTTGCAATAAGCCTGTGCCTCTTCTGCCATGGGGGAATTGTGCTTCTCCTGCCCATGTAAGATGTTCCCCTTATGGGATGGAGCTGCAGCTGATTGCATCTGCTTTGTATGTAGGTCCTGGGCTCAAACCCTGCCCTCTCTAGGTGCAGCTGGGAGAGACTCCTGCCTGAAACCTTGGAGAGCTGCTAACAGTGTAGAAGACAATACCAAGCTAGGTATTGTCAGACCAATGGTCTGACTCAGTAGAAGGCAGCTTCTTGTGCTCCTAGGTGCCTGGGATAGGAAAGGCTGCATGTGCTCAGCTTCAGATATTCTAACAAACATGAGAAGGGTAGCATAGTACTACATGTTCTGTCAAAGTTAACAAGTTTCTTCTGTCGTTGTGGAAGACAATAAGAAACAAACTTGTGCAACAGTGATTGAAGCTTAAACTCCCAGCCCCTATGCAAAACTAATGGTGAATTGAGACATGAAATGGACTCCAAACCTTGCACCCTGGTTTTCATCAGCTCAGTTCTGCCCAAACATTCAGCCTTAAATCCCGGGGAAATGTTCAATGTGTCTCTCTTTTATATTTGCCTTTTTGAGTGGTACGTGGTAAACTGAAGCACGAACTCGTGGTGTTGTGTCCAGAGTTGCGCTGTCTGCTCTCTTTTGATTATTTTTGTAATATAGGTTTTCTGAGCCTTTCTTGCTTCATGTTGTTTTGTGAAAAGGTTTGAGAAAGGAGTTTACATTCCTCTGCCAACGGATTTCTCCATCAGCATGAAAATGTTGGCAAACTACACAAGAACAAAAGCAGCAGACTTAGTTAATAATTTCTAATTTTATATATAAAACAAATTAGAGGCTCCATGTGTGTTGCTGTAAAAAAAGGTATGTCCCAAGCATAGGGGGGATGGAGTCACAGCTCAGTGGTTAGAGCATCTGCTTTGCAGGCAGAAGGTCCCAGTGTCCCTCTCTGGCATCTCCAAGTAGAGCTGAGGAAGACTCCTGCCCGAAACTTTGTATTCAGTTCTGAGCTAGATGGACTAATGGTTTGATTCAGTATAAGGCAGCTTCCTATGTAAGCAAACAGCAACATGGAGGGTAACCTACTTCATATGATGAATGTTTAGCAGTTTAAGTGCTTCTGAGGACAGGAGGCACAAGACAGACAACAGGAGCACCAGAGATATTCAGTGTCCTAGGTTGTATAGACAGAAGGGAATGAGCATCCAAAGGCACCCCACATGCCTGGACTACAGGCTCAGCAATAGTGAAACTGGACACTTGAGTCTCACTCTTCAGAGCCATCGCGATATGGCCCTCCTGCCATGGGCTTCAAAGGTAAACATCTCATGAAATAAGCTGCTGTTCACAGGAACTCCAGCCACCACAATCCAAATAGATTGCCAGGCTGGAAGATTCTACAGCTACTTTGCTACAGCAGGGACAGCCACGCTACAATTCCAGTTCACAGAGAATGCTGAGGCTGAGGGGTGTGTGCGCATGTGTGTGTGTGTGTGTGTGCGCGTGCAGTAGTGGTGGTGGAGAGAACTTAACAGAAAAACCCTTGCAGAGAGAGTGAGTGAGGACCTTTCTGCTGCCTCTGAATATCCAATCATCCACTGATGATACCAAAAGGCACGTAACAAAAACAGTATTAGCTGAAAACAATAGTTTTATTGTAAGTAAAAATGATACATTGGCCTGGCTTTGCACTGCAAGCCCTGGTCAGTATATATATTTATAAAATCAGAAAGAGACGAGTGGTTCAAGGTCCTCTGTACACTCCAGGTTCTACAATGTTTCTTCTGACAAAATGACACACAAAAGCCCATGGCTTTTTTGTTTTTAAATTCTAGGGCATTCCCTCTAATTCTCAATAAATCAAGCCACACTATTAGAGGAATTGTATAGACATATAGCAAGTTACTCTGTATAGGAATTACTCTGGATTGCAGATCAGTGGCTTACAGGTCCCTCCAGACACACAATTTCCTGAGTGGCAGTTTCAGAATTATTTCATGAAGGATGAAATCTTTAAGTACACTTTGGTTGAAGCAAACTCAGCTGGAGGAAGGCCTACTGTGTTGGGGATTGAGACATAATACTGTGGACCAGAGTAGAACATACAACTGATCCCAAAGTCAAATGCAGATCTAGGTCAAACCAAACTTTAGGGGTTACTCCCTTTTGGCTATGTGTTTTTCCTGAATCTCTTCACCGGAAACTTTGCCCAAAAGGTCAGAATTTAGGCCAGCCCTCACAACACCCACCCTGGAGTAAGTAGCAGCTCTCCTAGAGGACAATAAGAGGTAAACATCTAAGAATGCAAGCTTTCTTCAACCTAAAAAAATTCCCTTAGATGTTTATGAATAGTTTCCTCCTGTAATTACTTGTACATAATATTCCAGTTTAGCAGGATGCCCGTGGGTGAACCTGGAGTATACAGAATCGTCATGCCAAGTCCAAAACACCTTTGTTTCCTCACATATGGTTATGACCATCTTAGAAAATGTGAATTTATCCTTTAGCAGTCCATTTTGTCTCTATAGGGAATAGGAACTGGATAGTAAAGCTAAACAATGATTTTCAGGAGGCCACAAAGTGCTTGTGAGAAAATGTGCCAGTCCAATGATTAAGGGGCAGAAAAATTACTTTCTGACCGGAAATACCTGGGCAAAGGGACAAGTCAGAGGAGAAATTTGATAGTTTTAGACTAGCATACTTTTAAGGAGAAACCCATCCTTCCTGAGCATTGCTTTGGAGTCGCAATACAATTTCTTCATTCCACATGCTACAATCCAAAACCAGTTACATGAATATCTTCCCCAGTTGTGCTTTCCTTCTTGGATCACTTAAGTCCAGCAATTCACATAATCCTTAGGTGCAGGACAATCTGCTTTAAAAAAAAAATCCAGATTGAAATGTTGTGGCATAGAGATGCCTAAGGTAGGGTTGTGCAAATAGGCAAAGCTGTTTATCCTGAAACTGACCTGGTGCTTTTACTGAGATCACACTGGAGATCTCTGCATGGCTTGCAGCTGTGTTTTAATGAATTTGCAGTAAGCCCAGCTAGGCATCTATGAATAGATCCTGAATGCAGCCTATGGACTTGATGGCCCCAACTTTCCTCCTCGGGATTCTATTATTCCTGTCTATTTGCTGTCCCACCCATCCCTGACCCCAGACCAGTGAGGAAACAAAGAGTATATTTTGGCTTAACATATATTGTTATAAAACCATAATCAAATTCTCTGCAAAACCAGCTGCTTTTCTCCCCGCCCTCTTTTAAAATTCACAAAGGTGTCAATTTCCCTCCTCCCCAACTCATAACAGTTGCTAATATATATATATATATATAATCAAATATGATATTTTACAATATAAATTAAAAAAGTATGAGGCATCATCACAATTTGTTTTACATGATAAAAAAGCTTAGAGTGTGTGATACAAACTACATTCGTAAAAGTGCATTGCTGACCATACAAGTAATGCTTTGGCTTATTTCTTATGCTGAATCAGTGGCCCTGGGGCCAGGTACTGGAGTGTATCATACAAAGGGGCAGCCAAGCTGAAATACCACATTCTTGGAGACAGGTGTGTGGGGGAGGAAGGAATACCCGCTGGGCATTTGCAAAGTCACTGAAAAACAACAAGAGTTAAGAGCAGAGTTCAGGAGAGCAAGAAGAGGGCTTCCATCTCTCAGTTTAGCTGCAAGCCCCAGCAAGATACAAACATGTCGGCAGGTGATTATAACAAATACATTGCACATTTTTGGGCAGCAATTGCTCTGAAAGGAGAACAAGTCACAATATTTTTCTGACCTCTGGATTTTCCCACCATACAATACCATCCATCTTGAAAGTAATGTACTGGAAGCCTTAAGCAGTAGTCACTTTGCACCTTGCCACTGCTACAAGGCTGGGGACAGGAGGGAGAAGGAGGTCCTCCTATCTTTGCCACATTTATTCATGCTCCATTCGGCTTCAAAGCTGTTCCTGTTAGCCCACTGAAAGCATTGCCTGGTCCTTCCCTTTGCCAAGACATCTAGTTGTTAAGTTGCCATCCTGCAATTTAAGCAACCATCTGCACCCTTGTGAAAGAGCTTGCAAGATGAGATCAAACCTTGACTTTGTATAAGTGAACTGCACCTAAGATGACTGTTTGTAAGATTCCTTGGCTGTAACAATAATGGATAAATATATATCTGTTTTCAAAGCCAACAGCAGGCAACGGAAGCAATACAACCTGCACAATAGGATTTTAAAGCATGACAAATTGATCAAAGCCTTCAGCCGTCCTAGGAAGTCGGATCTTGAGCATTAAAACACTCATTTAGTGCATATAAACTCCCTAAAGGGTGATCATGCCAAGCTTTACCTTAAAAGAGCTCCACCTGATCACATATGGTTCTAAATCCAAAGTTTTAGAAGAAACAAAAACAACCTTAGCAATCAAAATTTGTGGGACTAAGGTATTTCACTGTGGGCAATTCCTACACTGGCCTCAATTCAATTTGCCAGAAGTGCCTCTCTCAGATTCCCAAGATTGCTAACCAAAAAATGCAGCAGCATTTGCAACCAGCCACCTTCTATATCACAAGCCTGTAGGCAGAGATGGTCACCACCAAAGCTTTTGTGTGCAAGTCTAGTGGCCTTTACTGCTCAGTCTTGTAAGTACCATTTATAAAACATTTTATCCAGGATCACATGAAAATCTCAAACCTCAGTACAGACTTTTAAAAAATCCTGTCTGGGCTCAGCAGTGTTCCCCCCACACCCTTCCCTGAAGTTAAGATGTTGACAACACTGATATCATCTTTGGTTAAAAGGACTGGCAAAATAGAAATATGGCACCAGTGGCGATTCTGAAGAAGGGGACTTGGGTGAAAGAATGGAGACACAAAAATCTGATTTACAAGGACATAATCAGGGTCTTTTCACAGAATGGCTGCAACTGTAGTACTCTGTTAATGGTGTGAAACTCCGAGAGGGAACTTTTTCAACAGCTGCAAGCAATAGCTCTCCCTGGGGCAAAGTACAGATGCCAGGAATTTTTCATGGAAATCCCCATTTGAATACAGCATGTGATACTCTGTGCTAAAGCAATTCACATAATGGCACATTCTGTCACCTGGGTTAGTTTTTAAATCAAAGGGACATTCCATATATTTTTCTAGGGTGTTTTTTGTTTCTTACAGTTTATTTGGCTTTGGCTATTTGAGAAAGGAGCAGTAAAGTATGGGAGGTACTATAACTGCCCCAACTACAGCATCCCGCTCAGTCTCCTCCTGTGGCTTCTAATAAGTCACCAGCCACAGCCCACATTTCCAGCTTTTATGGTTTCTCCTGAAGATTAGAAACTTCCTTAAAAAAATAAATAAGAAATAAATATTCAAAGTACGGATTCTCAGGTTGCTGATTTTTGAGCCAGATACTAAATCCTGCATTAGCCCACAGCGACTGCGTAGACACAGAATGCACAGCTCTGTCCCAATGAAGCAGAATCCCCTCGTTTCATTCAGAGACTCTAGGCTGCATTGTGCTTGTGTTCCACTGGAACCCCCAATCTCGTCATCCAGAAATGTGGATAGGAGAGAAAGAGAAAAGAAAGAAGAAAGGACACTCTGCCTCCAGCTTCATGGTTTGTCATTAGGAAATAACACTATCCACGTATTTTTCTAAATCAATATATTCTGAACAACTTCAGATGCTGAATACTTAGGAAAAATATATAATCATTATTATATATAATAATAATAATAAATTGAGAGCATGTTCTCTATGGCACTTGGCTTAATAAGGTCCTGTGGAGTTGTGAAGCATGAAACAATAGTATAAGTTTAACACGCACTTTGGTAGCTTCTGGCAGCGGTCACAGGTTCTGGTTCCTCCCCTTTCACTTTGGATCAGCTCCTACCACATAGCTACATTCAGGTGAGGTTCCCTTCCAGCTCACATGCCACCAGCATCTTGTGGTAGTAAGCCTTTGCTAAGCAGGGTCCACCCTCGTTTGCATCTGACTGGGAGACTGTGAACACTGCAAGATATTCCCCTTAGGGGATGGGGCCGCTCTGGGAAGAGCACCTGCCTGCTTGCATGCAGAAGGTTCCAAGTTTCCTTCCTGGCATCTCCAAGATAGTGGTGAGAGAGACTCCTGCCTGCAACCCTGGAGAAGCTGCTACCAGTCTGTGTAGACAATACTGAGCTAGATGGACCAAATGTTCTGTCTCGGTATAAGGCAGCTTCCTATGTTCCTATGCTGACACCATGTCAGCACACTGACAAGGACAGAGATGTAGATGTAGGCTGCACAGCTGCTGAAAGCTTCAGTCTAAAAATGAAGGCAATATCCCAGTAAAAGCAGCTGACACCCTGCCTTGTTCCTCACATATTGCCTGTTTAGACAACCAGGACAACTGGGCCAGCATTTGGAAGATGCTGCTCTGATATGGGGCACAACACAGCATCCTCAGATGTGAGGGTGCTGAAAGCCCAGGAAGAAGTGCTGTTTGAGGGAGGTAATTCAGTAGGGGAGCTGTGCAAAGTGATGCTGGAGCAGCTCTTCAGCTGAGGGTCTCTGCCTGGCTTCTACAAAGATCCGCTTTAGGAAGTCCCGGCAATGTTCTGAAATGTGAGAAGGGAGTTGGGGGTTGGTTGGCTGTGTGGCAATCTTGAAAATAGCTGCCATGGCTTCATATTCTGCCCAGGGTGGCTTCTCCGTTAGCATCTCCACAACAGTACAGGCAAGACTCCTGGAAAGGAAGAAGAGCAGCAGAGAGGGAGAAACTCAGACAGGGTTATTTTTTTTCTATCTATCTATCTATCTATCTAAGGTTTTTCAACACAGAATTTGATCTCTATATCTAAGCAGCTCACCGTTAGGTAATGCACCCTTAGCACTGTAAGATATTCCCCTCAGGGGATGGAGCCGCTCTGGGAAGAGCGGAAGATTTTGAAGTTCCCTCCCTGGCTTCTCCAAAATGGGGCCGAGAGAGATTCCTGCCTGCAACCTTGGAGAAGCCACTGCCAGTCTGTGAAGACAATATTGAGCTAGACAGACCAATGGTCTGACTCAGTATATGGCAGCTTCCTATGTTCTTAAGACCACAAGGTTAGTAATACAGCTGGTATTACTATAATTCAAAAATCTTCCCTCTCAAAAATACTGCCCTCTTACATGGCATGCCAGTATAGGGGATTTTTTTTTCCCTTAAAAAAGAAGGGGAGCAACTGCAAAGAAGAAGAAAGTGGGGTGAACAGTGTCGGTTTCCTGTTCTTTTTGTCTTTCACCCCAGTAAGAGCTGAGAAAAATTTCTATCAGGGCTGGTGAAATGTGCCCCTCTTCCCAGGGAATGAGAAATTATTGAAAATAAATGGCAACCATTATTACACTTTAAAGATTTAACTCATATCTCTGAGGTAAATAGGGAAACAGGCTCACTCACACAGGCCTTGTCCCCTTAGCGGTGACAGTGGCCTCTTCCAATTTACCTCAGAACTGCAAGGCCTGCATGCTCTTGTTTGGCTTTTATCACCCTCCAACCTTGTACCTCATAACTAGAAGGGGCTGCTAAGTTCCCTGCAAGAGCCACGGGACCCAGGACTTTTAGGCATGACAGGCAAACATCCAACAGGTGCAACTTTACTTATATGAGGATGGTAAAATGAAACAAAATGAAGGAAGAGACCGCTGTTGTATAGAAGCAGCAACTCGAATACTGTTAAGCATTTCAGACCTCTGTGACCGAACAGGCCTAATCTATCTCAGAGACAAGAGTTAAACCATTCAAATGTAATTTCAAAAGATTTCTCTTTCCGGGTGATGGTAGGGAGAAAATAGAGGGAGAAAGATTGTTTTTCTGGAAAAAACGGGCCTCAAAATGACACTTCCCCCTAGGGAGAGCTGGTCTACCAAGTGGGATCAGTGGGTAGACCAGTCCTTTGCTCTGGACTCTGTGCATCAGCCCACCTTGGAGGGCAGATCTACAAGAAAATGGTGTGCAAATTGCCCGAATCGATTTGGATGATTTAGAGCTGATTCATCAAGGCAGCTGGCCAAGCCAGATGCTTTCAATGAATCAGTTCAGGAGGGGTGGTGGTGGTGGTCTGTGATTCTATCTTGAATCAAATCACAATTTGTGCACAGCCCTATAGCAGGAGAACTGAAGCATGAGATCCATGGCTATACGTTTTCTTGACCCTTGTCCAATATGGATTATACCATCTGTCAGGGTGGTTGTTTTAGAAGGCCTGGTAGATATTGTAAATGCTTCTCTGAGGGAGGGCAGGATGCCTTCCTATCTTAAGGAGGCAATCATTAGACCTCTTCTGGAGAAGAATGAATTGGATCCATCAGAGTTAAGCAACTATAGGCCTGTCTCCAACCTTCCATGGTTTGGCAAGGTAATTGAGAAGATGGTGACTTCCAAGTTTCAGGAAGTCTTGAGGAAACTGATTATCTAGACCCATTTCAAACTGGTTTTTGGGCAGGCTATGGGGTGGAGATTGCCTTGGTAGGCCTGATGGATGATCTCCAATGGGGAATTGACAGGAGAAGTGTGACTCTGTTGGTTCTTTTGGACCTCTCAGCAGCTTTTGATACTATCAGCCATAGTATCTTTTAGACCATCTGAAAGGGTTGGGAGTGGGAGGCACTGCATTGCAGTGGTTCCACTCCTAACTCTTGGGCAGATTTCAGATGGTGTCACTTGGAGACTATTGTTCTTCAAAACATGAACATGCCTGCCTGGAGACAGTGATGGGCTGGATGAGGGATAAGAAACTGAATCCAAATACAGGTGAAACTCGGAAAATTAGAATATCGTGCAAAAGTCCATTAATTTCAGTAATGCAAATTAAAAGGTGAAACTGATATATGAGACAGACGCATTACATGCAAAGCGAGATAAGTCAAGCCTTAATTTGTTATAATTGTGATGATCATGGCGTACAGCTCATGAAAACCCCAAATCAACAATCCCAGAAAATTAGAATATTACATGGAACCAAGAAGACAAGGATTGTAGAATAGAACAATATCGGACCTCTGAAAAGTATACAGTGTACTGTGCTTGATTGGCCAGCAAACTCGCCTGACCTGACCCCATAGAGAATCTATGGGGCATTGCCAAGAGAAGGATGAGAGACATGAGACCAAACAATGCAGAAGAGTTGAAGGCCACTAATGAAGCATCCTGGTCTTCCATAACACCTCATCAGTGCCACAGGCTGATAGCATCCATGCCACGCCACACTGAGGCAGTAATTGCTGCAAAAGGGGCCCAAACCAAGTACTGAATACATATGCATGCTTATACTTTTCAGAGGTCCGATATTGTTCTATTCTACAATCCTTGTCTTCTTGGTTCCATGTAATATTCTAATTTTCTGGGATTGTTGATTTGGGGTTTTCATGAGCTGTACGCCATGATCATCACAATTATAACAAATTAAGGCTTGACTTATCTCGCTTTGCATGTAATGCGTCTGTCTCATATATCAGTTTCACCTTTTAATTTGCATTACTGAAATTAATGGACTTTTGCACGATATTCTAATTTTCCGAGTTTCACCTGTAAGATGGAGGTACTTATTGTGTGGGGCTGGAACTCAGGAGATAATTTTGATATGCTGGTTTTGGATAGGGACATACTTGCCCAGAAGGAACAGACACACAGTCTGGGAGTGCTTCTGGATCCAAAGTTCTCCCTGGTGTCTTAGGTTGAGGCAGTGGCCAGAGGTGCTTTCTATCAGCTTTGGCTGCAATGCCAGCTACATCTGCTCCTTGAGATAATGACCTCAAAACAGCAGTACATATTATGGTAACTTCCAGATCTGACTACAGCAATGCACTCTGTGTGAGGCTGCCTTTGTACATAGTCTGGAAACTGCAATTGCCTCCAAATGCGGTAGACAGGTTGGTTTCCGGGTCATCTCAAAGAGACCATATTACTCCTATATTAAAAGAATGACACTGGCTACCAGTAGGATTCAAGGCAAAATACAAAGTGCTGGTTATAACTTATAAAGCCCTAAACAGCTTAGGCCCAGGGTATTTAAGAGAATATCTTCTTCACTATGAGCCTCATCACCCATTGAGATCATCTGGCGAGGTTTGTTTGCAGTTGCCACCAGCTTGTCTGGTGGCTACATAGGGATGGGCCTTCTCTGTTGCCACCCTGAGACTCTGGAAAGAGCTCCCTGCTGAAATGAGAGCCTCCCCATCTCTGACAACTTTTAAAAAAATCTCTAAAGACACATTTGTTCACCCAAACTTTTTAAGTAGGCATATGGTTTTAAATTGTTTTAAGGTTTTGATTTCTGTTTTAATTTGTTTTATGTTGATGTAAATCACCCAGAGATGGAAGTTTGGGGCAGTGTATAAATAAAACACACACTAATGCACAGAATTGGGGGGGAGGGGGACGGGACGACAAGATGTGTTCATGCCCTAAAAGGTGAACAAATCACTTTTTGACTAAAGGTAATCCAAAATAGGCTTCAAATTTCAGGAAAGCTGATTTTAATAACTATTGTTGCTTCTGACTTCCTCCAAAAGAGGAAGTTCAATAACATCTGGGTACCCAAAGTTGAGAATCCCTGGGCTAGATTATAATGTGTGCACACTTCGCAGGTGGGCATGCACATGGCGGGTGTGTGCCCAGACCTGGTGTGTGCAGGTGCGTCAGATATTTCCAGTTACTTCCAGTAAAGGAGGCAACAGGGCGGTATGCTGCCTTCCCGATGGACTTTTTAAAAAAAGGAGTGCCAGCAGGGGGGAAAGTGGAGGGAGGGGTAAATGCACCCTCCCCCACCCTTAAAGATGCACTCTCCCCTCAAACCGGCAGAACCGCCCGCTGTTTGAACTGGTTCAGAGACCCATAAAGGGCCTCTGAAACAGTCCTGTACACATCCCTAGTTGAAGAAACTAGATATGTATAGCCTGGAGAAGAGAAGTGAATGGGGACATGATATCAAGTATCTGAAGGACATTCACAGAGAAGATGGTAAAAACCTGTTACCTTCTGTCCCAGAGGGAAGGACTAGATCTAAGGGGCTTAAGTTAGGAGGGTAGATTTCTGCTGAACATGAGGGGAAACTTAACAGTAAGAGCAGTTTGACAATAGAACCAATTATCTAGGGTGGTGATGGGCTCTGCCTCTCTGGAGATCAAACAGAGTCTGGACAGTCATCTGTTGGGGATGCTCTAGCTCTGAATTAGCTGCATTGAGCAGAAGATTGAACTAGATGGTCTACAGGGTGACCTCCAACTCTACAGATTCTATACTACAAGTAGTATGCATGGTTTTTATAAAGAAGGTAAATGCAGTGGTGTGTGTGGGGGGGGGGTGGAGTGGTCATACTTCAAGCCATCTTTCCATGATCTACTTTAAAAAACAATATAGAAAATGCAGTTTCTGATGAAAAACTTGGATGTTTCCTGGAAATCAATCAGAAATACAACATAGCTTAAGACAGATTCAACACAGGCCCTTGCTCCTCTAAGAAATTTTGCAAGCCACAAGTGACACTTTTTCCTCAGCTACTAGCCCATGGATCTCACCAATTCAGAAAGTTTTGGGCCACTGCTAGTGGCAAAGTTCCATTTTGCTCTGACACACACTCTGCCCTCAAGGTCCTTGGCATATATTTAGGAAATTCTGGTCCCTCAAATAGCCACCATGTCTGTGGAAGCTAGTGGATGGCCAACAGAAGCATCACTGATAAGCGAGACCAAAGCCAGAATCAGCAAGACTGCTATAGCAGGAGAACAGAATGTGCTTAAAAGGCCACAGTGAGCCATGTTTCTGTTAGGCAACTTCATGAAAGATATGGAAACTCATTTTCAAGAAATGCACTGCACTTCTAGACATAATTTTAAAGCTCAGGAATCTCAAGTCTGACCAATGCACTGCACCAAGTGAGCATGAAGGAACAACTCCTCACCAGACATCAGCTTTTCTTCCATAACCCTCCCCGCTGATCACTTCTGGACTCATCCAATAGGGTGTACCACTGACAGAACGTATGCCAGACCCAGACATGCAGATAGTTTGTAGTCGCTTGCTGGCCCCAAAGTCCCCAAGCTTCACATTGCCTGCTGAGTCTCGTAGAATATTGGCTCCTGAGATAGGGAAAGAAAGGGCGAGGGGGAGAAGAAGCTGTATGCATACAGTTCAGCAGTTGGATTTACAACCTCTGGTTCAAAGTTACTAGTATTCAGTATAGATCATCCATCACTGCCTCCACCTTGCAGGACACTAGTGGTCACTAGGGAGGGGAAAAAAGCTGGAGGTAGGATGAGGGAGCTGACCGGAAGGTGAATTAATGTGTAGTTAACAATTCCATTGTTATCGTATAATAAAGCCACTCACTACAGGACAGTACATAGCCATACAGGGTGGGGGAGGAGTGAGTATATATACACAATATTCGGGGTGGGGGGAGAATTTAAGCAAGTGGCTATGGGATACAGATGCAAGTAAGGCATGAAAAGGCGTTTGTTCTCCTGCTAGGAAAGTGAATCAGGAGGCAGAGATGTCAAAGCAAAGTCTGCCACAGGCCTCTTCTCAGCCACATCCCTTCCTTAAGTATTGCCCCTGATGTGTCTCCATTTCCAGGAACAGTGAAGCATAACCGTCACTCCCATCAGTTTCTGAACACACAGTTTAAATTTATGGCCTCAAGTGATGTTCTAGAAATGGACAAAGGCAAGGTGTGTCCAAGCCAGTAATTCTTCCCACTCAGCAGAGATCATTATAGGAGATGGTGGTGACCACACCGAATTCCAGGCTCAATCACAGCCAACACTACATTCCCAAGTTTTTTTTACATATGAAAGCTCATATCTCATTAAAGAGGTGCAAATCCTGCAACTGGTCTTGTCCTGGCCTTTGCTTCTCCTCCATTTTCTTTGCTCTGTTTCTAGATTGACCATTTACACTACTCACCATAGAAAACAGGTTAATTTATTTTAGCAATAAGTCTGGCTGCTTCATTATCCCGATTCATGCCTTTTCTAGCACACTATCAGCTGGGTTTGGAGGGCTTTAGTGCAAGGTGAGGGAGAACAGCACAGGATCAGTAGTACCTTTTTTAAAAGTGTCCAACACGGAGATGGCAATTCTAAGAGGAGGAAGTACACAAGTACAGCACACGTGGGAAGATTAGTATTTGCATAATGAGGCACAAAACTGAAATAAAACACTAGAAGTGTGCTGATCTAAATGCACCCAAACCAAAGGTGGGTGGGTGGGACCCACTGCCAGCATTCCTCTCCCTTTCTGCCACTGGGGATTACACACACACACACACACACACACACACACACACACACACACACACACACACAGTTGTCACTTCAGGGTGCATGTACACACACAATCCCACTCTCGCCTATCTATGGCTCTTACCCTTTATATCCCTGTGAACAATCATATTGCTGTGAAGGTAACAAACTCCTTCAAGAATCTGCCGAGTATACTTCCGGGTCACATTTTCCGTCAACGCACCATAGGCCTTCAGTTGGTCTTTGACAGAGCCCTTCACGGGGAAAAGTAGAAAAATATTTAAGAGTACTTGAAGAAAATGAATCTGCTCCTGACCACAGTGGGTTACAACAGCTTTCTAGAGGGTCAGGCCCACTCTTACCCCCGGCATGTACTCCATGAAAATGCTCAAGGTCTTCTCTGCTCGGTCCTTCAAGCACCCATAATACTGGACAATACGCTCATGCTGGAGATTCTTTAGCAGCTGAATTTCACACTCCAAAGCACTCACTTCCTGCAGGCATGAAGAGAGCAAGTTAGCTGGTGAGGTCTGGCCCATGGCCCACCAAACTCTGAAGTTATCTTTGGAGGAGTGGGATATATGCTGGTGTACTGGATCCTGAGAGCAAAACATGGAGGCTTTTTCACAGAGGCAGGATAGAGAAGTCCCTGTTTCCTTTGTCATCAGTGGGCAATATCTACTTTAAGGTAATCATGATTAAGTCCCATTGAAATTAATGGGAATTTAGTTACTCATAACAAAAACTTGTCTCATTGATTTCAGTAGTGTGTCCTCATGACTAACTAGACTGGATGTTGACCTGTTGCCCAGTATCTTTCTAACAATGCTGGTGACACCACACAGTGTATCTTGATCAAGAAATATTTCAGGCTTGAGAGGAGAGAATGTTGACCTTAGAACAAGTGCACCTGCTGGAGGTACAAGACAGAGTGGGATGCAGTACCAGGTGTGCTTCATGAAGACAGGCTGGTTGCTTCTCTTCTTGTTCATCCACCAACTTCATTTGAGTTGGTTTCATAATCACCAACAGGCACAAGACTGAAATATTTATGGGTCAAACCCTCTCACAAATGTCACACTGAAGCTTGATAAGATGCTAAGGAATATAGCCAGGAATCTTTGGGGGGTATTCAGCGACTTCACCAAGAATAGGCAGTAACATAATGGATTACACTTTCAATTGGTAGAAGTTCTTAACAAGAACTTGCATATCTCATTCTTCATGACTAAGACGTTAGTTTCAACTGCAACTTTTGCTGTATATGACACAGTTATTTAAAAGTTTCTTCCTTGACTTCCTTCTGCATATGTGGTAGGTTATGAAATGGAATTTTAAAAAATACTATAAAGTGTTAGAAACACTAGTGTCATTTAAAGAATCCAAAAGAATCATGAAAAAGCTTAGGAAACACGTGATCATAAATGAATAAGAGGGTTTCTCAAGTCTTAAGGGCATCATAAATATAAGAGATGCCTTTGACAACCCTGAGCTGTAAAATGGCATTACAATTAGAGAGCATCAGTGATGGCCTTCAAGATGTTCAGGACCTGAACCTTATTTCTGCCACAATTTCAAAGGCAACATACATTTTCTATTTCTTTCTGGGCCCCAAAAGGCCATTCACAGCTTGAATTCTACCAGCAAGGTATATCTGCAATCTCAGTGTCTGCATTCACTAGCTTCTTTGTGCTGAAAGGCAGCAGACAAAAGCGATGTAAACAGGCTTCCCTAGCAATGTTGCATCTACATTTTGGGGGTGGGGGAGCACAGAGGTCTCCAATACTCAAAAGCTAGAGATGTCCACGGAACCAGTCCATGCACTCCTTGGAGGGTGGGGGCGAGTGTGTTGCTTTAGGGGACAAGGAAGGCGATGCCTCCCTGTCAGCCCCCACCCCACCGATTTCCCCCTGCTGGAACCCTCCAAAAAAGCGAGCGTTTTGGGCTGCAGCAGTCCTGCTTGCAGCTCTGATCAGCATCATCACACTCATGGCCGACGCGCATGTGTGTCAGCCACGAGTGTGGCCGCAAGCAGGAACCCTGCAGCCCAGGATGCCTGCTTTTTTGGAGGGTGCTGGTGGGGTGGGGGCTGACGGGGAGGCACTGCCCTCCCTGTCCCTTAAAGCAACACCCCACCCCCGGCCTTCAAACTGGTTCGGACACTGGCGGACCGAACTGGTTCTGTGCACATCCCTACCCAAAGCTTGTTTGTAATATCAAAATGAGTAGCTGGACAAAATAACTAGACATCTCTACAAGCATGTAGTCCCAGCCCATAGACAACGGGGATGTGGGGACACTCAGGAAAGCATCAGTGGGCAGGCGGACAGTGTTTTTAATTAAGGAGGATGGGGAAGAAGTGAGATTGATATTGTGCCCTCCTTAGTGTCCTGGGCCCTGGTGTAGTGCATGGTGCCTGGGCCCATAGGAGGGCCTTCTCTGTGGCCGCCCCTCTTCTTTGGAACACCCTCCCCCCCTCCAGATTCATTCAGCTCCCTCCTTAGTGACTTTTAAGGCCCTTCTTAAGACCTACCTTTTTCATCAGGCTTTTGCCCTTTAATTTTTTAAAATTTATTGCTTTTGCTTACTGCCTAGAGTCTTTGGAGGAGGCGGTATGAAAGAAAGTCTAAATAAATAAATAAATAAATGACACTTAGTAATCACCATCTTTCCAAATCTGAACAGTTGCTCTTGATTATTTCCCCCAGAACTCCTATTCAAGTACCTTGCTTGTTTCAGGACTGTCTGGGTCAAACTGGACCTGTTTAGCTGCAAGTTCCCGGCCTGTATCCACATCGTAGCACAAGTACACACGACCAAAGGCACCTTGTCCCAGGAGTTTCCCTCGTCGCCAGTTAACTGGAGCACTTGGAGCTGCCGAACACAGTGGTCATTCTCCTTTTATAACTGTTGTCCTCAGGCATGGCCCTCAAGCACCAACAACATACATTACTTATATCTGCTTTACTCAGGAGCTAAATATATATATATCCCAGGACAGGATCTGAAGGCACATGATGTAGCCACACTCCTGGAGCTAAGCAGGTCTAAATTTGGTCAGTGTCTGGATAAAGTGACTGCTGAGGAATCCAGCATTTGCTGGTCAAAGAAAGGCAAGATACCAGTGAAGTAAATAAAAGCAGCCAAAGGAATAGGGAGAAGCTTCCAATCCTGAAGAGAGTGCCCACCCCTCAAAGCTGTAAGGTACGGCATACAAAACAAATGCCTTCAAATTGAGCTGCTTTAACTAGTTTCCTGCTCCAGGCAGACTTTAAGGACACACAATAGCCTTGTTCACACACTGCTCAACCCATGTTCAGTGTACACAGGTACAGATCTGTACACTAGGTACAGTTATTCACATGTTATGTTGAACATGTGTACAGCAGTATGCTTCCTATCTGCACTGTGAAATTGAGGGTCCTGTACCAAGGTTTACTTTTAAAGTGTACACAGGTACAGTCATTCACACAAACAATGGACGGCATAAAGACATCTATATACTCATACAACACAATGAGGTCATTCACCCAACTGAAAACTGGGTAGGACAAGGGTCCTATCCAATGTTCTCTGTAAGAGGGATTCCCAGATGTTGTGGACTACAACTCCCATAATACCCAGCCAAAAGGTCATTGCAACTGGGGATTGTGGGAGTTGTAGACAACAACATCTGGGGATCCCTCTTACAGGGAACACTGGTCCTATCCAGGTTTGGGAGCTGTGCAGGAGCAAACAACTAGGCAGGAGGAGGGAGAAGTGACTGTTTGGAATTGAAGTAGGAGGAAAAGCTGGGTAGGACAGCATTTTCCCACCCAGCATTTGACCAAGGAAGGAGGAGCTGTCCTACCCAGCTTTTCCTCCTACCTTGATTCCACACAATTGTTTCTCCCTCCTCCTACCTAGTTGTTTGCTTCGGCACAAAGGAAACCAGGAGCATGCACAGCTCCCAAACCTGGGAGCTTTTCCTACCCAGTTCTGAATGACCTCAGTGTCTGGATAGGGCTAATGACATCAGCTCCTCACATTTTTTTTGGCTAGGTTTATTGCTCTTCCTCCTCAACTTGTAACTACCGAAGAACAGTTACATGACACCAAAAGGCCACATAGTTCAGCTATCTTTCTCGCTCCCTGATGGCAGCCATCCAGAAGCTCCAAGGAAGCTCACAAACATGAGGAGATGGCAATAGTCTCTCCCTATGGTTTATTTTTCATTTCTGGTAAAAGGAGGCTCTATTACTATCATGACTAAGAGTAGCTGACAGGTATATTTCCTGTGAATTTTGTCTCATCTGTTAACAACGCTAATGACTACTACAAACATTTGGTGGCAATAGAAAAGATTCTGTGACGAAGAGCTTCCTTTTGCACAGCGTGAATCCACTGGCAATCGCAGTCATCCTCTCCCCCAAATCTGGGCCCGCCTGCTTACATTTGGAGGGGATGTTCCTCTCCTGCTGCACGGTGAGAGTGTTCTCGCTGTCAGCATTGCGCAGGCGCCCACGGGGGTCTAGATACTGCACCGTCAGCCCCAGGTTCTCCCCATTGGTGCTCAAGGAGCGGCTTGATGGCACTAGCGTGAAGAGGTTGCCTTGGTGACGCCGGATGCGGGGAAATGTCCTCCGGCCTGAGTGGATTGGAAAGCGGGGCAGAGAGAGATAGGTTTGCAAATTAAAAAAACTGTCCAGATACAGGAAAAACAGAGCTCAGAACAAAGTTAAGAGGATGGAATAAGACGTCTTTGAAGATGTAAAATCTGACATAGCACAAGCCTGTATAAAAACCCATGTACTTTTTGATCACTCTGCTCTGGATTAATCTCATATGGCATAGGTTAACAATGCATTCTACCAGTGCTGGACCACACGGAGCAGTGAGTAGAGCCCTACATCCTCCCCACCCCATGACTTACTGGCAAACTGAGCAACAATATCCTGGCTCTGACTTCGCCCAAAGCCTCCCCCTCCCCAATGCAACCTGAAACAGCCTGGGGAGGAGAGAGTATGCAAAGGAAGGGTGCCCTTCCTCTCACTAGGTTTACTCCTATCTCCAGTCCAACTCAACAAAATGGAAAGGAAGAAGTTATAACCAGCAAGTGGCTCCTTGAATCACCATGGTCCAGCTCATCATCATCTCAAGTTATTTCACTACAGGAAAAGAGAAGGAAAGTCATCCTCTCACTTGCACAATCCTGCCTCTGCTGCCTTCTATTCTTCTCAAGCAATTTCAGAAAGAAAGAGGAGAAGGAGAGAGGAGGTTAGCAACTGAGGAAGCAGGTATCTCCTCTCAGAAGAGATGCCAGGCAGCAATTCTATAATTAAGGTTAACTTAGGGCACTGTTCTGCAGTGCAACTACACCTCATCAACACCCACCATCATTATAATCTTTGTGCTGCATGGAGACATGGTAACGACGAGGATATGTCCCACCTTTCCCTGCTTTGTCATAGATTTGGTTCTCACGATCTGGGATCAGAGAAAAAGAGGCAGAACAAGTTACCTTACTGAACATGCACACATGGAGTTCTTTTCAGGTAAATGCACTGCAGGCAAACACAGTAGAGGTCCCAAAAGGGGAAGGGCAAAAAAGCAGTGAAACTCATTACTGGAAGAAATCGCTTGCTAGATGTGCATAAATCTTAATAGGGGATGCATGGACCCAATTTACTGAAAAGCCAAAATCTGGACTGAAATCACGCAAACAGTCTTACTTTAGTCTCACTGCAATGCATGGATTTCTGAAGGGTATGAATTGGCTTTTGGCATTGGAGGTAAGATTTACAAGGCACAAAAAAAGGACAGAAGTCTCAAGTGCAATGACAAAAGCCCACCAAGCTGTGCAGATCACAGAAATCCAACCCCCTTCCCACTCAGATTATGTAAGGGCAATTGTAGACAACTGATATGTGGCGCCATGGGCAAAATTCAGCCCACAGAATCACTTGTCAGTCAACCTCACCTCTGCCCTTCAAGTAATTAAAAGGAGTCTTTTAGGTTTAGCCACCTCCTCCACACAGGTGGTTTCAGAGGGAACGGGGGGGGGGGGAGAGAAAGCTACCTTCCCACATGTTTTCTGAAGATAGCCTTCCTCTTGCAGACCAGACAACATTCAATCTGGCAGAGGACCAAACTAGACATCATCTAGTTTGGTTTTCCCCCTCCCTTTTTAAATTAGTGGCCATGGGGGTGGGGGGGAGACAATCTGGATCAAGACTGTGGTGTGGGTGTTTGGCTATTTAATTTGACACCACTTTCCCACCAAAACTTGCAGCTATTTAATCCCAATTCCACCAGCTATTTGACCCCAAAACTGTCATTGCAGCAAGTTTTCAGCAGAAAAACTACACAGAAATAGAAGGGTTAAATATGCTGCACTTTCACATTGTGATCCCAATCCAGATCATGCCCCCCATGACTGCTATTATGGGGGGGGGCGCAGACTAGAAGATTATATGTTAAGCCCTTAGATATACATTGACTTCACATTTCTGAGTTTCTTTCTGCAACCAAAACATTCACTTAGAACAGGGAGTCCTGACTAGGAGCCGCAAAGGCAGAGCAGAGAAACAATACGAAAGGGAGGAGCCTTATTTTTGCATGCCTGTGGAAATACAGATCAGATTTTCTTTTAAAAGAAAACCTAAATACTGACATACCTGAGAAATCTTGCCTATTGTCTGGAAAGCTCTGAGCCCTGGACATGCGGGATTTCCTAAAGGAAAGGCTGTATGGAGAGAGGGAAAGGGAGAGCAAGAGAAGGGAGGAGACAAAAAGGATTCAATTTTGTATTTGTAAACAGGGAGATAAGAATGGCCTATGTTACAGATAAGTTTAATTTTAAAAATACCTGCCCCACTAGGGCTTAAAACTAGGATGGTCAACCTAAACCTGAATAAGTTTCGTTAGTGCATGTGCATCTGCATCTAATGTAATATTGTGGGATTTCTGCAGCCTCAGAGATCATGTAAACATATATTCTGGGTTCCAAACCTTTCAGAGTCCTATTTTACATTTGGGGGGGGGGGTTGGGTGCCCTCAAATTGCAACCCTAAATCGGGGGGGGGGGGAGAGGAAATTTCTGATTGTAATCTCCTGTTCTTGGGAGAGGAAAAGGAATTGCTGGGGTGGCCGATGAGGCACACCCAAAACTCTGAAGCCTAAAAAAGCCACTGTAGCATTTTAAAATGCCCCATTGCTCTAAATGCCCTTAGCCATGATTGGAGGAGAAAAAAAGCGGAAGGGGAGAAGCCCTCTGAAACTTTGCTTAGGCTCCTCCTCCCTTCCCCATGAGGGGCTCAAACTCTAACTAAGGCATGCAGAACTTGAGGAAGAAAAAAAGTAAGATGAAAAAATACTTAGCAACCTTCTATATTATTTATTCTCCCAGACGGGCCATGTGTGGGGACGTGGCAGAAAGGAGGCGATTGGCTGACCGGGGGTGGGGGTGGGAGGGAGAGAAGGCGATTGGCTGACAGCGCGCAAGAGTTTGGAAGGCAGCAGCCGGAGAGGAGTGTGAAAGCCAGGGAGTTTGCTGTCTGGGGTTGTGAAGCAGGGAATTTGGGAACTGGGGACAGAGTTTGCGGAAGGCTGCAACATAAAGCGCCAGGGCATTTGGCAGAAGGGGGTGGGTGGCGGTTCACCACCTCAAAACGTGCCAAGGAGCTTGAGGACAGAATGTCACACCTGGTGTCGGGAGGGAGTTTGCCAGCTGGAGTCAGCTGTCAGTTGGAGAGGAGGGAGTTTGCATTGGGTCACATCAGCAAGCGCCAGTGAGTTTGGCAGAAGGGGGCAGCTGGCGGTGGGCCGCCTCAGAACGCGTTGCTATTGCCCACCTGCCACATCTGCCAGCAGGGAAATGGAGACTGAAGGACAGTTGGACAATGACAGGTCAACACAGGCGAGTGAGCACGGGGTGTGGGTAGGTGAGAGAGCGAGCGAGAGAGTTGGGGGGGAGAGCGAGCGAGAGAGTTGCGGGGGAGAGCACCACAAGCTCATTGCACGACCGCACAGATGCTCTGTGCAGGGTCAGCTAATAGAGTACTAAACCTTAGATGTACTAAATCTACACCCCAGAGAAATCTCCCTCCCAATCTAGCAGCGCCAATATGGGAGGCAAGGAACCCCTTCTCAGTGGAGAGGTCAATTAATAAGTTAGCTCTGCCTCCTACTGAGTGGGAGAGGCAATCCCATGAAGGACACCAATCTTCTACCAGAGAACAGTTCTGGAAGAACTTCAGGCTTGGCATACAGGGCTAACTCTAAAAAATTCCATGCAGAAGTTGCAATGCAATTTTTAGCATATATATTTTTAGTCTGTATAAACAGATCAGTCTTTTCTCCACAATGAGTCCAATATAGCTCTTTCCATTATAGCTCTTCCCACAGTAACACAATTTATCCAGTTCAACCACTTGGCAGATTTGTATACATGTATTATCAAGAAATTCATTCTCTTCTCTATTAACAAACTGCTTCTGTGATCAACAAATTGATATCTGAGAGTCCAACAATAAGATAGGGAAGGGACAAATATTTCACAAGGATATGTATCATCATCTTTTAATTACTACAAGAACATCTACTCCATTTAGTGCACTGGAAGGCATAAACATCCAATTCATAGTTTCTTTTATAAGAGTTGTGCTCACTGGTGAGGGAGATTCTTCTAATAGGCAGAGTATGGGGTGAGAGTTAAATTTTTCAAATGAACAGAATTCTCTACCCAACCTTTTTGTATCTATTAATGCTGAATTAAGATATAGCAATACAGAACATGTAATGTACAGTGTAGCAACTTCCATTGCAAAAGCATTGTTACTTTCACTGCAGTGAAGTCACAAGTGCTCTAAAATCTACATGAGAAACAGCCCCGCTACAGGCAGTCTCATTTTCTCCCTTTGCACTTCTGACCTAGCTGCAAATAGCAACTATTTTAAACACTGCAGTTATTCCAGATTCAGTTTCTTGGCTTTGAGCTCCATTACAAATTAGTGCTCAGTATTAACATTTGGAAATGATTTTGGCAGAAATATAATAAATCATCCAAGGGAGAGACGCACCACAAAAGAAGGGCTCACACAAAGAAGACAAGCCAAATGCTGCAGTTCAAAAACAGAACAAAACAGGTCACTGTCAGTCTCAGGAGAGGGAAAATTCCTAGGCAACCCTAAATATGCTGATCAGATACTAGACAAAAGAAAACCCACCAAAATCCATACCTGCCTCCTGACTGGTCCAAGGACTGACAGCTACCAGATATAGAATTCTCAGTACTACTTAAAGGATCTAACATCTGTAAGAGAAGATCACAGAGACATACTTTTGGGTTTAGTCTGAGGCTGAATACACAACACAAAGACAGGGGATCAAACACACAAATTTCATGCTCATCCGGCTACAGCTGGCAAAGATTGATGGAGCGGCATAATAACATGTATACTCAGGTTAGGATCCTCAATTCCTTGCACCTGAATTTCTTTCCTTATTTATAGCAATGGGTGTCTCCGGTATCATACACTACATGTACAAAACACATGCTGTTTCCATTCACTGGATGAGTGAGCAGACAGGAAAGAAATGAGGACTCCAATGGTAGCAACAATCCTGTAGCCAAAAAGCAAGCACTCCCTCAGTCTGACCCCATTATCTCATGCATTTCAGTGTCTCAGGGATGGAGGAGATCCCTGGAAACAACTTGTATTAGACTGACTGACTTGAAGCTCTGTCTAATACAAGTTGCTGTCTGCATGTACATATGTAGGGGACACACACACATCCACATGGGTAGATGCACAGCGGAACAATCTGCCAATGACTATTTCATGATGCAGAGCACAGTTCAGGAGTTGAGAGGTACAGATTGCCCTTTGGCATGTTTCATCTGTATCATCACACTCACACACTGTTCATTGGCTTCTGGAATGAATTCGCCTTCACTGTTGATGCTGGTGTAGGATCCCTGACGAGCGATTCGCTGCTGTCTCTCTGGAACATATCCTGGAGGGGGTGAACTTCGGCCTGGATTCTGAGAACCTGAGGATTTAAACATGCTTATTAGAAGAGTACATAAAATAAAGGACATCTGAAAGGAAGAGAGACAATGCTGTTCTTTCCTGCACTACTGAAAACACATGCAAGTATTCATGTAACATATTCATGTAATTCATGAATTCATGTTATTCATAATTATGAAATAATAATTCATTATAATAAATAAATAATAATGATTGATTATAATTAATTATGAAATAAGTATTCATGAATTCATGTAATTCACAAGTATTCATATTCACATGCAGGTTTCCTTATTATATTCTATATAATAAGGAAACATGACAGGACCAGATGCCATTAGCCACTGAAAATAAGAAAGTCAGGTAAAGGGTAATTGTGTTGGAGGAGGCATTAAGAGTGAGGGCTGAATACAGACCAACATTAAAAGTGTTTGAACTTGTTTTTGTCGCCTTAGTAGGTATGAGATAACCTAGCGGCCCTCACCCCATTTCTCCACAAGAAACCATCACAATGCAGAGTGACAGACTTTGTAGATGGAAAAATAAGAACTCAGAAAAGTCATAGGAGCATTTCACCCAATCTGTCATAATGGTGTCTACATTCCTAACATGGATCATCATGTCAGTAAAACTGAGACTTTCTAGAGAAGTAAAAAAGGTCTCCCCACATTCCCAACTATTCTCCCAATCATCTGTTTGCAGCTATGCTGCTGGTTCCAAACACAGTCATGGAATCTTCTTTTAGTAGGTATGAGATAACCTAGCAGCACCCACCCCATTTCTCCACAAGAAACCATCACAATGCAGAGTGACAGACCTTGTAGATGGAAAAATAAGAACTCAGGGCTGATGAAATGAGCTCCTACCCATGCAAATTTCTGCTGCAATATAGTTGTTAGTGTAGGAACACAAGATGCTGTTTTATGTCACATGGCTATCAGCTAACTGGAAGTGGCAAACAAATAGGCATGTTACACAAAACTGCACACTGATTTGTACTGGAAGCTTAAGTGCCACTAGTGTAAGGCTTTTCTTACTAGAAGGAGCAGAACCAGGAAGCCTCCTCTAAATGAATCTATCTTAAGGAAGCAAACTGCAGATATAAAAGCTTCACAAGAGAGAGATCATCTTGCAGCATTTTCTATTTTGTATGTTGTCTTATTTTAAAACAGAACTGCATTCCATTTAATACTGAGATTTTGCACTTTGAAGGCAAGGCACATGTGCAAAGTATCTAAGCAGCCACCGAAACACTTGTGTGAATTTAATATCTTGTATTGTACTTCACTTTATATGAGGTGGGCAGCATTACATCAAACTGAAGAGGGGGAGGGGGTCAAGGACATGAAAGAAAATTTTGTTTTTCAAGTACAAGAATTTCAACTACAAAGTATATAAACTGGGTGAAGAGATAACAAAATGGTCATCTTCCCCCACCACCTCCCCACCACCACCTTGGGAATGCCCGTTTGTTCCTAACCGGGCACAGTTCAATCACGGACCAAATCGCTTCTCAGCCTTTTGGCTAAGATCAAGTGTGTAATCATGGACCAAACTATCCCCGGTTTGGTCTTCAATGGAACCTTCAAACTGGCCCCCATTCGAGGTGAACTGGTTCGAGACTTTGTGCACACCCCTAACAGAGATCCTACATTTATTTAACAGCTTCTTGGAATGCTGTCCAGCTCTGAAGCTAACATGCACTGGAGAGGGAGAAAAGAATGAGAGTTGCTGACAAGCATCCAATAAGTAAACGTTCTTGCATTGGAAATGGGACTATAGTGCATGTTTGTAGATTTCTGCTGGATTAAAAGCCAGGGTAGTGGAGCAGACACTATGTGGGAAACTCAGGACTAAAACTCTTGCTCAGCTGAAAGTCTAATTTGGAAACCTTTGGCTCAAACGCTCTCTCAGCTTAGCCTAGCTCACAGGGTTTTTGAGGGCAGAGTGAGGTAAGTGTAAACTGCAGCATACTCTGAGCCACTTGCACAGGGCATAAAGGAAATCTAATACAACATAAAAGGCATTTGAACCCAACAGCTACACCAGCTTCTGTAAGGCACTTAGGAGGCAACCAGGGATCAGCTCACATTTTTATGCTGCTGCCATGTTGCTTGCTTCCTACGCCTGGAAACAGCCTTCCCTTTCCACTCTTTCAGCAAATCTTTCCCTGAAACCTAGACATGCCTTGCCTGCATTTCACATGTTAACGGATTCCCTCCATCCTCTCTCCACCATTAGCTAATTCCCAACTAATCTTCCCTCAACAAGCAGGTAGCTTGGAGGAACACACACTTTTTGTGCTTCAAGATGTGCACCCCCACCTTCACAGAGATATGGAAATCTAACAAAGAGAACTCTATGTATTCCAGCCTCATCCCACCCTGATGAAGGGGGAGGGCCGTCATGCTGATATTGGCTGTGATCCAAGAGTGTCTCATGGGGATTCTACACATGCACACAGACAGGCTTCTATCCCCATTTTTTGCCCTTTCAAGTAGCAGCTTCTCCTAAAATATAGAAAAGGCTTGGGAACTTTGCTTGAATTTTGGGGTAGCCTGTCTGGATATGAGGAAACTCATTCTAGGGAAAAACAGCAGTGCTCAGAAGCAAGATTACATCAGACCCTTTGTGAATATGCTATGCACATAATTGGACTTTGCAAAATGTGCAAACTCCATTTAAGATCATGGTTGTGAAAAACTGCTTGTGAAACCAGCACTATCATTTCCCCCCTTTACAGATCACCAGTTATTGTAATATCCACCCCTACTTAGTTTTTATACAATACTTTCCCTAAAGGAGTTAAAACTCAAACTTCAGATCAGAGGTCTGCTTCTCAACTGAAGCAGCAGAGATGCTTTTCCTTTCTCCAAATAATGAGTGGTAGTTTATTTTACCTTTATAAAACATGAACATTTTCATATTTAAGAAAAATTCAGAATCCTTTAAAAAAAAAAAAAGTACACCTCATGGAAGCATATCAGAGAAGCCCTGCAAGATCAGGCCAAAGGCACCCTCTAGGCCTGTCTCCCATCAACAAGATTCCTGTAGGAAATAAAAAAGCAGGGCATGAACCCCTGATAGCTGCGCAAAGAGGCACCTTTCAAAGCTCTGACTCTTATGTTTAGAAGGGGGAGGGCAGCTGTTCCTATCCAATTCCAGCACATAATCTTTCCAGTGGCTGTTGCTGGTGTCTACCTTGTATTTCTTTTTAGACTGTGAGTCTCTTAACACAGTTTACATTATACTTCACATATATTCCTACAGTACCCTACATAGCCACCATATAAAGCGGATTAATCGTTTAATTCCTTCCCATATTGCCAGTTATTGTCATCTTCAGAGTTTGTCCAGTCATTTAATAAATGTCCTGGGCATATAAATGTAGCTCATGTTTATCATCCCTATACTGACCTCTGGGGATAGGGCTGTCTTAAAACTAATTCCAAAAGTTATCATAAACAGCACATCGGATTAATCCATGTTAGTGATCTCAAATCTCACATACAGAAGAATTCACTTGAGGAAGTGAGCCCGATCACGGATTACAACTGAAGTCACAATATGGCAAAGAAGTGGGCATTTAGAAAACATCTACACATTTCACAGAGAGGGAGTCAAGTCAGAGATATCTCAACGGATGTGATTTATTTCTCCCCCACGACCGCCACCACCACACCTCCCCTTTGCCTCTCTCACACCGAGATATAGAAGGGGGAAATGTAAACAAGAAGGGCCACAAGACAATGAGATGCAAGAGTTACAGCTTTAATGACATTACTTTCAAACAATCTTACATATATAATCTAACTATAATCATACAGCACAGCAGGCCGCACAATCTTCCTAGTTCTGCTATGTCAATTTAATATGGAATCATAAGCAGAGAAGAGTGGATCTTCTTATGATCTGGCACTATGTCTCTATTAGCACAGCCCAAAATTGCATTAGCTTTTTCAGCTGCTACATCATACTTCTGGCTCATGTTCAACTTGGCATTCACTGACCATTAAGACAACTAGATCCTTTTCTGCAGTGTGAAAGAAAATCCACATTCCAACTGAGTTGTAAACAGAATGAAATTTGATACATTCTAGATCAGCAATTTCACACTGGAATCTCCCATTGAAATTCTTTTTTTGGAGAATGGTGACTTTCAAGTCAGTAGTAGACTGTCCTGGAAGACTGAAGAGTTTTTCCACTGGTTTCTGAACGTTGCCTTCCCTCCCCGCTCTATATCCGTGTGAGTGTAAACATATATTTGAAAACAACACTACATGCAACTGATGAAGTGGGGTCTAGTCCAAAAAACCTTATGCCATAACACATCTGTTTGACTTTAAGGTGCCACAAGATTTTGTGCATGTGTGTGCGTGTAGACAGTAGAGCAAATGGTAGCAGCATACTTGACTCCCTAAAATCTGATATGTTAGCTATAAAACTAGCTGATACCATAGCATAATTAATTCTTCTCACATCCAGATGATTAACATCATGTGGATAATGCTTCCTACAGAGAACATGAGCCAGCATGGTATAGTGGTTAGAGTGCTGGACTAGGACCGGGGAGACCCGAGTTCAAATCCCCATTCAGCCATGGATACTATCTGGGTGACTCTGGGCCAGTCACTTCTCTCTCAGCCTAACCTACTTCACAGGGTTGTTGTGAGGAGAACCTCAAGTATGTAGTACACCACTTTGGGCTCCTTGGAGGAAGAGCGGGATATAAATGTAAAAACAAACAAACAAACAAACTTGTCCAGGGTTTGTGTGTGTGCATGCGCATGTCTAAATAATAGGGTGTGGGGGCAGGGAACACTTTTTGGAAGAGCTACTAGAAAGGAGTGAGTTTTTGCAAGGACAAAATTCTGTCTGCATCTTGTTCCCATTCTGAACAGCATGTTTTCCTCACAAATTCTGGGCCACATTCCTGATATTAAAAATAGAACAGAGGATGAGAATTAGTAGTCCTGGGAATGAAAACTACTTTCTCTGTGTTTTGTGCAGATAGGTTTTCCTATATACAAAAAATGTGGGCACATACAAGTCTTTTGCTTTCAGAGAAGCAGGGAATTAAGGGAAACATGTGACTTGAAAGAAAGCGGAGGACAGGTAGTAGGTGCATATTTGTTATTGGAGGCAGGGCAGCAGAGACTCTCAAGTCCTGTCAGGTAATCAGGGGCACACCAAGGTAATTTGGGCACTCGGACCACACAGCTGCAAGGGCCCCCAAACCTCCCTTGGGGGGTCTGCCCCATCAAAGCCCCGCCTTTTTTAAAAAAGAGGTGGCTCTGGGGGCAGAGAGTGGAGCAGCCCTTTTCTCTTCTCCCCCCCTCCCTTGGCGGCGGTTGGGTGGGAGCAGGAGAGATGCCGGCGTCACGGACTTGAGACAATCACAACTGCGCAAGCGTGCCTTGCAGTTGCTTAAAGACGCTGACCCAAATGGATGGGGCCAGTGTGTCTCCTGCTCCCACCCCACCGCCACCGAGGGAGGGGGGAGAAGGAAAAAGGATTGCTCCGCTTCCCCTAGCAGCCACCCCTTGGCCGCAGTAAGACTTAAAAAAAAAAAAAAAAAGCAGGGATTTGGCGGGTGGGCGTGGGGTAGCTCAGCTGCCAAAGGCTCCTGGCCCCGGCCATTTGGAGGCTCTCCTGGACCTTGGAGGACTGGACCGGGTCCCCAAGGTCCATGGGTTAGTGCACCTCTGCAAGTAATGGAGTCAGGTAAATATGGATTGTAAAACTGTATGACTGAAGGCAGAATCTCCCTTGGTCCGAACATCCAGCACATAAAATCTAATAAAGGAGGTAGGAGTAGCCCATATAGCAGCCTGACAAATGGAATCCAAGGACAATCCTTGGAAAAGGCTGTAGAGGAGGCTAGTGCACAAGTAGAATGTGCCTTAACTGATGAGGGGGGATTTACCCCCACTACCAGATTTATGGTGTGGATCATCCAATTTGAGATGGACTGTTAGGACGCCTGATGTCCCTTGTTTGGTTGTCCATAATGAAAAAAGACAAATCTCTGAAGGACAAAGTACTGCTCATAAAAAAGACAAGAGCCCTGCAGATGTCCACAGAAAGCCAGCACCTCTCCTAATTGGAGGTAGGATTGGGAAAACACACTGGCAAAGATATCAATTGGGATCTGTGAGAAGAGTAGAAAACCTTCGGGAGAAAAGAAATGTCCGGTTGCAATGTAACCTTGTCTGGATGGAGGTTCAGGTATGGTGCATCACTTCAGAGGGCCCACAGTTCTCCAACACTTCACGCCGAAGTAATCGCAACTAGGAACACAGTCTTAGAAGTCAGAAAGCAGATATTCACCAGTGAAAGGTTTCCTCATTAAGCTGGTGAGGACAAGCAGGAGGTCCCACGAAGGTGAAATAGCAGGGCATCCAGGTGAAGATAGGCCAGGTCTTTAAGGAATTGCTTCACATCTGGGAGGGTAAACAATTAGGGACAGTTAGACTCTGTCCAATGAGCTGTAATGGCTGCCAAATGAACTCTTACAGAAGCCACAAACACCAGACTTTTTAAAAAATTCCAACAAATATGAAAGGATTAGAGGTTAAAGAGCTGAGGCTGGTTGAGCTGAGTTATGATTCTGAGCAAATTGTGTAAATTTTTTCCATTTTGCCTTGTAGGACACGACAATGGTTAGTTTCCTAGATACAGGTAAGACTGTAATAATATCCAATGTCCAAATGGACAGATCCTCCAGGCTGTTAGATGTAGAGACATGAAATCTGGATGGATCAAGGTTCCCCAATGCTATGTCAAAAGAGCTGGATGGTAAGCCAATTGGCGGAAGTTTTGTTGGCAGAGCTGTAGGAAGCAAGGAAACAAATGGCATCTTGGCACCAGGGCATTATTAGTATGCAATGTGTCCTGTCATTTTCAATCTTTTGCAGGATTTGAGGGATCAACAGAATCTGAGAAAACAGGTAAGCATAGTGTGTATTCCAGGTGAGTGTGAAAACATTCCTGAGGGATCCCTTGCTGAGTCTTATTCTTGTGCAGAACCTCCTGCGTTTATGGTTTTCCGTGCTTGCAAAGAGGTCTATTTGTGGTTTTCCCCACAGCCCGGATATTTTCTGGAGAATGACCAGGTTGAATTTCCAGGTGTGGGACAGTGAGGCGGTCCTGCTCCAATGATCTGCCATGGTGTTCTTGTGGCCCTGGATATGAATTGCTGAAAGGTAAGTACAATGACTAAGTGCCCATTCCCAAACGTAAAGAGTTAGTTCAAGTAGTCCGAGAACCTGTGCCCCCTTGGCAATTTATATACGCCTTTACTGTTGTACTGTCTGTCATAATCTGCACAACATTCAGAAATGCTTTGTCAAAAACCTTTTAGGGCCTTGTATACGGCCAGAAGTTCCAGATAGTTTATATGATGGGCAACTTCCCAAGGGAACCATCCACCGTTTATCTGAAGGCCCTTGAAATGGGCATCCCATCCAGTGTCAGATGCATCTGTGGTGCTGAACACATTAAGCTCTTCTGCATTGTTATGGACGGCAATAGGTTGGTCAGAGATCAATCAGAGAAGGGACTGATGAACTTTGAATGGGAAGTGTAAAATGTTGTAATGTGAGTGTTGGGGGCTGAAAGCATCTATAAACCAGAGTTGAAGTTGCCTCAGTGTAGCCGAGCCACAGGCAGTACATAAGAGCAGCCCTGCTGGATCAGTCTGAAGGCCTATCTGGTTCAGCATCCTGTTTCCCACAGTGGCCCACCAGATGCCTCTGGGAAGCCCACAGGCAAGAGCTGAGAACATGCCCTGCTCTTACTCCCCTGCTACTGGTATTTAGAGGCATTTATTAACTCCCCTGCAACTTGTCTACAGCCCTCAGACTAATAGCCATTGATAGACCTATCCTCCATGAATATATCTAAACCCCTCTTAAAGCCATCCAGGCTGTTGGTTGTCACCATATCTTGTGGCCGAGAATTCTATAGGTTAATTATGCATTGTGTGAAAAATACTTCCTTTTGTCAGTCCTAAACCTATTAGCAATCAGTGTCATGGGATGACCCCTGGTTCTAGTATTATGTGAGAGGAGAAAAATTTCTCTATTAACTTTCTCCACACCATGCATGATTTTATAGTAGTTGATGCCATGAGCCCCAACATATGCTGGATCTGACTCACTGGGTGTGGAGATCTTCTGTGGAGTAAACAAGCCAAATTTCCTATGTGTCCCATATGCTCTGATGGGAGGTAAATGGCTGCACGTGCAGAGTCAAACATCATTCCCCAAAATTGTAAGTTGCAGGTCAGTTGTAGATGGGACTACGTGTAATTGATCTTTAGACCTAAGCAATGGAGCAGTAGTGCCAGATGTCTTTGCAGAGCATCGTAGGACTAACTGCACCAAAGGCCAATCTTCCAAATATTGGGAAATTTGGATTCCTTGCTCTTGAAGATGTCCAATCACCACTGACATGCACTTCGTGTACACTCTTGGGGGTGGGGGGGAGAGTGAAAAGGCATGGCTCCTAATTGGAACATTTGAGAGCCTTTCTGAAAACGCAGGAACTTTGTGCTGTGAGTAAATTGCAATGTGGTAATACATGTCTTCCAAGTTTATGGAGGCAAACTGCATTCCTTTGATAAGCAGTGGGAGAATTTCTAGGACAGTGAGTTGGATGTTTCTGAAAGAAAGGACAGTCTTCCAGTTGTACTCTATAAAAATTCTCAATCTTGGAAATGGGAGTGACCGAAGACGGCTTCTCCCATCAATCCCGGGTTATCTCTAGCAAAGCTGGGTTCATGAGTAGAGCTACTGCTGGTTGGACATCAGCATCTATGAGATCAAAGATGGGATTTGAGGAAGGTTTCACTTTGTACTTCAGTTGAAGTCCTAAAGCTGTTGCCATCTTAGAAATCTGTTCTTCAAAGGAACATAGGTCCTCTGAGGGTGATGGGGATTTGGGGTCTTCAACCCAATCAGATGGTGTAGAGCCTGAGGCCAGGTCTGGCATGTCCAAGGTATCAGACTCCTCTCCTAAATCCGGGTCAGAGTCTATGGACTGAAGAATCTGATCTGGTGGTGTCGGACCCACAACATCCAGTGAATCAGGCAGATGTTTCTTAGAGGATTTGACAGCATTAGAGTCTATCGGTTTTGTGTTGAACAGAACTAATCCAGTAAAGATGTGTCTCACACTAGTGTGCTAGTGGAAGATACAGGCTGGCGTAAAGCAACTGGAGCAGTCTTGGGTTTTTCCTCCTGGTTGTTTTGTGGAGGTGAGCAATTGCACCAAAGAAGCAATACCACAGACCCACAATAGTGAGGAGAGTGGGATCTAGAATGTGAATTCACCTAATAGGCTCTGGCATAATAAGCGCTCTAGTCAGGGTATCTGTAATGCCAGGAGTGATGTCTCCTTGTCTCATGACCATTACCACAGTAGCGATCTCAATCGACTGGGTCATACTGATCATAAAAGAAAAAGCCATATCTGTCTAGGGAGCAGGATGATTAAGAACATGTGTCTCCATAATAACTGTATCCATTTCGATCCCGAGGTGGTATTACGCAGTACTGATCTCAAGAAAAGAAAAACTGCATTGTTCTTGTGCGGGAGCAACTGGGTTCTCCACCTATGGGGAACGTTCCCTCCATAACAAGGAAAAGGAGGTAATCAAAGTTGTGCCCAAGTTGGAGGAGGTGTCATGATCAGAAAATGGAATGTCAGAGCCTTGTGGAACAGTGAGGTCATGTGTGCTGCTTGGTGTCGAGGCAGGTTTTGGTACCAAAGCTGAGGAGGTTCTCGGTACCATGAAGAGATGCTTGGTTACTTTTTAAATGACTTTTTCTGAGGTCTGGTTACAGGGATCTGACTCTCCTGCATTTGAACCGCGGCATCATTAATGGCTGCACCATCTGGTGCTGGGGGTGGCACCGACTTCTTTTAGCAGCTCTTCCTGACCAGAGTGTGGTTCCTTTCTTTTTGGTTTTGAAACTGGCGTGTTCATGGTCATGGTGGGGGCAGCAGCTACCTGTGTAATGCTGGTCCCAAGGGAGCAGGGTCCATGGGCTCCAACTGAGGAGCAGTAAACAGAACTGCTTTTAACACTGGAGCCTCTGGGGCATGCTCCATTGGCAAGGTCCGAGGGTCAGTACCTATAGGTTCTTTAATGAAATTTTTTTCCAGAGAACAGTCAGTACCCGCAATGTCCACAGAAAGGTAGAAAAGGCCTCTCTCCCAGAGGATAGCCTGTAGTCTAGAGACACTATTTTGGTGTGCTTGCCACATCAGTTTCTGGCAATGCATGGAAGACTGAATGATATGGGCCTCCCCAAGGCAGATGAGGCAAAGTTGGTGGCCATCTGTAGTAGGAAATTTAGCCCTGCAACTGGTGCACAGTTTGAAAGTGGTCTTTGACAAATGATTTTGACAAAGAAAATAAAAACGTAAAAGGTGAAAGAGAGAGAACAACTCTGAGGAACCAAAGAGAAGATAAACCCAAAGGCAACATCTGTGTTCTATTTTTTTCTTTTTAAAACACAGAACAAGAACAACACTCTCCAACTAGCCTGAAATGTAGATCTCTTGCCGGACAACAAAAAACTGAGGAGGAAAGGGCAAGCCACGTGACCTCACAAGCATAGAAGGGGAAGATCTACAATTGAAAAGAGAGGGAAGAGGAAGCTTGCAAACTCCTGATTAGGCCTTCACTCTCCAGATGGAGCCCAGCTGTGTGACAGACAGAGACCACCCAGAAGAACTCTGGTTGTCAGGCCTCTAGTACTCACTGATAGACAGGTGCCTGCTCCTGGTTTCATTTGGCTGGTAGGCAGTGTTCACATCTCCCACAGACTGGGAAGTTTTGATTCTGACTTGCTTTGGCATTCCAGAATGGGATGATGATGAACTGGTCTGTTGAAAACAGAGAGAGACCAACATGATTTAATCATCTTGGATTTTGAAGCATGTAGCATTTTACTTTTTAAAAAACAGAAGGACATCAATAGGCAGCCGAGGAAAAAAGGACAGCAGTATCAAACTATGACTGAAAATACAATCTGAGTGGTCTACTGCAACTCATTTCAGGGCTCCAATCATAAAATTTGGTGGTCCATGCAAAATGTTGCTCCTGGACTTGAGAAATGTGGTGCAGAGGTGTGGAATATTGTGACGATCTTGAGCCGGGGGTATGAGCCTGCAGCAGCTTTAGAAGTGGCTGGTGAGAGAAATAACGGAGGTTCATTGGCAGAAAAACATGGGTTCCCAGAATTTCACCACACAAGTAGAACTCTGGCATCCACCATGGGATTTGGTATCCTAACCATTTCCTCCCTGCATTAAAAACAGGTAACTTTCTAGTCAAGGATCTAAAAATTATCACTCACCAACTGCAAGCATATCTTTTACTCTGATGAGCACATTTGTGGCACCTGCCTCAGCCCAAAGTAAGAGAGAGATGGGGAGGGTCTTGTCTCTAACCTCATGCTGGGCATTGGAGACTTGGAAGTACGGATGAGTATCCCTTATCCGGACTGCTTGGGACCAGAAGTGTTCCGGATTTCGGACTTTTCCGGGTTTTGGAATATTTGCATAATGAGATATCTTGGGCATGGGATCCAAGTCTAAACATGAAAGGTTATTGTATTTATTTTTTTATTTTCTCTCTCTAAGTCTTTATTTTTTAATTCTCTCTCTAAGTCTCTCTTCCCCACCCTGCTTCCTTGCTCCTACCTGCCTCCATTATGCTGCCTCCATTATGGCCCTTTTATTTGCATGGCAAGACCCCCCAGAGTGCTTCACATATGAGTGCTGAGGGGGTCGCGGCTACCCGCCCTGCGGGCCCACTCTAAACCGCCCGCAACACCACAGCAGAGCCCATGTTTGCCAGCGCCCTGGTGGGTGACAATAAGGCCGCAGGCCTATTGTGGAGAAGGCGGGGAAGCGTGCCTCCACTCTCACTGGCCACCAACAACAGAGAGACCATCATACCAGCAACCCCCACTCGCCTAAGTAAGTTTTGACTGCATGTTTAAAAGCAGCAAAAGTGGGAATCTGTGAGCAAGTGAGTAGTGTCTGGATTTTGAAGCATTCCAGATTTTGGATGTCCGGATAAGGAATACCCAACCTGTAGCACTACTACATTGCTTCCGGGTGTTTTCAAAGTCCTGAGTTTTTCAGAGTGAAGACCCTGCATCTCATCCAAATTGTGGGAGCAGCAGAGTAGTTAGCAACCACAAATGTCAGCTAACCCAAATTAATGGATCTCTGTTTCTGGCTCTCAAGGTAGGAAGGAAAGTTTCCATTCTTAGGGCTTAGTGAGTCAGCAAGATAAGGGATTTTGCCCAAAACAAAGTATATGTTTTAGGGAGAACATTTGTTGCTGCTTTGAGCAGAATGGAGGGTGGGGTGAACAACTGCAGTCTAGGCAGCATGGTATTGCTTAACTGGCAATGGGTTATAGTGCATACATTGCATTTTACTCACATGGTTTCTGTCCTGAGACAGCAGTGATATTCTAAGGCTTTTCACATTTGAGCTTCGGTCCAAAAGATCTATTGCCTTATCAAGATCATCTTGACTTTTCAAGGGAATAGATAACTGTAGAGCAAGAACAAAGACGGTTAGTAAAGGTACATTATTAAATTTTAATTGATCATGGTAACAAAAGGTTTGCATGGTTTAAACACAGTGAAAGAACCTCAGTTCAGAAGTTTACTTGGACCTGGGCTGAAATACTATGAACTCTTACTCAGAAATAAGCTTCAATGAATTCTGTGTGACCTACTTCCAAGTAAACATGAGTAGACTCAGGCAGAAAACAGGCTACAATATTCCTTTTGTGGGATTCATATAAACAGAGATTTCAGGTAGTGTTGATTTTTAAAAGGCAGGGGACATTCGTCCCACCCCTGCTTGATATAGGCTGCTTTTCCATGCATTTCCCCTACACAGTGATCTGTGAAAAAAGATTAAGTGCTCCCAGAATGTGTTTCATGTTTCCAGAAAGAAGGGGTGGAGGGAGAAAGAGAGAGAGAGGAAACCAATAGTTAAGGCTTCTCACTCCGATACAGCTATTCTTGATGGTACTGCTGTGTAAATCCAGGACAAAGAGTGAAGATCCAATCTCCCCAGCCCCCCTGAAAAAGGAACCAATAGAAAGTGTAGATATTTACACATACATACACATATACCCACACACCCCTGTAAATTTCTCTCAATAGGCCCTTTATTTTGGCAATACAATACAATACAATACAATTAGTTGGTCATCTGAAAATCTATATTATGTCTAAACGTCACCTCTCTCAAGGACTTTGGAGGGAGTGAAGAAGATTTTTCACTATTCCTCCCACCCCCAGACCTGTATATGTTGGTACCTCATTATTCATGTAATGGAGATCCAGCAGCTGCCCAAAAGCTGTTTTTGCTTTCTGTTGCACATCTTCATAGCGGACAGGCCGGGCAAAAGGGATAATTCTGGGATAGGATAATAAAAAGACAAGATACTGATTGTACAAACAGAATGAGCTCTGGAAAACTTACACAACAAAAACAATGTGGGCATTCTATTCAGCATGGGTGTCTTCCTGAAACTTTAAGTGCCCTTTTGCGGAGACAATGAGTGCTCACCAGCTTACTTCTGCGGCAATGTGAAGTTTATTCCTCTTCCGTTCATACGGTAAGTACTTTCAATGCTACCTCTCTTAAGCTAAGCTAGACCACAGGGCAGGAGTCCTTTGGAAAAGCCAGCATTACAAGATTATACCTTTAGATGAGAAGTGCAATTAACATGGTGGCTCAGCAAAGATGATCAGCAATTTGTCTTTTGGCAAATAGGAAAATGGCAGTTTTTCCTTATAAACTCAGGGAAAGAGTTAACATTGCAATGAGGTAGCAGCTTTTGAAACTGGCTTAAAACCCATCCCTCTCCTGACTCCTCCTGTTTCCTTTGCCTCATGGGTTGAATATTTAGCAGCAAGTTTTAAATGAACTAGTTTACTGATTACTTCTCCCTCTCTTTTGTATTATTGTTATTTTGGGAGCTCTTACTGAACTAGAAAATACAGTGTAGTGTGCCGGATTTTTTACTGCAAGATGGCAAATAGAAAGAAAAATAGTAAACGTGAGCGAAACAGCCCCAATGATATGAGAACAAGACTCCAAAAACAAGCAAAGATGGGAAATCATTTTAATTTCCAGGAGATGGTGAGTATTGTGGATACATTTGAAACATCAAATGACTTTGCTGTTTTTAGAAAATGAATTGTTGGGAAATACTGTCTCTGTTCTCATTCATATATATATATATATATATATATATATATATATACATACACACACACACACACACACACACACACACACACACACACTTTATACACTGCCTCACTTTCGTTTCTGGGCTCATGACTTAACTGTGGTTGAAAAAGTTGATACTATTGGGGAAAATGCTCTTTCCCTGTTTGTATTAAGAAACCTGTTGGATTGGACCCAGTTTAGGGACTGTTGTTCAGCTGAGAGCCTGGAAATGGCTGAAAAGTTAAGATAAACTCGGAGACTTTGTTGGCATCCAATGAGCATGAGTAGAACTCAGGTGAGAAACCTGGAATACCGTTGCTCCAACCAGTTGAGACAGCAGTTTCATGCTACATATTAAGAGCACAAACTGTGAAAATTATATGTCAGAGGCTAACGGTAGTTTTGGAAAAACTAGTCGTAATTAAAAGCATGTTAGAGGAACAAAAAAGAGAGCTTGGAAATATGTTGTGTTGAGTCAAACACAGTTGCAGTCTAAATGGAGGGGCAAAAATCAAGTTACTCCCAATTCCATCCGTGTATATAAAACAAGGATTGACTCTAAATAAGCAAACAACTTCTGGCTCTAGAAATATTGCAAACTAAACCAGTTACACTCATAATAGTTAATAGTATCTTAAATTTGGGGAGGTGGTGTAACATATGAAATACTGAACGAACTCTTGGGCAGCTTCTGAATTGTCAAATCAGCTATATTAATTTATCTTCATATGAAGTATTACTTAGTAGACCTGCAGTTAGAAGGCTTTTTGCTCTCATCCCACCAGCATATATTTCCAACTATGCTAATTAAAATGAAATCAGTTTTGGCCATAGTCCAGATATTTTTCCAAGAAGAGTATTCTTTGATATAACTCCAGTGCCTTTAGTGACAGAATAATAAAATTAGATCGGCTGACTTGGTAGCATGAGAAGATAAAAAATGAAAATGGAATTAAAAATAAAGATTAAAAAACTACTTTAAATTTGTTAAAAGATTCCATCAACAAATGCTGGAGATTGAAGTCAGGTGCTTTGGGTGGCTGTCCAAAACAAGCTGTGTCCAGTTGTCTTGATAAAGCATCTTCAAAAGGAAGGCAATTAGGGGCAGGCAGACAAATGAGAATGTACTTTCTGTCCAGGCCCAAGGCCATCTGATTGAGAACTTACTGGCCAGAGTTGAGGATATGGAAAGCATCTTTAAAACAGTCTGAGACATGGTGAGTATAACATCTGAGAGCCAAAGTGATAACATGGGAGACAGACTTCTATTTCTCAATGATTTAAGAAATGAGACTAAAAATGGGAAGAGAGGTAGGAACATAGGAAGCTGCCTTATACTGAGTCAGACCATTGGTCCATCTAGCTCAGTATTGTCTACATAGACTGGCAGTGGCTTCTTCAAGGTTACAGGCAGGAGTCTCTCTCAGCCCTATCCTGGAGATGCCAGGGAGGGAACTTGGAACTTTACGTGCTTCCCAGAGCAGCCCCATCCCCTAAGCGGAGTATCTTACAGTGCTCACATGCAGTCTCCCATTTAAATGCAAACCAGGAAACCCTACTTGTATCCTTGTCATCTGTGTTAGCTTTAAATTTGGAGACTAATGCTTCCTTGGTCACAGATAGTCAGAGCTGTCATAGCTGAGATGCAAGTCCAACATCTGGTTAGCGCTGATTCTGAATTTCTGAAGCAGGCTAGGTTGTTGTCATGGGCAGTGGTGGATTAATGGAGCAGGCATTTTCCCATGGCGGCAAAATCTGAGGAGCAACAAATTTTGCCCCTCCTAAAATTGTGCTGTCCCTTTCTGTGGGCAGCGGCTGCTGCAGCAAGGGTGGAGTGGGTGAGGAGAAAGTCCCCCCCTCTTTTAACCTTATTTTTAAGAAGGCAAACTTTTTGTTTAAGGTAAAAGAGTGGCAAAAACATTTTGCCTATGGGCGGCAAAAAACTTAATCCGCTCCTGGTTATGGGAAAATGATCAGGAGGCTCCTGATTTTAGGATGTTGAATATGGACTCTGCTGGTGGCACAATCACAGCTTAGAGAAGAGGATGTTCTACTGAAGAGTTACTTCAATCAAAATGATTGAGACCAGGCCTGTTCACTTTTGGCCCCGCAGCTGTTTTTGGATTACAACTCCCATAATCCCCAGCCACCATGGCCAATAGCTAGAGATTATGGGAGTTGTAGGCCAACATCTGCAGGAGGGCCCAAGTTGAGCAGCCCTGGTTTAGACCTCCTAGATACGAAAAAAGAAAAAGCGAGAGACTGCAAACCGTTGTGACCTCTTTATCCTTGTCTAAATGACATTCTATCCCCTCATTGTGGCCTTTAACCTTTATTTTTTGAAATGTGACAGATTGGGGGTGGTCAAGAGTCAAGGATGTGTCATTTATAAACTATATTTCGGGGTTTGATTTTATATTTGTACAGGAAACCTGGCTTGATGAGGAACCATATTTAGATGGGTTTTCTTCCTTTTTTCTGGGGGCTATGGCAGGGAAGGGGAGGGGTAGACTATGTGGAGGCTTGGGGTTGTTAGCTTCTACTGCACCACAATCAATCGACAAGTTACCAACTTCTGAAGGCTATGCAATGGAGATTATGATTAAAATTTAATCATGCCAGTTTGCTTCTGATAAATGTATATATACCACCAATAAGTTTGAGTTCACAAATTAAAGAAGTTTGGGATACATTTGAGGGATATGTAAATAGGTTGCAGTGTACTTCCCCGCAAGCCTTTACTATAACTGCAAGAGACTTCAATGCAAGAATGGATAGAAATGATCTATCATATCAGAAGTTTAAAAAACTCTCCAGCTTTTTGTAAAGCACAAGAAATTGTCAAACTGCTGTTGCATTTTTATTTATTTTATTTATTGTTGGATTTATATACCACCTTTCTTTAAAAGCAATCTCAAGGCGGTTTACGGAAGTTAAAAAACATACAATAAAATGACAATAAAAATATTGCCGCAACAGAGAAGGCCCTGTCCCGAGTGCACGACAGCTGGGCCTCCCTCATAGTCAGCACCTGGAGCAGAGCCCCCTCAGATGACCTCGTCAAGTGGGCAGCAACCCTTGGGAGCAGGCAGTTCCTCAGGTATCCTGGGCCCAAACCATTAAGGGCTTTAGAGGTCAAAACCAGCACCTTGAATTGGACCCGGAAACGAACTGGCAGCCAGTGCAACTCTTTCAGAATGGGTGTGATGTGCTCCCATCGGGCAGCTCTGGATAAAACCCTAGCTGCCGCGTTTTGCACTAGCTGCAGTTTCTGGATATTCTTCAAGGGCAGCCCCACGTAGAGCGTGTTACAGTAATCCAGCTGTGACGTGACCAAGGCATGGGTAACTGTGGCCAGATCTGCCTGCTTGAGAAAGGGGCGCAGCTGGAATACTAGCGGAAGCCATGCAAAGGCACCCCTGGCCACCACCTCCACCTGAGCTTCCAAAAGCAGAGCTGGGTCCAGTAGTACCCCCAAGCTGCGTACTTGCTCCTTCAAGGGGAGTGCAACTCTATCGAGAACCGGTAAAATCTCCTCACCCCGATTGGCTCTCCTACTGACCAACAGTACCTCCGTCTTGTCCGGATTCAATTTCAGTTTATTAGACCACATCCAACCCATCACGGCCTAGAGTCCCTGATTCAGGACATCCACCGCCTCCCTAGGATCAGATGACAAGGAGAGATAGAGCTGAGTGTCATCTGCATATTGCTGACAACTCAGTCCAAGTCCCCAGATGACCTCTCCCAGCAGTTTCATGTAGATGTTAAACAGCATGGGAGACAAGACCGAACCCGGTGGGACCTCACAGGCCAATGGCCATGAAGCCAAGCAGTAGTCCCCCAGCACCACCTTCTGGACCCTCCACCCAAGAAAGGACCGGAACCACTGCAACGCAGTACCTCCAACTCCCATACTCGAGAGGCGGCCCAGAAGGATACCACGGTCGATGGTATTGAACGCTGCCGAGAGGTCCAGCAGAACCAACAGGGACGCACTCCCCCTGTCTAGTTCCCGGCGTAGGTCATCCACTAGAGCGACCAAGGCAGTCTCAGTCCCATACCCAGGGCGGAAGCCAGATTGAAAAGGGTTTGCTCAAGGGTTTAGCACCTGATGATTTCCCTGGAGAATTCACCTATTGGGTTGGATCTAAAATATCCATGAGTGATTATATTATGGTCTCATGAAACCTACTAGCTTAATTTGGACCATCAATTGCTAATCACCCTGATATTGATCATTTTCCTGGGGTATTACATCTTAGTCTATTTGAAAGGCAGCCATTTTTTGAGTTAACCAGAAATTTAAACATTGTGGCGAAAATTCAACCCACTTGAGTATGGCAGTCTGAGAGGGTAAGGGGTCAGATTACCTCAGCCTTTGAGCTGGGTTTGTTGCAAAATGTGCATATTGCAGTTTTGGCAAATTATATGAGACATTGTACTTTAGACCATTATGAAAATTTAATTCAGGTCTTAAGGCCGGTTTTGACATCACTTAGCACAAGAAAAGTTATAAATGCAGCCCATTTGTCTAGAAAATTGTTTGATTAGGAATGCTATAATGCAAAGAAGGAACTTGCTCAGCTTATAGAGAAGGTTCAGCAAATCATCATCCTCAAAAGCTTTAAAACCAGAAAAGGAAATACCAACTGTTAAAATCCAAAAAAAGAAAAGACAAATGCCTTAAAAGCATCATGGTAGCAACTGATTGCTGCAGCACACCCAAACAATTATTTGGTCTTCTGGCGACTTATCAAAATTCAACCATCCTACTATGGTCTGTCTCACCCAATTTTTGTCATATCCCACCTAAAATTTGGGAGGATGATTATTTTTGTAATTTGTATGCCGCAGAAGAGGTCGATGAATTTATTCTTGAGTTAGACAAGTATTCCATACCAAAATGGCCACCAGTAACAACATCAGAAGTAGTTTCCCTGGTAAAGGTAAAGTGCCGTCGAGTAGATGTCAACTCCTGGCGACCACAGAGCCCTGTGGTATTTTTGGTAGAATACAGGAGGGGTCTGGTGCAGCAATTTAAAACAGGCAAAACCCTTGTAAATGATTTGATAACAGTTGAGACAATTAGAGATAATTTGGACTGGTGGGCACCAGTGTTCCCTCTAACAGGGATTCCCAGATGTTGTTGACTACAACTCCCAGCATCCCCAGCTGCAATGGCTCTTTCTTGGGGATTCTGGGAGTTGTAATCAGCAACATCTGGGAATCCCATTACAGGGAAAACTGGTGGGTGCCCATGTTGGTCTCTCTTTTACAGCAAGTTATTTTACTGCCAAAGTGCTAAAAGACTGGGGAACTATGATAATAGTTCCCGTTTATAAGAAAGGAAAGTGAGGCAATCCTGCCAATTACTGTCCCATAAGCTTACTAAGTGTGGTGAGTAAAATCTAGGGATGTGCATGAATCACGATTTGATGTGCAGAGGCCATGTGCGTGCTGGCTTCGCAGCAGGGGGAGAGCGCCACCAGTGCGTAAAGATAGCTGGGAAGAGTGCCACCGATTCAGAAAGTGGTAGCAAGCTGCAGAAGAGCAGGTATGCACCTGCTCTCCTCTGTTTTAAAGGTGCAAGGAATCACACTTTGAATTGCACTTCGTGTACATTCCTAGTAAGATCTATGCTAGGCATTTGTATGAAGAGTTAGTGGACTCGATTAAGATAATTTTGGCAGATGAACAGGCTGGGTTTAGGGCCAGCCTTTCTTCTATAGATCAAGCCCTAGTATTACAGCATTTGGCTGAAAAGCATTTCATGAAACCAAATATATTGTATACTGCTTTGTGGATTTTAAGAGTGCTTTTGGCTCAGTCTCCAGGGAGAAATTACGGCGCAAGTTGCTGGACTCCACAACTGACTGCCGTCTTTTCCATTAATCAATAAGGTATATAAAGATTCTAGGGATGTGCATGGAACCAGTTCCGTGCATTCCCAGGAGGGTGTGGGGTTTACTTTAAGGGACGGGAGGTGTCTCTTACCTGCTCATCCCTGAGCATCAGCCATTTGTGTGGTGATGCTGAACGGGGCTGCAAGGAGGAATGGTGCAGCCTCACACCCACACTTTTTGGGAGAGCACCGGCAGGGGAAAGCAGTGGGGCAGGGATGGGCAGGTAAGAGGCACCCTCCCCCGGCCTCCAAACCAGCTTGAACGCTGGCATTTCAAACTGGTTCAGCGCTCCAGAAAAGGAGCACCAAACCGGTTCCTTGCACATCCCGATAAGATTCGTCTTTGAAAGCATGGTGTCACTTGTTAGGACATCTTATGAAAGAAATTTCAACCAAGAGAGGAGTCAGACAAGGCTGTATTCTGGCACTGATACTATTTAATTTGTATATTAATTCTCTTGTTTGCCTCCTGAAGGATTTGAGATACCATCCGCCCAAACTGGCTGATAGGCATTTACCGATTTTGCTTTATGTGGATGACGCTGTTCTGCTTTCCCAGACATCAGTTAGTTTAAGGCAATTCTTGCAGGCCCTTTGTATTGTGATCAGCAGGCATTAGAAATAAGTTAAGATAAAACAAAAATAATGGCATTTGGGAAAAGACCCACAATAAGAAAATGGCTGTTGAATGATCATAGGTTGTAGCAGGTTACCTGCTTCAAATAGCTTGGTGTAGTTGTGCAAGCATTGGGCAGTAAAAGAGCACATTTAAATCATGTTCTTCAAAATGCCCAGAAGTCTACAAGGGCTGCTCTAATGTTCTGTTGATCCAAGGATGCTCAATTTGTCCCTGCTGCAGTCAAATTATATTTAGTCCCATGCACAACTGTATGGGGGGGGGGGCAAACTGCTTTATATACAAATCCTGCAAAACATGAAGCTCAACAGAACTAGTGTATCCCCTCTTGGATGCTCCAGAGGACAGGGATCCAGCGCCTCTGCCTGTTAGACCGCCCTGACTCTCGCCTACACAGAACCATAAGGATCTTCATTTATTGGACACCATTTATTGCAGACATCACCTTGTGTCACAAATGCAGGACTCTGCTTGCAAGTGGGTGTCACAAAAAAGACATGGGTCAGTGGCTTAGTATTTCTGAATTGTGGTTAAAGTTAAATTTTTATCCTACTGGCCATCGGTATTATTAGATACGTATTCAGACTGTTGGAAACATTCGTTAGAAAGGAAATTATGTCATTACGGCTTTTCCTTAGACTTTCTTGCATCAGTGGGGCATGATAGGGCTAGATTAAAAATTAAACAGTGAGTGGATGACATGGAGCAGCAAATAGAATTGAGCCATGTGACCATGTCTGTGCTGCTGGGCACTCAAGCTTTTACCATTAAGCTTGCCAGATACCTTGGTCAGATTACTGTACTCAAATATTGTAAAGCTTTTTTACTAGGAGAGCTGGTGAAGCATGAATTGTCCTCTTTGCTAAGCAGTGCCCACGATGGCTTGCATCTGAATGGGAGACAGGTGTGAGTACTACACTTGATCTTAGCCAAAAGGCCGAGAATTTTATTGTCAATTTTTAATTATAAATATTCCAATACAGTGGCTAAATTTTGTTATATTTTATGTAAATTACATTCTGCTGTATGTGATAACGTTTCTGGTCAATGACTGAAATAAAGTATGATGGTGATGATGATGATGATGATGATGATGATGATGATGTGAGTACTATAAGATATTCCCTTCATGGGATGGGGCTGCTCTGGGAAGAGCATCTACATGTTGAAACAGCTCATTTTTTGTTATACTGCAATTTTTATAATGATATTCATAGTTATTTGCTGCCTTAAAAAGATTATCCAGAGTGTTCTGATAAGTTTTATGTAAGTTATCTTTTATCTGATATGAATATGTTATCGTTAAGTGTAGCAAAGTTTTGTTTTACAGCAGGGAAAGTTCAACAGAAGATAAGTTGATTGGAATATTTGTTACTATATTTAAATGTGTTGCTGTTATACTTAAACTGTTTGATTAGTATTAGATTAGCACTATGTTAGTATTATTTAGTTTTTCTTCCTTTCTCTGGTCAGTGATCAAAATAAAGATTCATTCATTCATCCATCCATCTTTCCAAATCAGTCTCTTGCTAGGATGGAAAGAGAAATGTGCAAAACCCACTATGAATGTTGGAAACGAAAGTCTGGAGATAAGGATATATAGCTCCATTCCGATCCTATCCCTGACTGCAGTTCTAAAGGAAGTGGGGGTTGGGGGAGAGACAACATTCCCTTCCCAATGCCATATAGAAGTGAAAACAATTTTCTGGTCATCATAGACCATCACTACATCCTCATTAGAATAGAAACCACAAGATAATCTTTGTAAACCTTTCCAAATGTAATGCTGTATAGGAAAAGAGAACAATAAAGCATGTAGGGCAAACCTTTATTTGGACCTCAGTTTTGTTACCAATAATGTACAAAGATCTTCCATCAAAGAGGTTAGAATGTGCATGAGTGTGGGAGGGAGAAAGGGTACTTTGCAGTTTGAGCTATCCATAACATTAAGGTTGGGAAGCGAAGTCACGAAATAACTGCTTTTATTATAGAAAAGCTTTAAAAGGGTCGCTCAAACATATTCTACATACTTTTGAGAAACCAATGCAATTATAAACTGTAGTAGTTTGACACTATATAAACATAGCTTGGCTAACAACTGCACTCAAACTTTTTACAAAGACTTCTATTTTCCAAATAGCACATCAAACAGATGATATTTGAGCCTCCCCCCGCCCCCACCAAAAGAATCACAAAAAACCAGTTCTATTAACACAAGAGAGAATTTTTTAAGCAGCAAAACCATGGATTTGAGTAGTTTCAGGCAGACTATTCCTAACCACCTTAAATATTTGTGGCTAGATCTGGCAGCTTTGCTGAAATCAAACACATACAGATGCGTTTGAGGAGCAAGCCCTACTGTTTGTAACTGCATACCACTTTGGAAAAGGGGAGCTCATAGCTGCATAATAACTGCTTATGTACAATTGAGCTTTTCAGTTCGGTGGGCATATATTTTTTTAAAAGCTTTACTGAGCTCCCATGCCATTTCAAAAGAAATTTGCTTGATCAGGAAGAAGTGAAAATTGACAAGAGCTATAAGGGCTAGAGTTTCACTTCCAAGTTAGTTATGACAGCATTAGAGACTCCAAATCTCTGTGCTGTGCTTAGTGCATCTGTTCTACTCCAAGCTGCTCCTATTGGAACTCTGGAAACACAAACAGATTATTAGAAATACAACATCACCCAGCTATAGCTGCTTGGATTGGTTCACCACGACGCTTATATTGTATTCTGCATGCTTGAATTCCTACATAGTAAATGTTGCACAATTCTGATTCTCATTCTTTAAACAGCAACTTTTTAAAGAACAAGTTATTCTGGTAAGAACTAATCTCCCTACTTTCCTTTCACTAATCCTACAACTGGACTAAATTTGGTCCAGATCGATTTGGTAGTTCACAAGTTAGCCCATATGTGCCTCAAACATTCACATGTCCGCCATCTTGAATCGGGGAGGATTACATCATCAGAAACTACATCTTTGAGGTGTCCCTATATGAGCCCCTACAAATGTACCAAATTTGGTCCAAATAGGTTTCCACTTGCACCTCAAACATTCATGCCTCCTCCATGATGATATCATCACAAACTACACTGTTGAGGTGTCCCTACAACTGTACTCAATTTGGTTTGTATTAGTCCAGGCATTGTGAAGTTGATGGAACACACACACACACACACACACACACACACACACACACACACAGCTAGATGATGATACTTGCAGGGTGACTCTGGGCCAGTCACTTCCCTCTCAGCCTAACCTACTTCTCAACCCTAACCTAGGGTTGTTGTGAGGAGGAACTTAAGTATGCAGTACACTGCTTTGGGCTCCTTGGAGGAAGAGCAGGACATAAAATGAAAAAAATTTAAAATAACAAAAAATATTTCTGCTTAAATTTGTGAATTTTTGTTCCAGATCTTCTATATGTATAAATAAGCAACATTAAATCTACAGGCATCCTATATTAGGGATGGGGGGGGGAGAAATCACATGTTTGTGGTTACCCAGAAATCTGGAAAATGTCTGTGCACCTAACATTTTAAACAGTTCAAGGAATGTGAACTGTTTCTAGCTCTGCTCAAATGGCACCTTAAAACTACAAGAACGTTGATTTCCACAGTTCAGAAGATGAGTATTATTCTGCATGCCAGACACTTCCTTGCCTTTCCAGGACATCCCGTCCCCACACAATCTTATTGAGAACGGGGACTCGCACTTAGCTGATATCCTCAAGGCTGTTTCCATTACTTTAATAGAGGTCCGTCCCTGCCAAAAAATATTTTTCAGCAAAATTTTGAACATACTTTAACTATTATTGAGTTCATTGAATGTCAAAACTCTGCTGAGAACAATAAGTTAAAATATAATATTCAGAATTTTTAAGTAATGAAAGCAGCTATAAATGTATTTCTTAATTAATTGAAGGTTTTTGTTTGTATGTGATCCAGTTATTCTAGATCTTGTCTGCTGAGGGAATCTAGCACTATTCTCCAAGAATGATCAAATTTGGATGATCAAATTTTGATAAGTGACAGAGAAGATAATAGTGTATAGCAAGCAGGAGCCTAATGCACAGGTCAAAACCAATCACTATATCAAGACGATGCTACTTTCAGAAAAGCTCAGACAGAATAAATTTTGTCTTTATGGAATTTTAAGAGCTTGGCTTCAAACCAAAAGTTAGCATACTTAGTTTGGCACTATAAAGCTATAAATTCCAATTTTATAAATAGAATAAATATTATTTTATATTATAATTTTATAAATAGAATAGAATTGTAAAATGCACTTCTTTCCTTCAGTATTTGTGTGTGTGTGCACGTGTTGTATCTATAGTGGCACATGATAATGCATATGTGCACAAACCCCCTTGATACTGCTGCCCAGAATCAACCTTATTCCGCTCACTGATGAGAAAAATTAGAGGGAACACTGGTAAAAATCAAAACTAGAAACAAATGACATTGATTAAAAGACATTGATTAATAACAAAAATGTTAATTTTATCCCCAAATCCATTATTTTTCATCCTACTCTCCCTGAAATGAGGATAATGTGTCAATTTAAGTAGTTTTAAAACTCTCCATGTTTTATATAATCAAATCAAGAGTCAGGAATTTGCCAAATTTGACACTTTCCCCCACCAGTAGATATATACAGCTTTGAACTGAGCCTTATTTCTAATAAAGGTTAATGCCCAAGGCTGACCACTATTTGCTATCTTGGTAGGTCAACATCTTTTAAAACCTGCAAGATATCCTTCCACTCAATTTCAGACAAGACCACAATACAAGAAGAATGTCTCCCTTGCTGCAATTCCTCCTTCTGAAGCATAACATGTCTCTTCTCAACAAATCTGGCACTCACCACAACCCGGTAGCAAAGAGTTCCATAAATTAACTATGTACTAAATAAAAAGTGTGTGTTGGGTGGGGTGGAACAGTTTTTACCCTCAAATATATTAATTTTATTGTACCCATTTTAGTCTCTAACATTAGTAGGTCTCCAAAATTAGTAGAGGAGAAACTTAAAGTAACTCTTAATCATTTTTATTTTATTTATTATATTTATACAAAGCTCCACACTTCCGTCTCTGGGAGGCTTACATCAACATAAAACAAAATAAAACAGAAATTAAAACCTTAAAACAGTTTAAAAACCACAAGTCTAGTTAAAAGCTTGCATGAATAAATGTGTCTTTAGAGACTTTTTATAAGTTGTCAGAGATGGGGAGGGCTCTTATTTCAGCAGGGAGCACATTTCAGAGTTTAGGGGCAGCAACAGAGAAGGCAGGTCCCTGCATAGAAACCAGAAGAGCTAGTGACAACTGCAGAAAAACCTCTCTGGATGATCTCAATGCACGATGGGGCTCCTACTGAAGACGACTTTCTCTTAAATATCCTGGGCCTAAGCTGTTTAGGGCTTTATAGGTTATAACCAGCACCTCGTATTTTGTTCTGAAACATATTGGTAGCAACTGCAGTTATTTTAATATAGGAGTAATACGGTCTCTTCGAGATGGCCTGGATACCAACCTGGCTGCCGCATTCTGTACTAACTGCAGTTTCCAGACTATATACACCCCACAAAGAGCACATTGCATTAGTCAAGTCTGGAGGTTACCACCATATGTACCACTGTCCTGAGATTGTTCATCTCATGAAATGGACACAGCTGGCATATCAGCCGAAGCCGATAGGAAGCACGTCTGGCCACTGCCTCAACCTGAGACACCAGGGAGAGGTTTGGATCCAGAAGCACTCCCAGGCAACATACATGTTCCTTCTGGGTAAGTGTGACCCCATCCAGAACCAGCAGACCAAAACTGTCTCCTGAGTTCAAACCCCACACAATAAGTACCTCTGTCTTATCTGGATTCAGTCTCAGTTTGTTATCCCTCATCCAACCCATCTGGCAGGCATTTAGGGAGGTTATGCCTTCTTTACTAAAATAAATAAATAAATAATCTCCCTTTCTGCTACTTCATTTCTAAATGGATAGTCACAACTGTGTATACACACATCCCAATCCAGATAAGGGGATCTTCAAAGAGAAGCAGACTTCTGGACACATTGTATTTGCTGAATCAAGACTGGTGGACTGAATCAAGAGTGGTGGATGTTGTCTAGCCCTCCCCAAATGGGATACGATCCAGTGGTGTGTGTAGAGGGACCAGCATCGCTCCTCCCTCCCTTTCTTATTCTTCTATATTTGTCCTCCTGTGGGGACTTAAACAGCCTCTGAATGCACATCTGGAGATGTAACCCCACCCACATTCCAGTGCAACTAGTTACATCATTACACACATTAAAACTTGGTCTGGGCAACGGTATGTAACGACCATTACATTATTGTTCTGCTAATTGCTCTTAATTTTTTGATAGCTGTAACATACTGAACCAAGTTATCTACAAGGTTCTTTCAATAATCTCTGAATATTCAAGAATGAACTCATGAAATGATTGCAATTGAAGGATCTTACTTGTAAGAGTGTGCATATTCTTATTCACACATTTAATTCCTTTCATTTATCACTGCCTTCAAGGCCTGGTTACCAGAGATGTACTTTGACACATCCAAAGTTGAATGTGGCTCCTTTGGAACCACATAAAGGTGATCACACTCAATGCAGCCATCTCCACACACAGTACTGTATGCTTCCAGCGGGGAGGGGGGCTCCTTTACAAGAAGCAGAGCCCTGTACTTCTGCTGAGATGGCTGAGAAGGCATGCAGAGAGTGCAGCGAAGTGTAGTGCTTTCAAGCATTTTCCCCACAGAGCTCTACAGGGAAAGGACCTCACCTTCCAGTGCTCGCTGTGCACACCCCCTCATGTCCTCTCAGCTGTCGTGGGGGCCATACAGAGCCCTGCTGCCCTTAAAAGAACTCTGCCCCCTGTACTGGAAATGCACAGTACTGCACAGAGATGACCACGTGGCGATTGGCCACCCCTGCATGGTTCCAAAGGGCTGGTGCACTTTATTCAGCTAAGGATGTTCTGAAGCCCAGCCCTACTGGTAACCAAGATGTTTTAGCAAAATATACGGACCATTTCTCCCAATTAAAAACAGTTCAATTTAGTCTATTAAGTGAAAATGTACATGTGAGAAGAAAAAAGCAGAGACTTACCGCCTCTCCCCACTGTGTTCAAACTTTATCCTGATGTCACTCTGCCAAAAAAGAGATTGTTAGTTCACCTGCCAATGCTTAGGCACTTTTTGTTCATTTTACAACAAAATGATCAAAGACTTTACCACAGAGCATTTCCAAAGCACACTCAATTATCTAAAGGGCAACAGGCTGTAGACTTCATCTTTCTCTCCACCAAAAAGAAGTTTTCTTTCCAATATCCCATATTGATTACATTAACTCCCACCAATCCAGCCTCTAACATATCCAGCTTCTCAGTCAATTGTCTGCAAACACATAAGGTTTGGACATCTGTACAAACACATTGCCTTGACTCTTCCTCTCCTAATTCTCTCAGCCTCTATTAAACAGCACGACTAAGCCACCTAATGGTGCAGCAGGGAATCAACCTGCCTAGGGAGCAAGAGGCTGTCAGTTCGAATCCCAGCTGGTATGCTCCCCAAATTATGTGAAACTCCTATGTTCTACCAAGAAAACCACATGGCTCTGTGGTCGCCAGGAGTCGACACCGACTCAACGGCACAATCTTTCCTTTTCTTTGCTAAATATACTACTCCCACTAGTGGCACTGCTTGCAAGATAAAGTTCACAAAGACAATTAACATTTCGTAATTAGAAAATGTATGAGCCTCCAGTCTTCAACTGCTGACATTTGTCTGTATTACCAGAAGGTGGCAGCAGACAAAAACCACACAACAACCGGGGACTGCTTTCAGCCTATGCCTTCCCTACAACTGGTCTTAACTACTGTAAGAAGGCTGTAGGTTACCTTCTGTATCCTACCAAAGAAAACTGCATGGCTCTGTGGTCGCTGACTATTACAGTTAGTGTCAGGGATCAGACCTGGCATTGAGGGCCGGTCACTCCCCTTTGCTTCCCCACTTCTGAATGTAAAGGCAAATGGCATTAACATCAGAGGGGGCTGGTTTCCCCTCAATAACCTAATGAAGTCCCAGAGTTTGGATACACATTTGCCCACGTAAATATGGGGAATGTTATATATGTAATAAAATTCCAACACATAAAATATTGTGCAGGAACAACAAAAAATCTCAAACACAAAAACAGTGTATAATAAGAGAAAAAGACTATTAAGCAATTTGTAGGGGAAAAACACACAGATATAGATTTGTCTTCTGGGCAACAGAAATATTTTAAGACGACCACAGTTATTGCGAGAGGAAGTGTTGGGGCCAGCCAACTTCCACACGTAACACTCATGAGGTTGGGTAATGCTCCATATGCACAAAATCTCATTGCATGTACAATGTAACTGATTCATCAGTGTTACTGAGATGAATTAAATGAAAACCATTATCTGGGATTTAAGGAACTTAATTATGCACACTGCTCTTAGCTTCTTGGAGGAAGAGCAGAATATAAATGTAAAAATAAATACTTAAACTATGATAAACGTCTACAAATCAAAGGGGGATGAAAATCATTCTTACGTTACTGGAAGGCAACATGACCTCTGGCAGGGATTGCCTCATTTCTCTGCTCTTTGTAGCACCTAGCATGTATCCCTAAGTACATGTTAAGAAGAAAATTGTGCATTGCTGTGATTTGCATGCTTTTGCTCTTGAATCGTTGCTCTTTAAATGGGTAAGCCAGCTGCAAAAACTCTGGACAGACAATAGACAAGCATACCTCTAGGAACTTCGCTTTTACTCTACAGCCAGGAAACACACTTTAAGCTGGAGGAAATGTCTGGCAGGTTTAGTGGTCAAGAATGCTGTTCAAAGAGACCTCTTCATGCCCTGCCAGCAAATCATATTCCCACAGATACACAGCAGGTATCTCTTATTTGATTAATGACAAATGGATTTCCTAATCAGAGAACCATCATCTGAGCCAAATAGCTGACTTGTTCCAAAGATTCTGGGGTGAGAAAAATAGCAGCTGCAGATAAGGCGGCATGTTTGAATTTAACACAATTCATCCCCAACTGAACCCCAAAAAGAACAAAGGTCCACAGAACTTCCCATAAAGGTTGAGTTGCCTTATAGAACAAAATGTAACACCCCAACCCCCAAAGAAACAGGTGGGGGGGGGAAGGAACAGGGCATGGTGAGAGGTAGGAACAGAAAGTGAAGGAGCTCTTTAGGTGAGCGATGGCTTCACAAAGGATAGGGCTATTCATTTCTTTAGCCATTGGTCTTCTTTCCCCAGCCTTTTGGCAAAGATGGCCAGAAAATAACAACAATAAAATGAAACATTAAAATTGCAGAATAAAAAGGTCATATTCTAAGCACACTAGAGACACCAAGTTAACTTTAAATCTTCAGTAGTACAAATCTTCTTGATGCTCTGTCTAGGGCCCAAAAATGTCCCCAGCACACCTCCACTACAAACACATGCATCAAAACTAGGGGTGTGCACGGAACCGCGAACTGCGGTCCAGCACTGGGGGGGGGTACCTTTAAGAGCGGTGGGAAGGTTTACTTACCCCTCCCACCGCTTTCCCGCAGGAAAGCGGCGGGAGGGGTAAGTAAACCCTCCCGCCGCTCTTAAAGGTACCCCCCACCCGAACCGGACCGCCCAGGTCCGGACCGGTCCGGAAGCTTTTTTAATGGCCTCCAGACCGGTCCGGGCCCATCCCTAATCAAAACAGACCCCAACGCACTGTACGCCAAATCACACACACTCCATACCAAATGCACACACGATTACCTGGCTGCTCAACCTGGGCTGCACACTACTCCTCCTGCTGTGCGATCTTTGCTCTTCCCCACCAGGTGGGAGCGTGGCACTCAGCCACAGCAAACCCCACTGTGTGCAATGAGGGTGGGTGCCGAGTCTTGCTGTACCCAATGGCAGAAGGGGCAGCAGAGGCAGGAGAAGAGTTTTATAGGAATGGCAGTAAGCCCTCCAGCACCCAGCCAGGCTGGTAGCACCCCGTCTCCATCCTGGGGTGGTGTAAGTGAGAGCCAAAATCCTTCTTGCTAGGGGGCAAGGCAGGGGTACTGTGGCTCCTGCAAGCAGCCACAGCTTCCTCTCACTCATTCTGAGTGTTCCCACTGGACCCAATCCTCCCTGATGTGCTGCCCAAAGCAATAGGGACAATGAGCGGATAACTCCTCCCAGAGGAGAAGACAGGTGGGCAATAGAAGCAGTGGCAGCTGCTCCCTGCAACTCCCACTTGCTCCATTCTCCCGGCTGTGCTGCTAAGAGAAGAGAAGGGTGAACAACTGCAGGAGAAGCTGCCACCTCCTCCGCTCACTTGGCTTTGCCCTCCCCTCGGGCACCATGGCACAGAGTACTGGATGAGGGAAGGCTGTAAGATCAGCAGCAGCTGCTGCTGCTGCTTCCAATAGCTCAGGGGCCCCCTCTTTATAGGAGACTACCTACTTGCTCCTTTTGGGTCGTGTGGCAGAAAGGACTGAGCCCAGCAGAGTTGTCCAGAATGAGCAAGTGAGAGGAAGCTCCAGCCACCATCAGCCACCACCTCTGCTCACCTCCTCCACCTCTCTCTGGGCAGCACAGCAAGGTGGCCCGAGCTTGTGGGATTCCATTCTGCATCACCCAGAGGGAGAGCATGAGCAAGTGAGCAAAAAGATGAAGCAGCTGTTCCTTTCACGAACAGCTACCTCTGCCTACTTGCATGCCTGCAGTCTCAAGCATGTGGGTGGCAAAGACCCCTCCTGCTTCTCCAGCGTAAACTCCCTCTAAACCCCACCCAACCCCATCCCACTACCAGAGCTGAGCTGTGGCAAAACCTAGCTCCCCAATTCAGCATGACACACTAATTTTAAGGACTTCTCTTCCCTGCTGCTTCATCTTCCTGCCACCATTGCTCTGCCAATATAAGGTAAGGCACTATACTAGGCACAAGATAAGGTAAGGGACAACAAGGTAAGGCACAACTGTTTTGCATGGGTTGCACTCCCCCTAAAAGATCAGGTTCATAGTCTGGGAGTGCTCCTGGATCCCAAACTCTCCCTGGTTTCTCAGGTTGAGGCTGTGGCCAGGAATGCTTTTTATCAGCTTTGAATGATATGCCAGATGTGTCCGTTCTTAGAGACAAATGACCTTAAAATGGTGGTACATCTGCTGGTAACTCTAGGCTTGACTACTGTAATGCACTCTACGTGGGGCTGCCTTTGTACATAGTTTGTAAACTACAATTGGTACAGAATGCGGCAGCCAGATTGGTATCTGGGTTTACCCGAAGGGACCATATAATACTGATTCTAAAAGAACTGCACTGGCTGCCGATATGTTTCTGAATGAAATACAAATTGCTGGTTATTACCTATAAGGCCCTCAATGGCTTAGGTCCAGGGTACTTGAGAGCTCCATCGTGAACCCTGTCGCCTATTAAGATTAACTGGAAAGGTCCGGTTATGGTTGCCACCAACTCGTTTGATGGCAACTCTGGACCAGGCCTTCTCTGTGGCTGCCCCAGGGCTTTGGAACGCGCTCCCTGCTGAAATAAGAACATCTCCTTCTGTTTGCTTTTAGGAAGACCCTGAAGACATACCTATTTTCCCAGGCTTTTAACTGAAATTTAAATTTTAATGTGTGTTTTTATCTACTGTAATTTTTATCTGTTTTTATGAATTTTAAATGTTTTTATATTATGTTTTAGTCTGTACACCACCCAGAAATTTCTATACTAGGCAGTATAGAAATGCAATAAATAAATAAAATAACTTCTCACCCAAGTCAAAAAGCAAGGCACGAGTTACAAATAGGACAGCAGCAGGTGGCAGAGACTAGAAACCTGATCCTATGAAGAATTAGGCATTCTAAGCCCATTGGTTTCAACTCTGCATGAGAGCAGGCTGTAAGCTTCACAAATCATCTGCCCCTGGTGATTCTTACCCACTAAGATAAAAATAATCCTTGTTGCTGAACCTTTTGATAATGACCACTAAGGGCCCAACTAGACATGACTTCAGTCATGTAATTAGTCCTGGCCTGTTTGCTGTTTGAAAACAGCATGTACAGGAGAACCCAATGCGAACATAAGAACAGCCCTTCTGGATGAGGCCCAAGGCCCATCTAGTCCAGCATCCTGTTTCACATAGTGGCCCACCGGATGCCGCTGGGAGCCACAGGCAGGAGTTGAGGGCATGCCCTCTCTCCTGCTGTTACTCCCTTGCAACTGGCACTCAGAGGCATCCTGCCTTTGAGGCTGGAGGTGGCCTACAGCCTCTGACTAGTAGCCAATAATAGACTTCCATGAAGTTATCTAAACCCCTCTTAAAGCCATCCAGGTTGTTGGCTGTCACCACATCTTGTGTCAGAAAATTCCACAAGTTGATTATGTGTTGTGTGAAAACGTACTTCCATTTGTTGGTCCTAAATTTCCTGGCAATCAATTTCATGGGATGACCCCTGGTTCTAGTGTTATGTGAGAGGGAGAAGAAGTTCTGTCTATCCACTTTCTCCACACCATGCATGATTTTATAGACCTCTATCATGTCTCCCTGCAGTCATCTTTTTTCTAAACTAAAAAGCCACAGGTGTTGTAGCCTTGCCTCATAAGGAAGGTGCTCTAGGCCCCTGATCATCTTGGTTGCCCTCTTCTGCACCTTTTCCAGTTCTACAATGTCCTTTTTTAGATGTGGTGACTAGAATTGTATGCAGTACTCCAGGGGTGGCTGCACCATCATTTTGTATAAGGGCATTATAATATTAGCTGTTTTATTTTCAATCCCCTTCCTAATGATCCCTAGCATAGAATTTGCCTTTTTCACAGCTGCCACACATTGAGTCGAGCTGTCCACCACAACCCCAAGATCCCTCCTCCTGGTCAGTCACCAACAGCTCAGATCCCATCAACATATACTTGAAGCTGGGGTTTTTCGTCCCCATGTGCATCACTTTACACTTCCCAACACTGAACCGCATTTGCCATTTTGTCGCCCACTCACTCACTTTGGAGAGATCCTTTTAGAGCTCCTCACAATCTGTTTTGGATTTCACTACCCGGAAGAGTTTGGTATCATCTGCAAATTTGGCCACCTTGCTGCTTAACCTACTTCTAGATCATTTATGAATAAATTTAAAAGCACTGGTCCCAGTACAGATCCCTGGGGGACCCCACTTCTTACTTCCCTCCATTGTGAAAACTCTCTATTTATACCTACCCTCTGTTTCCTGTCTTTCAACCAGTTAGCAATCCACACATATACTTGTCCCTTTATCCCATGACCGCTAAATTTTCTCAAGAGTCTTTGATGAGGAACTCTGTCGCAAGCTTTTTGGAAGTCCAGGTATATTATGTCAACTGGATCACCTTTATCCACACACTTGACAACACTCTCAAAGAAGTCCAAAAGGTTTGTGAGGCAAGATTTACCTTTGCAGAAGCCATGCTGGTTCTCCCCCAGCAGGGCCTGTTCTTCTATGTGCTTTACAATTTTATCCTTGAGGATTGCTTTCCATCAATTTGCCTGGAACGGATGTTAAGCTAACCGGCCTGTAATTTCCCGGATTGCCCTGGATGCGTTTTTGAAAATCAGTGTTACATTTGCTACTTTCCAGTCCTCTGGTACAGAGCCTGATTGCAGGGATAAGTTATATATTTTAGCAAGGAGGTCGACAATTTCACATTTGAGCTCTTTGAGGACTCTTGGATGGATGCCATTCGGCCCTGGCAATTTGCTAGTTTTCAGTTTTTCCAGACAGTTTAAAACATCATCTCTTGTCACTTCTATCTGACTCAGTTCTTTTCCCTTTCATTCCCTCATTGACTAATGGTCCAACCACCTCCCTAGCAGGTTTCCTGCTTCTGATGTATTTAAAGAATTTTTTGTTATTCCCCTTGATGCTTTTAGCTAAATGTTCCTCAAACTCTCTTTTCGCCTCCCTTATTGTCACCTTGCATTTCTTTTGCCATAGTTTGTGTTCCTTTTTGTTCTCTTCATTTGGACAGGCCTTCCAATTTTGGAAGGAAGTCTTCTTCCCTTTTATGGCTTCCTTAACTTTACCTGTTAGCCATGCTGGCATCCTCCTGGACTTAGTGGTACCTTTCATCCTTTTGGGTATACAATCAATCTGGGCTTCTAGTATTGTGGTTTTGAGTAAACTCCATGCATTCTGGAGCGAAGTGACTCTCCTGATTCCCTTTGAGCTTTCTTTTCACTATACTCCTCATTTTGGAGAAGTATGAATCAAGCAAATCAAGCCCCCGCCCCTTATATACATGCCATTTGTTATGTAGCAGGGACTCAACTTTTTAAAACGGGTGTACCCCTTCCATCACACACCTTCAGCTTGGGTATCCCATGGCGGGGAGGGGAGGGGAGGGGAGAGAGAGAGAACACACACACTTATATCCAGATCATATCCAGATTAAGTTATATCCAGATCATATCCAGATTAAGATACTTAATATCGTATATCCAGATTGAGTTACTCATAAGTACTCTGTGCTCATTTTCTAAAGCCTGTTAGTCAGGATGAGGGGAGGGGTATGCTGAGCTTCAATATGTAGTTAGCCAATCACAAGCAGAGGGCGGGTCTGTCACCCTCCCCTTCTCCAATAGACAAGTTGTTGAGGACATGACAGCTTCCAGCCAGTGAACCTCAGACAGAGAACAAATAGTACAGCTGCAGGAGGCTCCAAGTACCCCCAGGGGTATTAGTACCCCTGTTGGGAATCCCTGCCCTGAGAAAAAAGCTCCAATTGGAGCCAGGGGATACCTTTTTTTTACATGGATGACTACACACAAAGGGGAAGTGATCTGGATCAGATGGCCAGGGTAGGGTAAAAGCCCCTCTGTATGATCTAGATTGGGGCAAAGAAGCAAGTACACCAAGGGAATGATGCAATGTCATATCTAATTTGGCTCCAACAAGAAAAGTTTTAAAAGACTTCCTAAAAGTCTGCAGGCTTCAGATATAGTAGGCCTCATTGAGAAAGATGCCTGAGAATTTGGGAACCACAACAGTAAATTGGGTGGGCGGATATGCTCCAAGAGTTTTGTGGCATTGTCCTCATGCACACTAAAAATGGGACTATCATTCAATTCAATGTTCAAAATTAAATTAAATGTGTATATTAATAAAAAAATTTCAGGGGGAAAGCATACGTAATTCATTTTTAGAATTTTAACAAGCCATTCCATCTTGAAAATATTAAGAATGTGGAGGTGCAACATTCAGCTGTCATTCTGAAACCAAGATGTAAAACAAAGTAGTTTGTTCATGTTTGCAGAGTTCAAGGCTGAGGGAGTTAGAGTACATGCAGAACACCTGCTTGCCCACTGCTATATCCACTGGTATTCTTCCTACACAGTTATTTTTAAACCAGGGTAGGCAACCTTGGCACTCAAGTTGTCATTGAACTGCAACTCCCATCATCCTCAGCCACAATAAACTGTGGCTGGGGATGCTGGGAGTTGCAGTTCAACAACAACTGGAGTGCTACTCCTGATTTAAACACACATTTCCTCTCTGCTACTCAGGTGCAAACATACGTGTGTGACCAGGCGATGCTGTGAGGCTTGAACTGGTGGCCTGTGGACCATGAAGTATTTGACTGAAGGAGATAACTGCAGCTAGTCCTAGATGAGATGCCTTGCACAACAGTCCAGAATCATCCTGGTCTGAGGAGTAATAGGGCCAATCTAGTGCCAGATTGACTAGAGGGCCAATCTAAGACCACTGTTTCTAATATGCAGCTCCCAAAATTGCTGCCTTCCATCATTCTGGGCAACTTGACACTGAGGGCAGACACCTTTGCACCACCAGACAACCAGTCTGCCTATTTGATTTCTGCCATCTGCACAAGATACTAGCACGCCCTTAGGCCCAAGCACCTAGTGGGGGAATGGTAGGAATCTCAGCTGAGGGATCTCTCTTTGCAATCATGCTTTGCTTGCAGGCAGATCTTAAAAAAGCAGTTTCCCTTGCTGTGTTTGAAAGAATGCCTCTTCTAAAATGGTGCCTGCCACTTATCAATGTTCTATAAAGAGATGCAGCCAGAGCAGCATAATCTAAGATCACTCACCAATCTTCTCCCTATCCCTACCCGCAAATGCACAACAGAAGGTGAATATTTTTTCTAATTATTCCTGCTCCCATCATTTTTTAATAAGAACTTTCTTAAAAGGTCAAACAGGGGCACTATTAACCAGGGTGGATTTGATTTAAATCAAACTGATTTAAATCACGATTTAAATCACGATTTAAATCACGATTTAAATCACGATTTAAATCACGATTTAAATCACTAGTAGGGTGGAGAAAAATATAAAAAATCCAATTTAAATAAAAAAAATCTGATTTAAATCAAAAAAAATCCATTTTTTTTTATTTAAATTGGATTTTTTTGATTTTTATCCACCCTGCTAGTGATTTAAATCAAATCCACCCTGCTATTAACTAACACACACACATGGTTTTAACACAGATTAATCTAACAAACCAATCCGTGTTCAGTTCTATAGCCAGTGCGACAAATGCATCCCGAAAAACCGAACACATAAATCAAGCATCAGAAGTATGATCACTTTCACATTATGGAATATACACAGTCATCTCATACATGACTTTGATTCTACACATATAAATGAGTAATATGAGAGCTCCCATACATTCTCTTGGCAAGCATACAATCTCAACTGTATTTGCACAGATCACAGGGATCACAGAGGTGCACTTATGAAGAAACACTGGTAGATTACTTAACTTTTCCTGTACTTACATAGGAACATAGGAAACTGCCATATACTGAGTCAGACCATTGGTCTATCTAGCTCACTATTGTCTTCACAGACTGGCAGCGGCTTCTCCAAGGTTGCAGGCAGGAATCTCTCTCAGCCCTATCTTGGAGAAGCCAGGGAGGTCACTTGAAACTTTCTGCTCTTCCCAGAGCAGGTTCATCCCCTGAGGGGAATATCTTGCAGTGCTCACACATCAAGTCTCCCGTTCATATACAACCAGGGCAGACCCTGCTTAGCTATGGGGACAAGTCATGCTTGCTACCACAAGACCAGCTCTCCTCCCTACTTGTCAATTCTCCTGTGTAAATGGCCCACCAGCAGTTTCCCCCCAGCCTATTCTAGAGGAAAAGAAGTTTAACACAACTGGGGGCTGCAAAGCATTTACAGGGGAGAATCAGCAGTTAAAACCACCCCTCCTCACCTGCCAACTCTCTCCTGCAAATACCTCCCCAGAACACATATTAGAATTAGGGTAACATCTAGCTCCTGAGGAAGAGTTGCTAAACTGGGTACAGTATGAAGTCTGAGCACAGAAAAGTACAAGTTTATTGGTTTGGAAAAACCTGGAAAGAACATGATTGGGAGGAAATCACCAGCATCTGAATTATAAGAGGCGTCTTTTTTCAGATGACTGGGAACAGGGGTGTAGCTATAAATGAGTGAATGGGTTCAAAGAACCTGGGGTCCCCAGCTACTGAGGAGCCCCCAGCTCCACCCCTCCCTATTTTCTTCATCATCTTCCTCATCCCAAGGGGGCGCAAGAGAGAGGGGCAAACACGGGGCCCCCTCTCTCCTAGCTACGGCCTTGATAGGGAAGTATTTATATGTCACAATTAGAAAATGCCTTTCCTCTAAGGAGCTCAGTATTCTCTCCTCCCCACTACATGTTATATTCAGAACACCCCTGGGCAGTAGCTTGGGTTGAGAAATAGTGAGTAGCTTGAAGTTACCTGGCAAGCTACATGGCTGAGTGGGGATTTGGACCTGGCTCTCCTCAGTCCTGATCTGACACTAACTACATACCACAATTTGTAACAAACAATACTGGAATGGAAACAACTTTGCTTACCTGAGCCTTTTTGTCCTCTGCTGCACAAGCACACTGGTTCGTAATTGTAGGGCTGCTGACATTGTGTTTTTTCTTAAAGGGAAAAAAAATCACAATATTAGGTGCTGTTTTTTAAAACTTATCATTAGATTTCCTTCTGATCAACAGGCAAGAGAGAAAAAGGTTAATTCCTTCTCCATTAGGAGATGCAGTGAGTAGAAAAAGACTTGATACCCCTTCTGAGGGAGAGACCCCTCCCAGTTTTAGGACACAAATTCAGCAGAGAGCTGTAGCAGATTATAGCCTTTGTCTCAGATCAAGCTCACGTGAGGGAAAGAAATGCTGAATCATCCCTGCTGAGCTTTCTGGCTAAGGCTACTCCTAAAACTCTTCTGTATTTCTGGTAGGTTCAAAAATGGCTGCCACCACCACACCTCTCTATTACAGAATTTGAACCTCCCTGGGTTCAGGGGTGGAATTCCCAGGGAAAACTCTCATTATTTTACTATTGGGAAAGTACACAAAAATCCTCCATATGCAAGCCTACATGTGGTGAAAAAACTGGAAGTTTGCTGAACGTCTAAGGAGGTGTTTGCACCTGAGTAAGACCCCCTTCTAGCCCCCCACTCTTCTCCTGAGTTAAAAACCCCACTCAGAAAGGCTTGCATAAGAAAAGAACAAAAAGAAAAACAGTTTTATTCAAATGCTACAGAATGCTTCCATCTGAGGCTCTCTCAGCTTTTAGTTACAGGTAAAAATACACAGTAGGTTACAAAAATGCTTTGAAAAGCACCCCGAATGATGTTGGGGTGGAATGCTTTAAAAATCTTGGTTACCCAGTTGCAAGGAACTGATATGGCAACTTTAAAAGCTTACAGAGTCTTTTGCAATGCCCTGGCTGGATGGGCGAAGTCTAGTGTTTCTTAGTTTAGTTATGTTACAGGTAAACAATAATAGAGCAGTATCAGGGATATACAGAGCACATACCAAAGAAACAAAGGTCAAACACAAAGTTCGAGTAAACAAACCTTTCCCTAGACCAAACTTCCCAAAGCCAAAGCCCAGGCTTCCTTTTTCCTGAACTCACCCAAACCCTGGTTAAGAATTCAAGCCCCTGCAGTTCTGTCTTCCAAGAGCTGCAGTCACCTTCCTGCAGCCATCCTCCATGGATGCATGTGTCCTCCTGCACCTCCTGCCCAGCTTCTTCTAACGAAGAAACTCATCTTCCTCTCAACAGCTCTCTAGGTTCCACCCACCTGGTGTGCTGACTGGCTGAGCCCTGTAGTTCACCAGCCTGTCAGTCAAGAGAGGGTTTACTTCTGGTTAACTCCTTAGGGGAGGGGTAGCTGATCACTACAGGAACTAGTACAGGAAGATCTTGCTATTTGCAGGTCCAGTACTTGCAGTTTCGCATATCCACTCAGTATACTTTGGGGGAAAGTGGACAAAAAAGGGTTAAACCCACATATATGCCCATCGGGGGTGACTGGAAATGACCTCGGAGCCATTTTGAATGTTGGAGAGATCAGGAGCCATTTTAAGGCTCAAAGTGGAAGGCAAGAAACATGATTTTCGGCCCCGTGGGTCACAGTGCAGCATGGAAGGGCACCCTGAGGAGCCATTTTCTGTCAATTTTCTGCATCTGGGAACATAAACCCCTACCCCCCACCATTCCCATTGCCCTAATATTCCGTTATACACAGATTTGCTATCCATGGGTTCCCCACAGAAAGGAACCCCTGTGTATAATGGGGTTCTCCTGTATAGTTTCAACAAATCTAGAAGGATGGAAAATCTTTCACACCAACAGGAATAAAAAACAAAGGAGAAAGAAAACTTAAGTTTCTTTCTTAAGAAAACTTAAGTAGGAAGACCAAAGGAGTCTCTAACACCTAGAGAGGAGGAACAACGCAAACCACACAGCCCTTCACTAACATTTCCAGTACTAGCAGATTTGCCTGCTCTCTAGTTTGCTGACCAGAAGGGAATCTCATGGTAAGTCCAACTTTCCATTCTTTGTCAGCAAGAAGGGGAACAAGCAGCAAAAGGATATCCAAAACTGAGGCCTACATCCCAGATGGGAAGATGATCGTTCATAGCAGGCCTTTAAACCACTTTCGCCCCACAAGCTCTACTTTTGTGGGTACCAATTTAGGAACAGCACAACCACTAAGAATGTGTATGGAACCAGTTTGGCGCTCCCTTTCTGAAGCGGTGAACTGGTTCGGTCCGACGTCTGAACTGGTTCAAAGGGCAGGGGAGGTAGCTTTAAGAAGCAGGGAAAGCGCAGCCTCCCTGTCAGCCCTGCCCTGCCACTTCTCCCTGCCTTCTCCATGCACACGTGTGTCGACCATGAGCGTGGCGACGCCGATAGGGACTTCAAGCAGAAACACTACAGCCCAGCCACTTTTTTGGAGGGCACTGGCAGGGGGGAAACAGCGGGGTGGGGCTGACAGAGAGCCAGTTTATAGTACTGGTTTATAGTACTGGTTGAACAATGCTCCTGCCAAAACAGGTATCTACAGAGGCAAAGAAATCAATTCTGTCATGCCTATTTGTAGGGCAGCTAACATTGCTTTAATCAAATTTCTTATTCCACTGTACCTCTACCCTACATTAAACCTTGTTTGTTTTTGGACTTCAACCTCTCTCTCATTTCATTTTCCCGTAACCAAAGCTTTGCACAAAAATTATTCTGATATGGAACTTCTCCACCCCAGCTCGCTATTCCCCATACAAAGCCTGAACGCAATTTTGGAGTGTTCACCAATCACCTTGGAGCAGTTCCATTAACAGTGTTGATGCTTAGAGCAGTTATTGGCCTCTCTTCTTACTGAGTGGGCTCTGAACTCCACTGAAGGACCCTATAAGTTCAGGCAATACATTCTGTAACTCACTTGCTAATGGTGGACTTTGGACAAGAAAGAGGGGGGTATCATGTTCAGATAGCTCTTCTTCCTCGCTCCTAGATTCTGAAGGGTACTCTTCAGCAAGGAATACATCCATCCAATATGCGCTCTTCCTTCCCATTTATGGACCCTGGGGTGGTGGGGACAACCAGCAAACAAGTGGCTTTTCCACCTGGAGGAGGAACGGGAGTGGCATGCCCCAATACCTCAGGAGGTTGAGGAATAGGAGTGGTCAGTGAGGCCTGTCAGAGGAACATAGGAAGTTGCCTTATACTGAGTCAGACCATTGGTCCATCTTGCTCTGTACTATCTAACTGGCAGCGGATCTCCAAAGTTTCAGGCAGGAGTCTTTTCCAGCCATACCTGAAGACACCAGGGATTGGACCTGTGGCCTTCTGCATACAAAGCAGATGCTCTACCATTGAGCTATGGCCCCATTAATAACATTAGTATTCGCTTCCGAGTTCAATTTAAGGTTCTGGTTCTGACCTTCAAAGCCTTGCAGGACTTGGCGTCTGTCTACCTACAGACCTGCCTCTCCCATCCAGTTACATCCTGTCCGGTTAGATCATCTCAGATGGCCCTTTTGTCGGTCCCTGATTTCCAAGAGGTTCAGGGCTCTAGGACCCGTGAAAGGGCCTTTTTGGTTGCTGCCCCACTTCTTTGGAATTCTCTTCCCCTTCAGATTCATCTAGCCCTTTCCTTACTGATCTTCAAATCTCTATTGAAGACTTTTCTTTTTCGCCAGGCTTTTGCCCTGTAGTTTATCTATTTGTTTTTTGTTAGTTACTTTAGTTTTTAATTTAGAATGTAATTTTTAATGTTGCTTTGTTTGCATGTTTTTGTGCACAGCCTGGAGTCTTCGGAGAGGGCAGTATATTAAATGTTTCTAATAAATAAATAACTAAATAATCCTGCCTTCTGCAGTAGGAAGACTTAACCCTTCATGGCTTGTTCTCCTGCTTGCTGATCAAGGAGAAAACACAAACACAGTATTCCAAAGCAAAGACAATTGGAAGAAATTCAACCTATAATCCTGAATAGGCAGAATTACAGTGAGGGAAATAAGTATTTGATCCCCTGCTGATTTTGTCCGTTTGCCCTCTGACACAGAAATGACCAGGCTATAATTGGAATGGTAGGTTTATTGTAACTGTGAGAGACAGAACAACAACAAACAAACCCTCAAAAGCCCAGTGCCCAAAAGTCAGCGATGGATTTGCATTGTAGTGAGGGAAATAAGTATTCGATCCCCTATCAACCAGCAAGATTTCAGGCTCCCAGGTGTCTTTTCACTATATGCAGGTAACGAGCTGAGATGAGGAACACCCTCTGTAAGGGAGTGCTCCTAATCCCAGCTTGTTACAGTACCTGTATAAAAGACACCTGTCCATAGAAGCAAGCAATCACTCAGCTTCCAAACTCACCACCATGCCCAAGACCAAAGAGCTGTCGAAGGATGTCAGGGACAAGGTTGTAGACCTGCACAAGGCTAGACTGGGCTACAAGACTATCGCCAAGCAGCTTGGTGAGAAGGTGACTACAGTTGGCACGATAACTCGCAAATGGAAGAAACACAAAATAACTGTCAATCTCCCTCGGTCTGGGGCTCCATGCAAGATCTCACCTCGTGGAGTTGCAATGATCATGAGAACGGTGACAAAGCAGCCCAGAACTACACGGGGGGAACTTGTCAATGATCTCAGGGCAGCTGGAACCATAGTCACCAAGAAAACAATTGGTAACACACTACGCCGTGAAGGACTGAAATCTTGCAGTGCCCGCAAGGTCCCCCTGCTCAAGGCAGCACATGTACAGGCCCGTCTACAGTTTGCCAATGCACATCTGAATGATCCAGAGGAGAACTGGGCGAAAGTGTTGTGGTCAGATGAGACCAAAATCGAGCTCTTTGGCATCAACTCAACTCGCCGTGTGTGGGGGAGGAGGAATGCTGCCTATGAGCCCAAGAACACCATCCCCACCGTCAAACATGGAGGTGGACACATTATGCTTTGGGGGTGTTTTTCTGCTAAGGGGACAGGACACCTTCACCGCATCGAAGGGACGATGGACGGGACCATGTACCGTCAGATCTTGGGTGAGCACCTCCTTCCCTCAGCCAGGGCATTGAGAATGGGTCGTGGATGGGTATTCCAGCATGACAATGACCCAAAACACACAGCCAAGGCAACAAAGGAGTGGCTCAAGAAGAAGCACAAGAAGGTCCTGGAGTGGCCCAGCCAGTCTCCAGACCTTAATCCCATAGGAAATCTGTGGAGGGAGCTGAAGGTTCGGGTTTCCAAACATCAGCCTCGAAACCTTTCTGACTTGGAGAGGACCTGCAAAGAGGAGTGGGACAACATCCCTCCTGGGTTGTGTGCAAACCTGGTGGCCAGCTACAAGAAACGTCTGACCTCTGTGATTGCCAACAAGGGTTTTGCCACCAAGTACTAAGACATCTTTTGTGAAGGGATCGAATACTTATTTCCCTCACTACAATGCAAATCCATCGCTGACTTTTGGGCACTGGGCTTTTGAGGGTTTGTTTGTTGTTATTCTGTCTCTCACAGCTACAATAAACCTACCATTCCAATTATAGCCTGGTCATTTCTGTGTCAGAGGGCAAACGGACAAAATCAGCAGGGGATCAAATACTTATTTCCCTCACTGTAGATGCATGACAAAGGAGAAATGGGAGAGCCCCCCAAAAAATGTTCTGGGGTACCAATACCAAAAGAACCAGTGTCTGAGGATGGTGCCATTCTCTGATCTTTTGCTGGGGTATGATGAACAAGGACTACTCAAACACACCATTTCTAGCAGGGTTTCTAGCTCCTACAATCACATTTGTGAAAACAATTTGGCCCAGAACATAAAATTAATAAGATCCAAATATCCATAAAACAGACAAAGCTATGGTTATCAGAAGCATAGTACCTGCTTGTTCGAGTGTGGAGAGTCTTTGTTCTTCATGCTATCAAAACCAGACAATCTGTGACGCCGGCTCATTTGGAGGGCAACCAAGTCCTTCATGATGGAGTTCAAGGCCTCTTGTTCATCTGCAACAAAATTAAGGAATTCCTAAGAATAAACAATTTCTTTTTGGAGGAGGAGGAGGCTCACCACTATTGTTTTTACTTGCTTAGGCACAGCCTGGTTTTAAATTACTTGCAAATACATCAAGGACCAAACCACACATAAACACTAAATAAATTACTAAGGTATCTTACCTTTAAAAAAAAAAACAACCCACACACATTAAATACAACATCTGCGCCTCTAGTTGGGCCCAGTCGACCTTCCCCGCCGCCATGCCACCACCATCTCACTCTGGGGGGCCAGGGCCTAGCCATCCTGCCGCCTCCTTCTGCCTCACCATCGTCCTCCCGCCATCAGTCGTTCTCTCGTCCTCCTCCTCAGGGCAGCACCGCCACCTCCCTCCACCTCGCCATTGTCGTAAATCTGTTAACTCGGCTCACCCAACAGGATTTACAACCCCCTTCAGCACTCCCAATGTGAGTTAACAGAAAGCAGCAGCGAAGCTACACGAAGGAAAATAAAAGGCTCACAAAGAAAATAGTAAATGAATTAAGTCCCCCTGAACTGAACTAGGTACCCCACTCTAACAATAACTGAGTAATAACTGAAAAGAAAAACACAGAGCGAAGAATGAAAGAGCGAAGGACACTAGAAACAAGGAATTAACGGAACAAAGCAGGAAAGCATAAACAAGGGCAAACTGGAATTCAGAAAAGTCAGGAATTCAGAATAGCACACGGACTGCGGTCAGCGACGTTGCTAACAGCATCTGAGCAATTGTCAGACTGCTAAATATATATGGTTCAAGAGAACCAGCAGCCAATCAGGCTTCCCTGAGTCAGCACTTCTGCTTCCTCTCTTGTTATCTCCTGCGCCTGCGTGACTCCCACTAAGCCTGCCTCTTGAGACATCCTCTCAAGACAGGTGAAATCCCAGGCTCCTCCTCCTCAGAAATCATGTCTGGCAGCTGTTCCGAATCCTCAGCTCCAGAGTCTGGTCTCCTTGCCAAATCCTGTTGCTGTGCCTCTGAGCCCTCACTAGCAGGCGACTCCTCCTGCTCTGACTCTTCTGAGTCAGAAGTCTGAGCCATGACAGCCATCCTCCTTGGGGCAGCGCGGCTTTGCCCGCTTCCCGTCCTCCTCCCGCCACCCATCGTCCTCTTGCCCGCCGCCCCACATGCCTCCTGGCGCATGCTCCTCCCTCCCAGCCCAACACTGGTTGCGGCTGCAGCAGCAGGGGCAGAGCTTGCCCCATCCCCACACATCCCCTCTACGGGAATTAATTATGTAGATAGATAGCAACTGGTGGTGGTGGAGCGAGGAGCTGATCAGTACTGGGACTGCAGTACACATGGCAGAGGTAATTAACTCCTTCTCTATGCACAGTTGTTAGTCCTAATGAACATCATCATCCCCAAAGCTTCTCTTAAGCTCAGGCAGGAAGCTCATAGACACTAAAGGGAGCTTGTTTCCCAGGATTTCATAGTTTCAAAAGGACCACACCTTGGGGGCAGTTTTCAATTGATATTGTTTCTGCCACTCCCACTCAATCTATGCAATTACTAAATCCTGCAATACCTTTAGTACTGCAAAAACCATCCATTTCCTAACTGCATCTATTGTAAAAACTCTCATTTACACTTTGGTCACACCTTATCCAGCAAACTCCTCCAAGCTAGCTTTCCCTTTGCAGACTCTCTCCTCTTCAGTCAATCCATTCAGAAGGCCCCTGGTACACCTTTGACAAATCTTTAAGGATTCTTAGTCTGTACATTGAAAGCTTCTTGTCTTTCTATCCCTAACATCTCTCTCTCAATTTGACTTCTTGCCCTTCACTTTGTTCATCTGCTCCCTTACCACTTCCTGACATTCTACTCCCTGTTCCTCGAACAACATCTTCACTTCTCAGTAGGGATGAGCATGAACCAGTCCGCAGGCCATGTTGGAGGCCTGCGAACCGGTTCTCAAGTGGCCTGGTCCAGCAGTTCGCCAGTGGGGAGGGGGGGGGTGTACTTACTGCTCCTGCCGCTTTTCCCCCTCCGGCGCTCCATTTTCAAGTAAAATCTTCAGGGCAACAGCAGTCCTCCCTGCCGTCCCGCCCCCTTGATGGTAAATGCGAAAGTAACTTCTACACATGCGGCCGCCGCTGATGAGTGCCATGTGACGTGTGCAGCATGCGTGTCAACAGCGGCCACATGCGCGGAAGTTACTTCTGCATTTACCATCAACAAGGGGGCAGGGGCGGCAGGGAGGACCGCTGCTGCCCCAAAGATTTTACTTGAAAATGGAGCACCGGAGGGGGAAAAGCGGCCAGAGGGGTAAGTACAACCCCCTGCCCTTAAAGAGCCACCCCCCCCAGCGTCGGACCGCGCCTCCGCGGTCCGTGCACGTCTCTACATCTCAGTGCATCAAGCCAGCATAGCATAGTGGTTAGAGCGCTGGACTAGGACTGGGGAGACCTGAGTTCAAATCCCCATTCAGCCCTGAGACTCACTGGGTGACTCTGGGCCAGTCAAGTATCTCTCATCTCTCAAGTATCTCTAATCTACCCCACAGGGTTGTTGTGGGGATAAAAATAACCATATATACCACTCTGAACTCCTCAGAGGAGGAGTGGGATATAAGTGTAAAAAAACCAACTCTCTGGACTCTCTCAGGAAACTTCTTACCATAATACACCATTATGTTCAAGCACAGGCCTGCTCAACTTAGGCCCCCCAGCTGTTTTTGAAATGCAACTCCCATAATCCCCAGCCACAGTGGCCAATAGCCAGGGATTATGGGAATTGTAGATCAACAGGAGGAGGGACAAAGTTGAGCAGCCCTGGCAGCATCAAGATGTAAGTTATATGTGTCTAAATCTGAATTGATGGCATTGAATCTAGATAATCAGACTTGGTTGGATATATCTAACTTCCATTTGGCTCCTTGGAAAGATGTAGCAAAATATGTAGGGGTTAAACTTTCATTAAATTTAAATTATTGTCCAATTTAAATTATTATTCCTTTCTTAACATTGTTAATGACAATTACAGTTGACACATTAAAACAATGGCAGAATTTGTTTTAAAAACGTATCAATGACAGGAAAAATCCAGAACCTTTCTCTATCTTAAATCAATCGTCATGACTACAATCCTTTGTTTTTCTTAGTAGTTAAAATAAATCTCTCAAACTCAGAGAAGTCGTCCGAGTATTATTTATATAGTTGCACAATTGAAAGTCTTGGAAACACTGCAAATTTTCAAATTAAAGTTCTTTCTGAGTTCATCCACACACTAACATTGTTTTGTAAAATATCTGAGACTGTCACCATAGACCAGGCCTGCTCAACTTTGGCCCCCAGCTGTATTTGTACAACTCCTCCCATAACCTCCAGCCGCAGTGGTCAATAGCCAGGGATTATGAGATTGTAGGCCAACATCTGCAGGAGGGCTGAAGTTGAGCAGCCTTGCCATAGACTCATATTACTGAAGTTGCTCTTCAAAAATGGGAGTTGCTCTTCAAAACCCTCAGGGTTCCATTTTGTCACCAATGCTTTTAAACATCAACATGAAACCACTGGGTGAGGTTCAGTGGTCCCTCTAATTTTTTTCATCTCTGTGCAGAGTGAGTTTTGTTCTAGGTGACAGTATTAAGGCACTATGTGCACTGTTCCTTCTAAGGCATGTGCATGTGCTCACGCTCACAAGTTTTTGGATGCCTGCTCAGTTCATTTTAGATCCTGCTCAGGTTGAATAAGGAAGGCTCCATTCTGAATGCACATGTGCACATACTGCCTTGATACTGCTGCCCAGAACAAAACTCATTCCACACAGAGATGAAAAAAAATTGAGACACCACTAACTGTGTGCACATGTGCATTCAGTGTGGAACCTTGCCAATTAAACCTGAGCAAGATCTGAAGTTAATTGAGTGGACTCACAAAAACTTGTGAGCACACGCACATGCCTTAGAGGGAACACTGGTGAGGTCATCAGGTAATTTAGTGCTGGGTGCTATCAATATGCTAATGACACCCAAACCTCTCTTTCTCTCTCTCCATGGTGTTTTCCGAACTACGAGATTTGCAATGGTTAAAGTGCTGCAGAGTACAGCGGAATTAGGCAGTGATCTGAAACCGCGAGTGCGGGGTCTTTGATGCAGATTTCTGTGCAATGTGCCAGGTTTTTAGCTGTCTGTATTACCCGCCACTGTAGTGGATTTTCCAGGCAGGAGGTGTCCATATTCCACCTGGATCACAATCACTGCCCCCTCTTCCTCCTCCATTGCCAGCCAATAGGGTTGTGGAGTGGATGGGGAACCGCTGACAGGACAAACTCTTTAAAAAAACAAACATTTCATGTTGCTTTCATGCAAAGGTATAACAACTTTCTCCTTTGCGCAAACAGAGGCACCAAACATGTGGGGCATGAGACCAATGGGATCAAAAGCCAAGGACAAAAGAGGAAATGAAACGGTGTGGAAATACATTAGATATATTTTTTTAAAAGAAAAAGAAATCGGCTTTACATATCAAATTCTAGAGACCAAGGTGACCAAAATCTAGGGCCGAACTCAGAAATGAAAACTGAGAGGCGACAATATATTAAGAAAAATATATTTTTCGATCTGCTGAATGAGCCAGCAAATCCACAGCGTGAATGTGTCCACTAAAAATGTCTTCATGAAAAACATGAATGATTGAAATCAAATGCCGAAAGCAGATGAGAAACGAGTTGCACCCTTGCACCATGGTGTGTTGCAGCCTTGCACAAGAACTTGCATTGAATTTTCTTTAAAAAAAAGAAGTTTTACATGAGCAACAACATTATTTCAGGAATGGGTGGAAAGGGGCTGTAAAAATAATCAAATCCAGACCACACTGCACTGCAACGCATCAAACACAGGGCAAGCCTCCGTATAATGGAAAAACAGCACTTTCCTGCAACAGTTTTATAACGTTACTAGTATTTTTAAGCCCGTTAAAATAATGGGCGCTAGTACCTTTTTTGTTGTTGTTGTTTCCTTTATTCCTTCTCCCTCTCTCTTGCCCTCCTTTCCTTTTTTTTCTTTCTCTCTCTCTCTCTTTCATTCATTCCTTTTCTCTCCCTCTTCCACTCTTTCCTTTCCTTACTTTCTTCTCTCTCCCTCTCCCTCATTTCCTTCCTTTCTTCCACCTCTTCTCACTCCCATCTTTCTGTTTTCTTTCTCTTTTCCTCTTTTCTTTCTTTAATGGGCTCGCTCTTTGGGGCTGGCTGCTCCTCCCTCTCTTCTGTTTTTTTTGTCCTTCTCACTCACTCCTTTCTCCTTTTTCTTTCTTCTTCCTTCCTTCATTACTTCTCTCTTTCTTTCTTTTCCTCCCTCCCTCCTTGTTTCTTTTGTCCTTTTCCCTCCCTTCTCTCTCTTTTCTCTCCTTCCTTCTTTCCTTCTTTCTATTGTCCTGTCTCCCTCCCTCCCTCACTTCTCTCTCTCTCTCTGCCTTCCTCCCTCAGTCCTCCCAATCCCCCTGCTGCCGTCTCTGCCTTCTCCGTAGTCTGTTCTGCGCCCGCCGTTTTTCTCTCTGTGGTCGGCACTAGGAGGAGGAGAAGCCCGCCCGGGAGTAGCTCTCTCTCAGAGCCGCCCGCAGTCTGCCTGCTGCGCCTCCTCCTTTTGGGTGCGCTTTTAGCTCCTCCGGCCGTTGCCTGCTCCCGGGACCTCCATGGCAGGCCGTGGTGGGTTCCCTCTCTCCCCACCGCCCACTTCCTCCTCCCACGCCGCCGCCCATCGTCACCCCGCCGGTCCTCTTTCCCCCGCCCGGCTTCGCCTCCCATTCCCTCCGTCTCTGGCGGGGCCGAGTGTGGCCGCTGCCGCCAGTGGGCCCAGTCCGCCGCCAGCGGGCCGGGCCCAGTCCTCTCCCCACCACCGCCATTGGCCCCAGTTACCCTGCAGCGGCCACCACCGCCAGCGGGCTCAGTTCCCCCGCCACCAGCAGGCCCAGTCTCGCGACTGCTCAGCCGTACCCGCCGCCACCTCTGTCCTCCCCGATCCCAGGTTCTCCCTCCCCGTAGTTCCTTCTTGGCCCGCTGCTCCCTCAACATGGCCGCCGTGTCCCTGCAGCCGTATCTTTCTCGGACGTTCTCAGCATGCGCTCCGCGCATGCCCAGAACAGCCAAGAAAGACACGGGCAGGGACACGGGATCACACTTTAGCTCTTTATTATAGAGGATAGGGCAAAAACGCATCAGTAAAACTCAAATCAAGGCAATGGAAATATGGATGGCACCTTGGTGACAGCACAGCGACCATGATGTCACAACAGAAGAAATACAGAGGGGTGCTTAACAGACACAGTGCGAAACTGTTGCAGCATGTAATCTGAAAAACGCCCATGTCTGAGATTCTGCCCCTGCGACTCAAGGGCTATCAAAACAGTGCATGTGTTATTATATTGTAGCTTTTACAGGGACTGCTGCAGTGTGTATATTACTCCATATTTATCAAATCTTCCAGGCTATTCTGATGGTTTTTATATATGCCATCTTTTATCTGACCTTGATGACAAGATTTCTTATTTTTTATGGTATTCGACCATGATGACAAGATTTCCTAATTGCTAGCAGAATTCATAAGACCATTTTATGTAGTGGAATGGTCAAATACTACTATCTACTGAAGACCGTTGTTATAATCTGAGTTGAATTTTTTCTTTCCCTTTTTAATGTCTTTATGAATTTTATTTATCTGTATTTTTCTGGTCAGTGACTGAAAATAAACTACTACTCTCTACATGTCATCATTATGAGGGAATGGCATTATCTCCCTAAATGCCTGCCTACAGAATGGATGAGGGATAATAAAGTAACAGGCTGAGTGAGGGATGAAGCTGAATCCAAGCAAGACAGAGGTGCTCATTGTGGGAGGCCGTTAATCTGAAGGATGGAACAGAATCTATTGTTCTGGATGGGGTTACACTCCCCCAGAAAGAATAGGTATGTAGTCTGGGAGAGCTCCTGTATCCTGGTCCCATCCTGGTGCCTCAGGTTGAGACTATGGCCAGTAGCGCTTTTCCCCAGCTACAGCAGATACGACTGCTCCACCTATTCCTTGAAGATAATGACCTCAGAACAGTGGCGCATCAGTTGGTAACCTCCAGGCTAAACTACTGCAGTGCATTCTAATATCTACAAAATGTAAGCTATGTTGAAATGGGGTGAACAGTCACGGTATCTGAATGGGATGGAACTTTTTTAGGTGAAGCAGTGAAGTCCATTTATATAAATCTTTTTTTAAAAAAAAATCATAATACTAGCTTAGCCCATGTAGAGCATCTGCGCGCGCTAGTACTTGATTGTTCCTCTCACCTCAGAGTTCTCTCCACCCTCACCTGAGCTGCGCTCCTGCTCCTCCATCCCATTGCTTCCATCCCCCCCATTCCCCTCTTGGTTGCTCCTCCATCCCCCTCATACCTCATGGTCATGGCTACAGCATTGCTGGCACCGAATGGCCAAGCTGCAGCCCACTAACCCCAGAGACCTCCCCACCCTCACTCAAGCCCCGCTCCTGCTCCTCCGCAATAGTTGATCAGCCCCTTCCTTGCCACTGCTGCCATGGCCACTTGGTTCCCCTCAGGCTGCTGACAGGCTCAGGCCTGTCCCTCACCTTTCCTTCTTTCTCTCTGCCTCTCCGCTCGCTCTTCCTCTCTGTCTTTCTTCCCCTCCCTTCTCTTTCTCTCTCCCCCTTCCTGAGTTAACAGATCTTGTTCATCTTGTTTCTTCATCTAATTCGCAGAGTGGCAGCCTCCTCCTGAAGGGTCTCTTTCCTCCCTCACAACCCCTCTCTTTGCAGACCCATGCATGGTGGTGTAGTGCACATAGGGTGCCAACCACCCCAAATGAGAGTGGATTCAATGTTTGTCATTGAATCCACTCTCATTTCCTACCAGAAAATCTATTCTCAGAGGGACACCTCAGGAACAACAAAACCCCATGCCCCATGGGCTTGTCGTTATGGGGGTGGTTGGCACCCTATGTGTACTACACCTCACCCCGCTCTGGGCTACCTTGGTGCCCTGCAAGTGGAGTGATGGGGCTGCTGAAATCCCCATTATTCCCTATAGGAAAAAGCTTAAAGATGCGTAAACTTCAAAAATCATTTTAAAATCACCCCTTTGCCCAATTTCTTTGAAATTTGGGTGGTAACTTCTACCCATTGGGCACTACCACCCAACCCACTTTGGCCACAAAATGGAGATCTAAATCGCCAAATTTTTCAGGTCTGAATCTGGGGTGATTTGTTTTGTACCCGAATCTGGACAACATGGGCGATTTGTTTTGTCTACAAATCACCCAAATCGGCCAGATTCGGGTACAAATTGTTTTGAACCCAAATCGTTTCGCACATCCCTACAGATTGGTAGAGAATTACATTAGCTAAGCTAAGTGAAAATGCAAGGCTGGAGGATGGAAGACAGAGGTCCTGTGCATATGTAACAGGAAACCATGGCTTCCTATTATGTGCATGAACCTCTGCCAGCCACAGGCTCATTCACTCCCCCATCCCTGCTCTTTCATTAGCAAGTACAGGGGAGGAAAAAATGTTTCTTTTTCGTTTCAAACAGAGTTCTACATTACATACAAACTCTGATATACTTGATAAACTACAATTAAGGAGAGCAAACCTGTATCAAACCAAGATTTTAAGAAGAATTTTGCTCCACAAAGTGAACAGAACCTATGATATTAGTAGTATCAATTGCTAAAACTGTCAAGCAGTAGATGTAGGTTCCATGAAAATGTGGTGGGAATGTTCTGCTGCTCATGAAGTTTGGAAAAATGTTATGTATCAAGTAATAAAATACACACTGTAATTTGGTTCATTTGTGATAGTGTAAAGCTTTCTAAAGGACAAAGCTAAGCACACAATGTTTATTGAAAATCTGCTGGTAGCTGCAAAGATTATAAATGTTAAACAATGGAAATCTAAAGAGTTGCTTCGTATGTTAGAGTAGTTTATGAGAGCTCTGAAGATAGCTGAAATAGATTGACTGGTTTAAAACAATTTTGAGAGAGTTGAACCTGAGAAGATCATTGTTTGTTGTTTATCTACTAAAACTACTGTACTGTATTTATTCCCATCTAGAAGCACATCTCTTTTTTTTCTGGTCATTTATTTGTGTATTAGCAGTTACGTTTAAAATATTTTGTCTAAAAAAATGTTTTGTCTAAAAAATAAAAATCAAGTAACTTCAAATCATTACCTCCATATGACAGATAGGAGTGGCATCTGAGAAATAGGTTGCCTAAGGCAAACTAGTTCTGCACAATTTCACCACAGAAATAAGATCCGAATAGTTTCTGCTGTGAAATGTTCACTTACTACACTGTATCAGTTCACACAATTCAGAATAAGTTCACTAGGCTACAATTAGGTTACCAACTACAGTTTCAAGTATATGAATCCTTTAACCATACCCAAGTTCTCATAGATTAAATATTTCGATTGCTTGATTCACAGCACATTCATTAATTAGTTCTTAACAAGGAACTACGATAGATATCATCAAAAGGCTTGGAAGCCATATCCTTATATAGAACACACACAAGCTTAAATGAGTAAGCATCCAAAATGTTGATATGGCAGACTTCCCTGAGCACTTAATACAGCTTCCCAGAAATAGCGCTTAAATTTAAATGTGATTGACTGCACTAAGTTAAGACAAATGGGGATGGCATGAAAACTGCAGAATGAAGGTGCAAGTTAAATGAAGAACTTTGTTGCAGTGGTGTTTATAGCCACAATTCTCACTTTTGGCATCCCAATTCCATATTTCAAGGTGAACAATTTCAGCAATCCAAAACAACTCCCAGCCCTCAATACTGTGACTTTTACTTCAGTAATATTTCACAGTAGCATAACCAGGTTGAAAGAGGCCTGGGTGCAAACTCCGGAGAACCCCGCCTTCCCTTCCCTTGCCCCTTATCCCCCCCCCCCCACACACACACCACTTGGCTCACTGTTCACCGCCCGTTGCTCACCACTTTTTCTCCAGCTTGCTCACAGGGTTCTTCTCACTCCCTTCACTCACTGCTTCTTCCCCCTCACCCACAGGTGGTTTTTGTTTGTTTTGTCCGATTCCCGCTGCAGCACAGAGTTGGGGGTGAGCACTGTGGTGTCTGCCAACACGGAATTGGGGTAAGAGCAGTAGAGGAGGGTGAGCAATACAGGGGGCAGGGGAGGCAGCAAGGGTGGCCCTTAATGTGCTGAGAAAAAGAGGCTGTCCTTACGATCAGCCAAAACTGGGCTGAGGGTCTTGGCTTATCATAAGAACTGCCGGGATTGCACCAGATCCCAGCAGCGCTTCAGAGACAAACCCACTAATGCAGCCAGCCTATTAAAAGGGGTTAAGGGAGAGAACACTCCTTTAGCCCCATTTTATTCAATCATCTGCCAGCACCGGCTCCCACCCAGCACCGGGGGATACCCAGAATGCACCATGCACTTGCATGGCGCATTACGGGATTTCCAGGGGCCAGGACAACACGTCCTGGCTGCCAACTCTCTGTGCTGCTAGAGGAGGCAGCTGAATGTGCCTAGACACAGAAAACCAGTAGTCTGCAGGGGAGGTATGCTCTTCAGTTGTGAGAAAGGGCTCAAAGTTTGTGAATCCACAAAGATGCTCTGTACGTTAGCACAACTCTTATTCAAAACATGGTTAGATCCTAAGCTAAACCCTAATAAGAGAGAAAGGCAACCCAATGAACAAGTAACTCGGACAAGAAGGATATATTTTGACTATTTGCTCAGCAGAAAGAGTCAACAACAAACGTCCTTGTGTGAAAAGGTATGTAAACCCTTCACAATAACTGGTGGCACCTCCTTGAGTAGAAATAACTGCAGCTACACATTTCCTATAACTGGTGATCAGTCTCTCACATCAGCTTGGAGGAATCTGGGCCCATTCTTCCATACAAAACTGTTTCAGCTCAGTGACATTTGAGGGCTTCCTTGAATGTCACCTTAAGTGGCACAGCAGTGAAATGCTTGACTAACAAGCAGAAGGTTGCCGATTCGAATCCCCACTGGTACTATATCAGGCAGCAGCGATATAGGAAGATGCTGAAAGGCATCATCTCATACTGCACGGTAGGAGACAATGGTCAACCCCTCCCATATTCTACCAAAGAAAACCACAGGGCTCTGTGGCTGCCAGGAGTCAAAACTGACTTGACAGCACACTTTACCTTTACCTTTTGAATAAACAGCTTGCTTCAGGTCTTGCACAACATTTCAGAAAGGTTTAGGTTGGGACTCTGACTTGGCCATTCCAAAACATGAATTCTCGTTCTTCAGCCATTCTGTGGTAGACTTACTTGAAGGTTTAGGGTCATTGTCTTGCTGCATGACTCACTTTTGCCTCAGCTTCAGCTCATGGACAGATGACTTGACATTGACCTCTAATTCTCTGATATGCAGTTGAATTCATGGTTTCATCAATGGTGGCAAGCTGTCCAGGTCCTTATGCAGCAAAACAGCCCCAATCCATGATGCTTGACAATCGGGATGGGGCTCTTACTCTGGAAGGCAGTGTTTGGTTTTCACCAAACAAAATGTTTGTAATTCTGTTCAAAAAATTCAATTTTTTAACTTATCTGTCCAGAGAGGATTATTCCAGGAGCAGAGGTGTACCTAGGTAATTTTGGAGCCTGGATGTGAAGGCCTTTGGAGCCCCCCCACACACCAGCATCATCCCCTACCTACACACACACACACACACAATGACACACACAGTATTTTTAACACATGGGTTCTTGAGGGCACAAACAGATACTGAACTCACAAGAATATGACTATAAAACAAGTATATTTATGCAAATATGCACCAGAAGACATTAGGTTCAGTGTTATATATAAATATAGACCTAAAAGATTTGGACATGAGAATATTGAACAGGTGTTGTTGCGAATGGAATCCACCTTCATTTATAGACTTAACACGATCATACCTCTTGGGCTCAATTCTCTATGCAACATGTCTGTTTTTTTGTAGGTATTATTTTTTGCCATGTGGACCATATCATCTAGTGGGTTTGCACCCTGTTCAAGGTCAGCTTTTACATCCAGCTTTATTTAAAGTAACTTACCCTATATCAATTATAAATGCACAGAGTTTCTAGAGTCCAAATAATTATTGAATATGGCTTGAAGTGGGCCATGTATTTACAGTATTTCACGCAATCATGTATATGGTGCTTATGTAAGCCATACTGACATAGTAACAAGAACTGTCATGACATTTTCCATGTCGATGTCAGCTGGGAGTTACCCTTGAGATTTAAAGTTCCTCGTCATACATTTTCTGAATACATTGCTGTTAGCTTGTATATTTTAGAACAGGTGTTTGAGCTCATTCATTAAGAGAATTTAGATATGCAAGCACGGGAATATGGGATTGTTCCTTATCTTGAGGTCTGTTTATGCATTTTTAAGGGCAGCATGTACGACTGAGGATGAGGTTCTCGTTGGGATGAACATTTAAGCACAGTATGGCATGTGATGGTTTGAATTACTGGAAGCAGTGCTCAAATGTGTTGAAGTATAGAGTTGCTGTGTTAATGCAATTGCTTTGTCATGATTCTGTGGAGTATGTGAAGCCCATACAGCTGATGCAAAAATACTTAAACTTGCACCCTTTAAGAATTGATGATAGCAGTTTCACCTGGCCATGCAGCACTTTCATTTGCGTTAGCCCATATATCTTTAGGATCTGGGGGTTTGGAGATCAGAACTATAGGAGGGAATGCTGCCTCCATGAAGATTTGTTGGTTGGGCTCATTCAGAAGGAATAACCAGGTTTGAATTATTTTGTGTCTGTTGGGGTGGATTGTGTCTTAATATGGCTTAATATGGCTATTCATCTAAGGGATCAGTCTGAAGGATCAGTAAATGTATACTTTATTCCCACAGAATACTGGAGAACATAGGAGGGAATGCTGCCTCCATGATGATTTATATGTATACTAGTGGTTTTGCAGCCCATTGGTTAACGGGCGCTAGTGGAGCTCTGCGCTCCAGACGTTCGCCGCCATTCCCTCTCCCGCCACCCCCCCCCCGGCGCCCGGGGCTCCGGCCGGGCCCGCCACTCACCGCCGCCCGCGGCTCCGGCCGGGCCCGCCACCTACCGCCGCCAGCGGCTCCGGCTGGGCCCGCCACCCACCGCGGCTCCGACCTGGCCCACCGCTGCCTGGGCCCACCGCCGCATTGTTTTGTCTGCCGCCTCGTCCGGCGGCCATCCTGGGTGGCCAGAAGCAGCCGCCCCGAAGAAGCCGGGTAAGCGGCGGCACGGCCAGGCCTCGGCCATGGCTCTGCCACCTCCTCGGCCGCGCCGCCTCCATTCACAAGGACCCATTAACCACAATATTGGATTCCTCTGAAGAAGGAAGGTTTCTGAAATGGGCTTAATAAAATCCTGGGTCAGCCTATTAGGAGAGCTGGTCTTGTGGTAGCAAGCATGACTTGTCCCCATAGCTAAGCAGGGTCTGCCCTGGTTGCATATGGATGGGAGACTTGATGTGTGAGCACTGCAAGATATTCCCCTCAGGGGATGAAGCCGCTCTGGGAAGGGCAGAAGGTTTCAAGTTATCTCCCTGGCTTCTCCAAGATAGGGCTGAGAGAGATTCCTGCCTGCAACCTTGGAGAAGCTGCTGCCAGTCTGTGAAGACAATACTAAGCTAGATAGACCAATGGTCTGACTCAGTATATGGCAGTTTCCTATGTTCCTAGGATCTTGTTTGCAGCTCTAAGACATATGTTCCCGTACATGAATAGTTTTCAACATAACTTGCAATTGCTTTCTGGAACTGTTAAGAGTATGCCACTGCTCAACTGAGGACTGGAATCAGAATAGACTACTGCTTAACTGAGGATTGGAATTACCAATAAGCTATTGTTCAATTGAGGATTGGAATTACAATAAGTTTTGTTCTGGAGGACTTGCTCTCTGTAATTCAAAGGTTTACTTTTGCAAATAGAGGCAACAGTATTTTTACATGTATGCTCCTTACAGGATTTGTTTCTTTGCAATTTTGAGGTTTATTTATGCACATTGTAAACATTGTTGCAGTACATGTCAGTTTGCTTACAGAATTTGTCATTGTTTTTTATGTTTCCATGTTGCCATATACAACCATTTATCAATTTTGTTGATCAGGTCTCTATAAGCTGGTTCACTTAGATTGTTACATGTTACTGTGTTTGTCACATTTTACATGGGTTTCAATACAGCAACTTCACTCTGCAGACAGATGGAATGTGTACTTTTGTTACTGGGTACAACTTCATTTTGCAGCTTTACAATAATTCTTTTTTTGGATTACCAGTAGTGTGAATGTTATTTTTGGCTTTTTGGTTCGTTGTGCGTGCACCCCGTTTGTTTTTCCACACTATGCATGACAATCGGGATGGGGCTCTTACTCTGGAAGGCAGTGTTTGGTTTTCACCAAACAAAATATTTATAATTCTGTTCAAAATTCAATTTTTTTAATGCATTATTCCAGAAGCAGAGGTGCACCTAGGTAATTTTGGAGCCTGGACCTGAAGGCCTTTGGAGCTGCTCCCCCCCCCCCAAGTTCAGCATCATCCCCTACCTACCTACACACACACACACACACACACACACACACACACACACAATGACACATGCAGTATTTTTAACACATGGGTTCTTGAGGGCACAAACAGATACTGAACTCACAAGAATATGAATATAAAACAGGTATATTTAAGCAAATATGCACTAGCAAAAACATTTCAACACAACATATTCCCATCCTACATATTTCTCCCACCCCCACCCCCACCCCCGACACAGGTCACAATCACACTCGGCTGCACACACAGTGAGGGCCAGCAGTGACCACACCACCCAAGATAGACTAAAGGATTTGGGGGCCCACAGGGGGTGTGGAGGCCCTGGACTTTGGACCCGAAGTCCAGGGGTAAGAGCACCACTGTCCAAAATGTCCAGGATGACCTTGTGGATCATCCAAAAGGCTTTTGGAATAATGTTCTCTGGACAGATGGGTTATGAGTGAGCCAAGTTAGCCCTCAAACAGAGTTAAGCTGTTACAAATAAGTTCTATCTTGAGAGCCTAGGTTTAGAAGAATGTTCTTGCTGGCATGTTTCAATGCTCTTCTGTCAGTGATTCTGGAGGGCAGGTTTAAGAAGGTGGATCAGTTATGCCCATGTAGAACAGTCAGATCAATAGCCCATGTTTTATTATACTATATTTTAAAATAGAGATTCTCGGATTTCCCCTATAGTCCCCTTATTAAGAAATCTCCCAGTCCGTTCAGAGGACTTTTGTGTTTGTTTTCTTCTCTCTGACTAAGATTCTGATGTTTCATATAAGGTAGCATATTGAAGTCCAGGACCCCAAGGGTAGAATTCTCTGAAGCGCTCCCTATCCCATGCACAGTGCCAATGAGACATGCAGAACTGAAGGCTCTCAATGCCTGGATGAAAAGGTGGTGCAGGGAGGAGGGGTTTAGATTTTGTATGCACTGGGATACATTTTGGGGCAAGTGGAATCTGAACAAAAAGTACAGGATCCACTTGAACCAAGAGGGAACCAGATTGCTGACACTTAAAATTAAAGAGGATACAGAGCAGCTTTTAAAATTACACCTGGGTGATTACCAACAGGAACTGGGTGGTATCTGGTTCGGCAAGCAAAATCCACTAAGGTGTGAAGGTGAAAATGTTTCAGATAAATGAGTAGGGGACAGAGTAGAACCAGGAGCAGAGCAGAAAGAATCACATCACAGCTGGTCAAAAAGGTCAAGTGATGGTAAGGGAGATAGCACACGCCAACACCAGGTAAGAGACTCTGTGTATAGCTGTTTATATACCGATGCCAGAAGCCTCCAAGTCAAAATGAGCGAGCTGGCGTGCTTGGTTGCTAATGAAAACAGATATAGTGGGCATAATGGAAAGCTGGTAGCAGTATCAAGGCAGTTTGTATGCACGTACATTCAGAATGGGGCCTTCCGATTCAACCTGAGCAGGATCTAAAATCAACTAAGCAGACATAAAAAAACAAAGGAAGTACATCCATGTTGGTTCTTGCTGGACCCTTCTTTCAATGCCGTTGGCCATGGCATTTATCTGGGCCATCTAACTGGCCATCTTCCTCTGCTCTGTTTTGTGCTGGCTTCAGTTCTTCTTAGAGGATCATACCTAGAAGGCAGTGTGGGAAGTCTACTTTTCAACTCTGCGGCAACCAAGATTAAACCCTAGAAAGCCCCATAAATTGTCAGACATGCTATTTAACATCTACAAGAAACTTATTGAGAGAAGCCAGCTGGAGATTTCGGCTATGCTGTCACCATTATGTTGATGACACCCAGCCCTGTCTCTCTTTTCTATCCGATTCTGGGAAAGCAGTGGAGACTCTGAAACAGTGTTCCCTGTAACATGGATTCCCAGATGTTGTTGACTACAACTCCCTGCATTCCCAGCTGCAATGGCCTTTGTCTGGGGGTTATGGGAGTTGCAGTCAACAACATCTGTGAGTCTCTGTTACAGGGAACACAGCTCTGAACTGTTATCTAGTAGTAGTAAGTTTATTGCGGTCACAGACCAGATTAACAAACAATAACAATTAATAGCATTAATAAGAAAATTCAGGAAATTTCAAAGTTTGTGAAATCACTAACTGTTCAAATTACTAATACAGTCTTTACGGAACTTTGATGCCACGAAACAGAACTTTGCTACATTATCTGAAATTACAGGTTTAAAATTGGTCAGCATAATTTACAAATAAAATTGGTCTGTGTGACCAGGATAAATGGCTAAAATAGGAGCAATAAATTTGGTGTGAGTGTCCTTATAAAACTGGCAATAAAAAAAACAACATGGGTGATAAACTCTATATCCCCTGAGCCGCAGGTGCAACAGTACTGATCATAAGGAAGTTGTTTGAATTTACCATCAGGTACTGCTGAAGTGAACTGGTATCTAGTATATGATGGACTGGATGTAGGCTAAAAAGCTGAAGCATAATCCAGAGGTATATTTGAGCAGTAGAAAAAGTAATCTGGGACTAGGGGTACAGCCAGTTTTGGATGGAGTTGCACTCCCCATGAAGGATCAGCTCTGTAGTTTAGGAGCACTCTTGGACCTGGCCAACAGGGTAAGGTGACAACTCTGGCCAGAAGTGTTTTTTGCATAGCTTCAGCTAGTGTGACAGCTACATCCTTTCTGAAAGCAGATCTGGCTACTGTTTCACATGTCTTTGTAATATCTTGGTTGTTCCATTGCAAGGTGTTCTATGTGGGACTACCTCTGAAAATTGTTCAGAAACTGATGCAAAATGCTGCAGTTAAAAACCACTATAAGGAACACAAAACATGGATCATATGTTTAGTTGTCATATGAGTCTATCTACCAGCAGAGCTCATCAATGGAAGTCCTGTTCCATGTCCCACAACCACCAGAGATCTTTTAAAAACCCTTGTTTGTGGTTGATGGGAACCTGTGAAAGGGCCTTTTTGGTGAAGCTGTCCAGGTTGTGCAACTCCCTCCCACAATATACTTCCTTGTCCCCAAGTTACAGGTGCTCTATTTAATTAAGACGGTTTTGTTTCCTCAATCCTTTAGGCTGGAGTCATTTTTCCTTTGGTTAGGGTTCTGACATTCTGTGATTGCCAATTTGCTTTTTTGCTGCTCTGTTTTATTTATACTGATATTTTAAAATTGACTATTTACTGTGATGTCTGTAATGCTGTATGTCGGTTTGGATACCTTAGGGTAGAAAACTGGCTAAAAATACAAATAAATATAATTTCAATGGATTGAACTCTGCTGCAAACTTGCATTTTTTAATTGTCCAATAATGCATACAGTCAACCAAGGGATAAAACCGGTTGAAGTTTTCAGAACAGTGTAAAAATAACCTTTCCCACTACACACATAGCAGTAATTCCATATATCCAGGATTTTTCTCAAGGGAAGTATTGAGGTTTCCTTATCTACAAGCTATTCCCATTTACTATAATGAAAGTAAGTATATCACAGACAACAAGAGAGCCAGGACTGGTCTGACAGAAGCTACAGATATGTTTCAAGTATCCAACCAATTACAGACCTTAAGCCTACAGGGACATCCTCAACCCCTAACCAAGGCCCTACAGACACAACTAGTAACTAATTTTGGCCACAGACTGTCTCCCCTATCCCTACAGGAATCTGACACAGTTAAGGAGCAGATCCTGGAGATCAACAGCAGAGAAAACACTATCATGTCCTGACTGAACTTCCCTGAAGTATATGAATTAGCTGCCAGTACACCAGTTCTGAGCAAGGTGGACCACGCTGACTCAATATGGAAGTTTAGATGTCTTCAGCAGTCCCCTCCAGAAACAGCTGAGCTGCACGTGATGTAGCCCCTGCAACCGAGGACACTAATGCAGACAACACCGTACCCCCGCCATGATCTCCCTCAGAAAAGCCAAGCCTACAAGCATCACTGTTATTGTACCCAAACCCTATGACTTCCTCCCATGTTGCCATTCAGAAGTCAGGGATGACCTCCTCATCAAGAAAACGCCTGCACGCACATATGCATACGCACGCACACACACACACACACGCCACCTCACCCTCACCCCAGGCATGTTCCCTATTAAAGCCAACCAACCCCCACCCGAGACCCCCGGTCCGCGCGTGGCTTCCTTCCTCTTTTCCCCTCATGACGTCAACACGTAGGTCTCTCGCAGCATTGACCTGGCGCCCCCCCCCCCTTCCCTCAGAAGACAGCGCCCCGCTTCCCCGGCCTTACCCATCACGGCGACGGGAGAGGGGGGGATGAGGCGCCCTCCTCCTCCACCACCACTCGGCCGGCCCCCTCTCTTCTGTCGCTCCCTTTCCTTCCTTCCTTCGTTCCTCACAGCAACCTCCTCCGTCGCCGCCTCATTCCAAAGCTTTGGCCCCAGGCACCTGCTTCAGCCTTGCAGCCGGCTCCTTCCTAGGACCCTGAACGGGCAGCGGAGGTTCCTCCCGCGTTCGCTTTTCGTCGCTCCGGCCTTCGGTCGGCGGCGACGCAAATTCTCTTAAGCGCGGAGAACCCTAAACGAGCCTCTTACGTCTACGCATGCGCACTACCTCTATAAAATCCAAACCTCTTCCCCCGCAGCAAGACAGTGAGAAAGCGCGCGTGCGCACTCGCGGCGCAGGAACCGCTACCCAACAACTGTCACCTCCCAATTACCGTAGAAGAGGCGGTGCGAGCCGCCCATCAGCGCAGATGTTTCACTCGCCCGGCCCCACGTGGCTACTCGGCTTCAAGTCTCAAGAGTAAAACTGTATTTTAGACAGTCACACCGAACCTGTATTGTTAAGGTTAGGTGTAAAGACTGCATCCCACTATTATCAATCTTGAGCAGTCTATTAGGCATAAAAATCCAAACCATCCTTCCGGTCGAAGAATTCAATGTCGGACTCGTGCAGAAATTCCATCAGGTGCAGCATTCCTCCCCTCCTCCCCAATTGCTTGCTAGAAACGCGGTCTCCTTGTTTACTGCAGCATAGTCTCCTCTCAGTGTTTATTTACTACTGGTGGCATTCTGTCTGGCTTTTTTAGACTATGAGTCCCTTTAAGGATAGGAAACTATCTTCCAGGGAATCACTAGAATCAGGGGCCATCCTATGAAACTGATTGCCAAGAAATTTAGGACCAACCAAAAAAAAGTACTTTTTCACACAATGCATAATCAACTTATGGAATTATCTGCTACAAGATGTGGTGACAGCTAATAACCTGGATGGCTTTAAGAGGAGTTTGGATAAATTCATGGAGGACAGGCGTATCAACGGCTACTAGTCTGAGGGCTATAGGCCACCTCCAGCATCAGAGGCAAGATGCCTCTGAATACCAGCTGCAGGAGTGCAAAAGGACAAATGGCATGCCCTCAGCTCTTGCCTGTGGGCTTCCCAGTGGCACCTGATGGGCCACTGTGTGAGTTAGGACACTGAACTAAATGGGCCTTGAGCTATGTAAAAAAAATTTTTGTTATGGTGGAAAAACAGTAAATCTTCTGGACTGATGATGATTGGCTCACCCAAAATGTCATCTACTTCATTTATCAGATTTATATACCACCCAAACTTTCATCTCTGGGCAGATAACAGTTAGATAAAACAATTAAAACACATTTAAAATTTAAATTTAAAATCAACCAGCAAATTAAACCTACAAATTTTAAAAAGCTGGAAAAGTTTGGGTGAAGAAATGGGTTTTCATAAGTTTTTTTTTTTAATTGCCAGAGATGGGGAGGATCGTATCTTAATAGGGAGCACATTCCATAATCTTGGGACAGCAACTGAGAAGGCCCATCTCTGTGTCTATATGTGTCCAGACAGAATGGCAATAGTTACAGCCTCTACAAACACCTGTTTCAGGTGCCCCGATTAATTTCTATACAACACACTACTGCATCACCGTCATCCACTGATAACAGAATGTCCAATAGCATGTCGTAGATCTACTTCCTCACAGCATCTACTTGTGATCTACAGTAACCTGCACTAGTTTTAGAGCCCTGTCAGCCCCAAAGAGGTCTAGTTTAACAGCCAATTGCTTACATTTCAGGCAACAGTGAGTTTTGGGCAGTATAGAAATGTGTTAATAAAATAAAGTGAAAACAGCCACTGGGAGAATTGCAGGGAGCTGGACCAAGTCTTTCATTCCTTCCAAGTATTTGAGGAATGAATGTCTTCCAAATCTAAATATATTAATAGCATGTCTGCAAATGCAAATTATTCAATAGCCATTAGTTTATTTCGGCAGTTGATCTTGAATAGAATAATTACATCTTTTGCTTAAATTCATGAACAAAGCAAATTGAGGTGATATATTTGACTGAAAGTAGAATACTGAACAGCAAAGGAAGCAGCCACCTACTGGTTAGAGCTAAGAGGGCACATGACTCTTAAACATTTTCACATTCACTCACAACCACCCTGCATTATTATTTGAAGGGAATGGAAGATGTCTGTCTATGCTGAGGCAACCAGGCACCACTTGGTTCCATATTGGCAGACAAAGAAATGCAATAGCAAACACAAAGCCAGGAAGAAATGCAATATTCCAATTCTCTCACTCTCTCTCAATCCAGGCTAAGAATGACAGAGTTACAGCCATCCATTTCTTCATCATTCCTCCATTGAGATGGAGGGCCACAAGAGTGTTTGCACTGCCATCAGCCTGAATCAAGGGGAAAGAGAGGTTCATTAGCAGAATAAGTTGAAGCTACTGTATTTGTTAAATTTCTGCCTGAATATTTACTATAATAGGTGGCATTTTGAGGAAGCACTTCATCTCAAAGCAGTGGAAACAGCAGAATAGGATGTTCCCTGTGTTCTCCCCCTCCACACACAGAGCAATAAGAGGTTTGCTGGGATGAAGAACGAGAGTGCATTCTCAAGCGACTGCTAAAGCAATACCTGTTGAATTTCTGCCAGGACACATCCATCCCCAGCCTAATATCAAGTTGAAAGACCAAGGCAAAGTACAAGTGCACGGAGCTTAATTTGTAAAGCCAGCATAATGTTAGAGATGACAAAGTCTTTACTACTACATGATGCTTTTTAAATACACAAGTGAGAATTGAAAGCATTTTAACTCTAATTTTAAACTGAAGGGTTTTTAAAAACACATTTTAATTGTGAAGTCCTAGGTCTGTCCACATCTGAAAATACTCGTGAGTTCATTTTCTTACAGCAAAGTGTCCACCCTTAACACAAATACAGACCAGTTATTTATAAAGTGCAAGTCTTCATTAACCAGTTTTCACACCAAACCCTTTTCAACTGCTACCAAAAGTTTATACAAGTAATCCAGTCCAGTCCATCTAACACAGGATAGGATTTAACCTGGTGCATGTTGTGTGTTTTTTTAATTTTGGTCCAATCATGCTATACAGATCTCCCTTTCTAACCTCCACAAACTATTTGCAATTAGTTTTCCTTGTGTTTCTTTCTACTTCCATGATCCAATTTGTGAGAGTACACTTCTAAACCCAGACAAAAGGACTTCAACTAGGAAGTCACACTACCCATTATTTTCAGTCTGTTTCTCCTGCCTGTGGGTAGGAGGTCTGTGCAATCTCCTGCCTGCCTGCCTATACATTGAGTTATTCCAAGTCCCTCCCCAGAGTGCCCCCACCATCTGAGATTGGGTGGATGGTCAATCAAAAGGGCTATTATTTTTTTTATGGTGGCATCCTGGTTATGGAATTGTCTCCTGAGAGCTTCACCTTGCAGTGACCTTACCCTATTTCCCATACCAGTTAAGATTCCTTTTTCTTCCCAAACCTCTACATGTTCATTTAAAAACCATTTATATTCTGCCTTTCCCAAATGTGTTTAACAAAACAAATTTAGACAAAATGATATATCATAAGTTAAGAGGCAACTAGAATAAAACCCAATCTAGTAAAACAAAAACCCAAATTATCTCCAACTAACTAACTAGGCATGACTCTCCCCAAAAGGCAGAATATATTTACAATGCATTATTTTAGTCTGTTTATAAGCCATTTTAATTATTTTTGTTTACTTTTTTACTTATATTGTTGTAAGCTAGAAACTAGATTTTTCTGTATAAATAATTGACAACTCAAGCTGCCCATAGGCGCCCTTTTAAGGGTCAAAAGGCAAGGTGTAGCTATCTTAATCAGTCAGCTGTTCTAAGACAGGTATAGAAAATGCAAGTCCTGCAACAGGAAAAGGTTTGGTTGTTTGCAAGTATTTCCCCCCTCTTTCAAAACAATAACTTCTGTCCCATATATTGCACTATATTTGAAGCAGTATGCTATCTGATATTTAAGGAAGACATGAGAAATTATGTTTCGTGAAAGCAGGAGTACACTCCGGTTGCAATCCTAAACACATTTCTACTTGCTTCTGAGCAGACATGTTTAGGATTGCGCTGTAAGGCTGCAATTCTGTCCACTTAACAGGACTGTAAGTCCTACTGAGCAGACTAGGACGTCTAAGTAAATAAAAAAAGAGGCTGTTCACACTTTCTTTCAGCAAGAGAAAGGGCATGCATGACTTATTAAGCCTATTCCACCCCCAACTGTCTTTTTTCTGAAAACACTGAACAATTTAGAAATGTTCAATTTTATTAAAATGTAAGAAAAGGCAGAACACAAAGGGAATGAAACCAGCTAAAGTCTACACAGGAAGCAAGTTCAACATTTTAAAAATTCCAGCATTCTACTTCAACCTTTTTAAAAAACCTTTAAACTTTTTACAGAGTTTCAATACAATTTCAGAAATTAGGTGTTCAAAACCAAGATAGAGTCAATTTCATTATAATTTCTCCATAAAAATAAAAAGGGAATATTGCAACAAGTTAACCACTGTATGTCACATAAAAGGTAAGATTAAATCTAGTGCATTAACAACTTTGCAAAACAATATTGAATAAGAAAATATATGCAACATCCTAGACCAAAAAACAGAATGCAAGTCACTATTGCTTATTTGAAAGAACAAGGAGTCTGGAACTTTTATACAGCCATGCTACGAAGTTCACACTTTTAGGAAATCGTCACAACAGAGGGAGTACACAACATAAGCCAACATCTTACAGTTTACTATTGGTTAGTAAAAAAGTTTCAGTTCAGATTAATATCCTGTACACGGACATCTTTGTTCCTTTTGAGATACCACAAACTCGTATTTATCACTTGATCAAAAACCCAACACTTTCTAACATTGCTTTGCAAGTGCATTCTAGGCATGTAAGTCTTTGCCCCTTCGCTGTGTACATCCTTGGTTTACCACATGCCTCTGGCACAAGTGCCTCAGATCAACTCTGTTCAACCTATACAAACAAGGTGAACTGGAACATTTTGAGTGAATCTACCTTTTTTATTTCTGTGGGACTATAACTTCTTTTCCTACTAGAAGTGTTAGCAAGGGGTGAGAGAGAGATGGACAATTCATTTTCTTTCACACTTAGTTTAACTTCAGCAAGAGTACTGTTTAGACATTTAGCAGTTACCAAGTTTTCGCAACACTGACTAAGTACTATAAAATAAGTATGTGATAGGTTTGCTACTTTTCCTTTCATCTCATGATGTACAACACTGATGGTGGGGCAAGAAAGGGTCTTTTTGCCACACCTCCCTCATCTTAGTGCTTCATGAGCTCTAGAAGAGAAATGGTCTGATATGCAACCATTTTTTGCCTTCTCTCTGATCTTTGGGGAAGCCAGCATGACCATCCTATGAGAACTTCAGAGAGGTACATAGACACAAATACATTCATGTTTAATGTTGCAAAAAGGTACCACAACAAACAACTGGCATTACTGAAGCCTCAGTGTGCATTGAAACAGCAGTATGAGGCATCTCAGTAAGAGAAAAGTGAGTATTTTATAGTGAATTATGTGTGTCTGGTCATATATGAATGTTCTAAGAAAAACAGTGCCATCATAGTGTATACAAGTGTCAACATTTAAACTAAGCATTTTTCATATACTATAGGGAAAGAATTTTGCATTATGCTGGATACATCTCTTTGCCAAAATAAAGAGCCCTGGGATAAAAGACAGTCTTAGAAGGGTGAAAGCAAAACTTGTCTTGGGAAAGGATTACTGTCTCTTATGGGTCAGTAGTATTATCTGTGGCTTGGCTTCCTACTTTTAGCGAGGAACGTAATGGGGTGGGACACACACACAAACTAGAGTTCATTTCTCTGCTTAGAGGCTAGATAGGCATCTACATATCCACACCATTACACGCTGCTTTTATTTGGAGGACTCTGCATGGGGGGAAATGAGGAAAGGAAATGAAACCAGGAAATAGTTTATTTCCCAATGACCAGGTTACCATGGCATACTAAATTAAAGCTTGCTCTGTGTGTGGGGTTGAGGGGGCGGTAAGGAGAGTGTAACATCATCTTAATGACATTACTGGTGTACTAGATTTGGAGAAGATAGGGAGAAAAGAGGAGCCAGCTCAGTTGTTAGATCTTTTGTGTTCCTGCAAGAGCTGCTATAACACTCAATTTCTTGTATATAGTTTTGACAGTACTAGATCTTTAATTACAGAAGAAGCCCTTACAAGGTTCATCACTAGTATCAATAAAAATAAGACGAGGACATAGGGGAAGAGAACAGAGGAAGAAGTAGAAAATAGTTCTTTACTGAAAGTTAGCTTGGTATCCAATCACTAGAATTTTGAACAATATTCAGGCATTTAACAGCATCATCAGAATGATTTCTTTCAAGGTGTTAATAGCCAGTCAGTGTCATAACATGTGGCTGTCATATATACATTGCTTCAGTTGAAAGAATTATTAAGAACCTAAAAGGCTCAGTACACTTCTGAAACTTTTAAATCAGGGAGTGGGGGAGAGAAGAGGAAAAATATTAGTAACAAACCAACAATTCCAGTTGCAAGCCTTCCTAGAACAAGTGGCACCATTTAGATGGAGTTTTGTTTTTAACTTTATAAGTGAGGAGAAAGACTGCCATCCTGCTCCATCTCTCCTGCAGCACAGCCATTTTTACACTCTTAGTATTTCCAGACAGTTGTTGTAACAGATTGCTATCCAGTCCGGCTGAGTTGATGCCCACTGTACATTGTTGATTTCTCCTTCTGCTGTATAAGCCAAGATTGGGTCCTCAATAGCACGAGGCATTTGCTGGATATCCCAAATGAGAGCTTGATGGTCATCCGCTGCAAAAGGTGAAAAGCAGAACAAGAGTTAAGAGAAACCAGCTATAGCCACAGCAATCCATGTATTCAGAAGTAAACCAGGTGTTTAAGTAGTATGTAGCAAAATGTTCAAAGAGTGCAGTTTGACTTGCTCCCATTATTGCCTTTTCATCCATGTTATGTGATGGGTACTCTCTGCATATTTTTTAAAATCCCTGTAATGAACAGCAAAAATTTATTTACTTATGACCAATAGCTTTCCTTATAGAGAAGTTCATAAATCTAGCAACTTGCCATTTTGTCTGATACAGAATTATACTGTTTGTTGATTACATTAAGGACTTGAAGAGTCATAGGAATTATTCCTCCTATGAAGCTATAGGTAAAAAGTAGTTTTAATATGAAGACACAGTAAACACCATAGGAAGTATAGCCTGGATTGCCAGGAAACAGGATTACAGCCACTTCTTATTCTTAGAATGATGGACAAATTCAGAGAGGTCAGGCCTATCAATAGCTGCTAGTCTGGATGGCTATAGGCTTCCTTCAGGTTTAGAGGTGGGATGCCTCTAAATATCAGGAGAGCAACAGCAGGAGATGGGGCATGCCTTCAGCTCCTGATTGTGGACTTCCCATAGGCTACAGTGGAAAACAGGAAGGATGTTGGATGAGATAGGCCTTGGGCCCGATAAAACAGGGCTCCTCTCATATTAGGGGTGTAGTCTCCTCCGCTTTGTGATAAACTGAATGTTTCCATAATACCTCAGTTAAAGCAACTATAAGAAAACAGATTTTAATTGTGATGTGCACATTTTAAGAGGGCTTGGGCTGCAATCTGTGCTCACTTAATTGGGAACAAAAGTAAATTGCAATCATTTCAGGACTGGGGTATACATGAATTCTGCAGTGCAGCAATACAATTCTGTTTAATGATCTGGGTAATGATCTCTCCAGTTCAGGAAGGCACAATTCTATGTAGGCATGTGCCCGAAACATTTCAGAGACCATTATAAAGATGGGTGCTCGCTACTTCTGGCCACTTCCAGCCAATGGGGGAAACGGGGCGGCAGGGAGGAACACTGCCACCCCAAGGGGCTTAAAAATAACAGAGTGCCGGCGGGGGAAATGCAGCGGGAGGGGTGAGTACACCCTCCCCCGCCCTTAAAGTACTATCCCCACCGGCGCCGAAGATATTCGTGCACATCCCTATAAACATATAACAACTCCATGGCATAAGATTTCAAAAGTGAAAGGTGAACCATCCATGCTTACCTGCTGTGCAGATATGACAAGAGGAGTGGGGAGCCCAAGCAATGCCATTTACACATGCTCTGTGATTATTCAACCTGGCAACAGGTGTACAAGGGACTCTAACATCTAGAATCACCACCTTAGAAGGGAAAAGTGCAGGGAAAAATACAAGAAGAGCAACTTTGAGGACAGAAGCTCAAGTTTTATGACTGCTATATTACCTTGCCTAGTCTCTAGCATTCAAACAGCACCCCTAACTTGTGAAGCATGTATACCCTTTCCATTATTATTATTATTATTTACATTTTATATCCCGCTCTTCCTCCAAGGAGCCCAGAGCGGTGTACTACATACTTGAGTTTCTCTTTCACAACAACCCTGTGAAGTAGGTTAGGCTGAGAGAGAAGTGACTGGCCCAGAGTCACCCAGCTAGTTTCATGGCTAAATGGGGATTTGAACTCGGGTCTCCCCGGTCCTAGTCCAGCACTCTATATATATTCTAACAGCAAAAGCAAGAACATGACTGTATTTCCTGATCAGCCAAATGTTAAGTAGTTCAGGTGACAAGTGAAAACATACAATATGCTGTACTTTTTCATAAGTACAGTTCCAGTATTTGAACACATTCAGTACTTGGGGTTTTGGTGTTTGTCTTTTTTAAGATGGAAAAACACAAAAGCCATTTATTCAATGCAGCCTTTTTTTGGCGGCAGCAGCAGACAACGATGACAACCTGCTTGGAAAGTTATAGGATGCAGTTTGGGCTGAACAGCTCTGCAAAATCAGTTGGACTGGTCAGGCCACCCCACAACTGAATTAATCCTGGAGTGGCCTCGGTCAGACCAGCTTACTCAGACATGCCACCACATGGTTCATCCCTTATCTCAGGCCTAACTTGGCCACAGTAGTTGCTAGTGTCCCAACATAACCATTATAGCCAACTTGACAAACTATGTGCCCAACTGCTTTGCTCCGCACTGTAAGCTATGTACAGATGAGACAACTATCCCTGAAGGAAGCAGCCTAAATGCATGGTCTTTTATAGGCATGTGCCCGAAACGTTTCGGAGGCCATTGTAAAGGGGCAGTATTCGGCGTTTCGGCATGGCAGGGGTAGTACTTTAAGGGTGGGGGAGGGTGTATTCACCCACCCACCCACCCCCACATTTCCCCTGCCGGTGCTCTGTAAACTTTAAGCCCCTCAGGGCGGCAGCATTCCTCCTTGCTGCCCCGTTCCCCCCGTCGGCCAGAAGTGGTGGAAGTTGCGTACGCCCGTTGTGCGTGTGCACGCATGCACTCGCAACTTCCAGCCACTTCCGGCCAACGGGGGGAACGGGAGGAATGCTACCGCCCCAAGGGGCTTAAAGTTTACAGAGAACTGGTGGGGGAAATGCGGCGGGGGGGGTGAGTACACCCTCCCCCACCCTTAAAGTACTACCCCCACCAGTGCCGAAGACCATTCATGCACATCCCTAGTCTTTTGTCCACAGGCAGAAAACTGGGCCATCAAGGCCAGGAGTCCCAGATACATATGGGTACCTAGCAGTAGTGTGAATATTCTCCAACAAATGGCACCAAGATGAACCAAACCCCCTCAAATACCATTCTTACCTCCATGCCATCCATTGCCATTGTTGCAAGATAATTAGGGTCCTGCTTATTCCAGCAAAGGCGGAGCAATGGGTGGTGCTGAGGATCTTCATAGATAATAGTGCTGTGCTCCAGGTGCCGCAGGTCAAACATCCTCACTGAACCATCAGCACCAACAGAAGCGAACATGTCTCTCCCACCTCCTGCACGGCTGAATGCAATATCGTATACCTGGTCACATTCCAAAAGCAGAAAGTAATATTAGAACATAATGGTATTTCCTGCGATTACCAAGATTAAGAAATGACTGACACTTCAGTTCTCTCTCTCTACCTGACAGATTTTATCATGCAAACTCATAAGTACTGCAGGCACATATCTGACAAGACCCTCACATTAAACTGAAATAGTACAACACTGTTCACAAAGCACTCACAGGCACAGCCACCTCTATTTCTGTGACTGGAACTTTCCTAGGAGGAGTCTCATGAGGACTTCTCTTTTGCAACATGCCTTGCTTTGTTGTATCCAATCCCCACAACCAGCAGGTAAGGGAGAGAGAAACTCAGTTCTGGAATGTTAACAGTACTCTCACATCTGCTTATTGGGTAGATCACCATACCCATTTCATAGGTTTTACTAATTGCGCAAGATCAAGATAACCCAATGGAGAAGAAAAAATTAAAAAATGCACCATCACCTCTTTGTCATGGGCAATCAGCTGAGTCTTGACATGGCCCGACACCAGATTCACTCTTCCCAAGACCTGACCTGTCTCCAAACCCCAGATTGTGCAAGTTGTGTCAATACTAGAAGTGCCTGCAAAAAAAAAAAAAAAAAAAAACCCCACGGGGTGGGGGGGCACACAAACATATAGAGTTCTACTTAGATGGAATATATACAATACCAGATTTATACCATTCGATCTCAAAAGGGCAGATTGTACCCTATGGCTTTTCATTTTCATATATGTGTTTAATAACTAATACATTCTGACAGGTAGATTCTTCAAATTACTTTTTAGAAGTCACTGAAAGAAATAGCTTTAAATCACATTCAAATTTTTAATTTAAAAATAAGTATGTGCCCATACTGTCAGAGGTACCAATCAACCACTTAAAGCCATGGAACTAGGGTTAGTTACTTGACCAGTCTAAAAATATTTAAGCTGACCACTCAAATAAAAGTCAAATAATATTGATTTCTTAGCACGAATACTTATGTAAAATACAAACAACTTATGAATCAATGATGTTGAATGCTAATAATTGTAAGCAATTGCACAGTGTACCAAATGAAACCATGATGCAATTAAGATAGCTTGCCATCTAAACAAGACCATCTTAATTTTATGGAGTATCTGAACACAGTTAGATCGCTTAGCAATCGATATTTGACTGCTGTTAACCAGCACCCCAACCATAGCAGAAGCTGATTTGACAATGGATAAAATGAATTGCTTTAACACTCCCAGGTGTTCAATTTATTTTTTGTATTTAACTAGAAAGTATGGGGAAAGATGGTGGTCATTAAATGCAGAAGCTAGCCAACACAGGCACAGCCTCAACTGAACTTTTATTTTGTAGACATAATACGAGAAATGCCAGCCTGACAATTCTGAATATTTGCACAAAGGTTTTAGGACAACACTCACGGCAATCACTGGTCAATTCAGCATATGTTAAAACTTTCCCTTGTATCTGTAGATACTCAAGAAATTTTCATGGCTGCGTAAGTACTTGAATCTCAAGTGGCCAAAACAAACTGTTCCAAATATAAATGAAAATCCTTACACTAGGAGATAATTCTATTACTATAGAAGTCTTTATTTTCAAGATCCACAGTGAGATATCCTTCCAAGTAACAGAGCCACGAAGTAGCAACTTTATTATAACAATTCTAAGTGGTAGTGTTTTCCATTTGGACTATATTCCCCTTCCCATTCAAATTAAGTGTTTGTCTTACCCAGTAGATAAGGATCCACTTCATTCCAATCAAAAGATGTCAATGGAGCACAAAAGTCAGAATTCTTATTGTTGTTTAGCAAACACTCTAACCTGGTCTCTGTTTCACCCACCTGCAGAAGAAGTGTAAAAGTATGTTGGTCACCACACCAGATTTGCTTGCCCACTTAACTGTGCATACCAAAAGGCAGTTCTCTGTCTTGCCTTTAAAAACTTTTTATTCCTTCATAGTGTTCCACTGTATCAAGGTACTTGTATACAGATATGAGACAACACAGTTTTTCACTGTGATTTACAGAGATTCCCACAACATATTAGAAACACTTATTTTAATTGAAGCACCCATAAATCAAATTAGATCTGAGCAAGACCCGCCTCTTCGTTGCAACATTTAACCCAGAAATGAAGCACCCTTACCCTTTTGTTCTAAATTGCCCCATCTGCCACTCATAGCTTTAAATCAGCCTACCTCAACAGTGCCACAACCCACTGTTGATTTGGATCCCCAAAACATAGAAAAATACCTTTTGTGTAGTTAACTTACTCTCCAAACACGCAGGTAGTCACCACTGGTTGCTAAGAGGTCCGGATAAACCCCTTTGGTGTCTGGGATCCACATAAGCTTGGTAGTGGGATATGGGTGATCAAAAGTGTTCCTGCAAATGAATTCAGAGCTTTCCTCATCTAGCCCAACAAGCTGAACCTATAAGAAGAAGAAGTTACTCCAGTTTATATATGTGCACACATTCAGAGTTTTAAAATTCAGGTCAAGGGGGCTATCAGCTTAACTACAGTATTAAGGAAAGAGAGCGAGGGCCAGTTTCAAAATACTATTTCAGTGCCTTTGAGGCCTCTCACACTGACCCACCACTTCTAGAAGTCTGTACTTTACTCTTAACAAATAAGGCAACTTACAACCTGAATGTAACAGACACCCCCATCATTGCTCTTTTGAGATCTCCTAAGCAGCCTAGACCCCTCCCAAGCTTAGCCAAGTGATCAGAGGATCCTATCGTCAATCATGTACGCTGAATCACTCCCATACTTTTATCTTTCCCTCCACTCTTCTAGGTTTGTTTTTAATGGTTCGCCTGCGCCTCCTCTTCTTCAGACAGTACAAACACCTTCCGAAAGTTGTGCATTAGTCGCCGTTGCGGTTTCCACATAGGCCTCCAGTAGACCTACAGAGTAACTTGTTACACCCAACTCCTGCTCCCAGTGAGATGCAAACAGCCGAGCACCTGGAAGCCTTGCAACGTCTGCACGAAAAGAGGAAAGTGCGCAGGTGCTGCTCTTCCCATCACCTTTCCCCATCCACGCCAAGGAAAAGCTTCAGCCCTTCCACGGCCACTGCCCGCCACACAGCAGTTAAGAGGTTCGAGCTCGCTCTCTCAGTCCATGGAGGAAGCTGACGAGCCACCCCGAAGTACCAACCTTACCACCCAGGGAGAGGCAACTTCCAGGCGCCGCGGAGCCTCTTCGCTCACCCCAAGCCCCAGCTGACGCTCACCGTGGTGAGCCAGGCCGCCAGAGAAGGGGGCTCCCTTCGGATTAACTGAGCGGAGGAGGAGCACAAAGCTTCGCGCAGCGCCTCGGACGGTCTGCCGGAGGGAGCAGAGCCGCCGTCACCGGCCGCCTCCTCTTCCTCCTCCCCACCGCGGCGCTAACGCCTCCTTCCCGCCCACTGACCTGCTGCCGGGAAGCCCACCTTGTTATTGTACTCTTCCACGAAGCTCCCCAACGCGAGCCTGAAGCGCTTGTCAGGCCTGACGCTCCAGTTCATGGCGTAGACGGTCCATGGCGCCTCGTACTTGTAGATCTCCTTGCGCTTGCCGTGCAGCGACATGGCGGGCGAGCTCGGACCCAGGGCCCCACACGGCCTCCCTCGCCGCCTCCCGTAACAGCGACCCCGACAGTCGTTCCTCACCTCGCACGACGACTATGGAGAAACCCCGCCCCTTCATCCACCCTATTCAAACACTGGCCACTCATTGGCTTCTCCAGACGCCGTTCTACCGACTCTGCGCTTCTCGTTGGTTCTGGGCAGCTCTTGCTCACTCAGCAACCCGGGGGGGGGTTCATATTGGCTGCCGTGAAGACGTCCATTAGTGGGAAAAGCCGTCGCTCTTCAGTTAAAGCCCGCCCCACAGAAAAATGTTTAGCGTATAGAAGCCTGACTTACTGGCCCTATAAAGGTAAATCATGAAATCATAGAGATACAAGAAAAATACTAGAGTCACTCACCGATTTTCTGTAGATAAGACTTACTGGTTAACAACATATACGTTTCCCCGGCTGCCCATAGAAAAAAATGGAGGAATCCGGGATTTTAGCGATCTGTGATTGGGTACCGGCGTGTTATCTCGCTCCGCACGAAAAAATAGCTCGTACCAAAAACATTAACACTCTTTCAGGTCTTATTATTTCTTGTTAAAACATTGTTTTGTTTTTAAGCATTTTTTTTAACTGCCCCGCCAATACGGCCATTATTTCGATGTTGCTGGTTGGGTGTGGGCTGTGGCTGAGAGAGCTTAGTTAACAACAGCCCTGCAAAGCAGCCCAATGTTATGCCTGTATTGTGAGGGCGGAACTGAGAGAGAGAGAGAAGAGTATGACACTACCTGTCGGGCAGAGAGAGCACTGAAGTGTCAATCATGATCGGAGGCAATACCATTATGTTCTATTATTACTTTCTGTTTTTGGCGTGTATGTGTTAGCTCGGTGTATGATATTATCCAGCATCTCTGCACTTTTGTTTAAGAAAATACTGATGTTCTTCCTACATCAATACGGGGTATGGGTGTGTGTGTGGGGGGGTGCAAACTGATAGCAGCAGTGGCAAAGGGCAGGGCTTATTAATTAATCATTCCCTCCAGGCCATTTTGCCCCCAGTCAAAATTCCCCTTCTCCACTGCTTTTCTCCCAGTGGGAGAAAAATAAAGCTACTCTCATCAATGGGGCAATTTTTATTTTATTTTTATTTTTTTAAGTCCACAGGGAAATGCTTATTCCCACCCGGATTGCTGAAATCAGCTTTGCAGCCCTGCTGCATACATTTCCCATCAAACAAATGTGTTTAGTGTGAATGAGCCTCTGTGGTTGTTAACTAGTCTTTTAAAAGGCTGCTGAAAGTTGGCCACTCTTTACCTATAGGGCTAACATGTTTTCGGCTTGAAAAATGCAGTCACTATTCCCAACACCTGTATGCACATTAGCTAGCTGAATAGTGGGGATAGAGTGAGGGATGGATTGGCTGTGCAGGATGCCAGGCAGCAGTGGCAGGAGATTTTACCAATTCACAAAGGCATACTCTGCCTTCCTCCCCACCACCAATAATAGATCTACATCATCTTGTCTAGTTTGACCCAAAGGACCCTGTGAATTCTAGTTTGGCTTATTTATCCCTTGTTATTATTTTGCTGAGGTGCAGAACAGATTTAGTGAGGTGTAATGAACCACTACATTTCTAAAAAAATAAGTAGAACAGAAGCTTAAGCCCTCCCAGAATTCATTGTCAGGGCCGGCCCTTCCATAAGGCAAGGTGAGGCAGTTGTCTTAGTCAGCAGATTATTGGGATACTAGTAAGGCAGAAAGATGCCCTCCTACCTCCCCCCCTTTTTTTAAAGGAAAGAGTGAAAGGAAGGTATGCCCGTGGGTGCTGGTGGCATTTGGCACCTTGACTCAGGTACATAGGTCTTCCGCCACAATTGGCCACTCTTGTTATTTCACATGTTGCTTGAATGTCCTGGATAGGATGTGGTTACTCAGTAAGGGAAATACATACTGCACATACTCTGAAGCATTCTGTTCTTCATTCTTTCTTTCCATGTGCCAGGAAAGTAATCCCAGTGCTGAGCTCAGTGCTTCCAGGTATGAGCCCCAGCACATACAACATGATACTTGCCCTGATCAGCCCTAGCTGAATTGTGCTGGCCTCACTTACTTACCCACTAAGTCCCAACCCCCGGACAGGGCTGGTGTCAGTTTTCAGGGGACTCTTAAACTGCCCTCTGAGGGTTCCCTTCTATGGGGTGGGCCCCAAGAGAGTTGCTCTGTTATCTCCACATGAAAGCTATGGGCACAGAGGATCAGCAGTGGGCTCTTCCTTTCCCCTCTGTGTATTCTCCTTTGCTATGCTGTCTTGTTTCAAGTCTGTGTGATTTTTTCAGATGATTAGAAACATAGACACTGCTAGCAAAATGAACTTACTTAAAATATCTGTACATTTGTTGTAAACCACCCTGAGCCATTTTTGGAGGGGCAGTATATAAATCAAATCAAATTTTTAAAAAATCTTGTTACATTTATTTATTTGTTTGTTTGTTTATCATATTTATATACTGCCCGATATCTCTCTCTCCAGGCAGTGTACATAATCCAAATTACAATATAATAAAATAAAAACAATTAAAACACTTTCACAGAATAGAAACAATTAAAAACAATGAACAGAATAAAACAAAACAGTTTCACAGAGTAAAACAGTTAAACAGTTTAAAATTAGTTTTAATTCAAATCCTGAGAAAAGGGTTTTGGTTTTTTTTTTAAGCAATCAGAGGTGATTACGCTCCTTTTTTTGACCCAGATTGCTTTCCAAAGCCCTGGGGCAGCCATGGAGAAGGCACGGTCCCAAGTCACCACCTGAGCGGGTGGCAACTGTAATCGGACCTCACCAGATTATCTTAATAGGAGACAGGGTTTATGACAAAGGAGGCGCTCTCTTAAGTACCCTGGACCTATGCTCTTCAGGGCTTTATAGGTAAACCAGCACTTTGTATTTCACTGGGAAGCAAACTGGCAGCCAATACAATTCTTTTAAAATCTGTGTTACATGATCCCGTCGAGTTGTCCCAGAAACCAACCTGGCTGCACATTCTGTACCAGTTGTAGTTTCTAGACTATGTACAAAGGCAGCCCCATGCATTACAGTAGTCAAGCCTGGAGGTTACCAGCATATGTACTACTGTTTTAAGGTCATTTATCTCTAGAAATGGGCATAGCTGACGTATCAGCCAAAGCCGATAAAAAGCGCTTTTGGCCACTGCCTCCACCTGAGAAACCAGAGCGAGCTTTGGATCCAGGAGCACTCCCAAGCTACGTACCTGATTTTTCAGGGGGAGTGTAACCCCAACCAGAACACACAGATCTTGGATCTTGACCCCACCACAATCAGTACTTACATCTTATTTGGATTCAACCTCAGTTTGTTATCTCTCATCCAGCTCATTACTGCCTCCAGGCAAGTAGGGATGTGCATGAAGTGTTTCATGTACATGTGGGGGGCAGGGGGCGGAGAGCAGGTTCTTTAAAAGGAAGACAGGTCTTACCTGCCCCTCCGCTGCCCCAACATGGCACTGTCTGGATTAAATGCCCCACATGCATCTGAAGGGCTCCTCCCAGCAGCATGCAGGTGGTGCTGACACAGAAATGGCATCTGAGCATGTGTGGATGCCATCTTGAGAGGTCAGCAACAGCATGCTGATGGTTCATCAGGGGCAGCTCACAGGGTTTCAATGCCTTGAAACAGAGGCGCCAAAATGCTCTATGCATATACCTACAGGCAAGCATTTAGGGAAGTTATGCCATTTCCTGATGAAGTTGATAGGGAGAAATAAATTTGGATGTCATCAGCATATTGATAACATCCTGCACCAAATTTCCTGATGATGTCTAAGTGGTTTAATGTAGATGTTAAAGAGCATTAGAGACAATATAGAGCCTTGTGGAACTCCATACTTTAGTTCTCGCTTTGCAGAGCAACAGTCTCCAAGTGACACCATCAGGAATCTACCTGAGAGGTAGGAATGGAACCACAGTGAAACAGTGCCACCTAATCCCATCTATCTCAGATAACTCAGAAAGATACCATGGTCGATGGTATTGAAAGCTGCCGAGAGATCCAAAAGGATCAGCAAAGTCACACTCCCTCTGTTAATACCTAGCTAGAGATCATCCATCAGGGTGACCAAGGCTGTCTCAACCCCATAGCCCACTTGAAAGCCAGTTTGAAATGGATCTATGTAATTAGTTTCCTCCAGGACCTTCTGGAGCTAAGCGGCCACCATCCTCTCAATCACCTTGCCCAACCATGGGAGATTAGAGACGGGCCTATAGTTGCCTAACTCTGAGGGGTCCAATATAGGTTTTTTAAAGTATGGTCTAATGATAGCCTCCTTAAGACAAAGAGGCATCCTACCCTCCCTCAGGGAAGCATTTATGATATTTACCAGACCCTCTTTGATAATCTGATTGCTAGATAAAATAAGCCAAGTTGGCCAAGGGTCAAGAGAGCAGGTGGTAGAACGCACAGTCCAAAACAGCATGTCCATATCCTCAGGAGTCACAAACTGAAAGTGATCCAGTCTGACCACATAAGAGGAGTTGTTGGATACTTCCATAACAGACTCTGTCCTAATTGTAGAATCCAGTTTGTCCCAAACACAAGATATTTTTGTCAATGAAAAGAACAACTCAAAACGTCACAGTGGGTTACAGATGGTTCCAAATTTGGATTCAGGGGATTGGATTCAATTATGCAGTTCTTCTGTCATCTGTTTGCATCTTGTTAACATGTATGTACTGTGTCGTTTTGCAGTGGAGACCTGTATTTGCAATGTCATATTTTATCAATAAAGATGGAGTAGATGGAGTAGTACCCAGAATGTTGGGGGCAATATGCTAAATCATTGTAAACCGCTTAGAGAGCTCCGGCTATAGAGCGGTATATAAATGTAAGTGCTATTGCTATTGCTATTGCTAGATGACAAATTATAAAGCCTTTATTAGAGGGCTGTTGTTGGTGAAGATGGAGTTCCAGTGCATCAAACCTTTGCACTGACTATCCTAATGGTAACTAGGGGCATTGGGAGTAGAAGTAGTTAGTGAGGGTCTCCTTACCTGTCCCTGCTTGCCTCTACTCTATGATCCCTGCTTTGACTCGTCGGGTAATTTCTGTAGTGAGTCCTCTTACTTTCCTTCTAGAGAGAAGATGGAAACATCTCCCTCCCTCCCTCCCTCCCTCCCTATTCATTATGTAGCTTTCCTATCTCAATGTACTTCACCAATAAATCAAGTTAGTTTAAACTCTACACTACAGTGATCTCCATGCGTGTTTTTTTAATAGCTGCAACAACTAAACTCCACACTCTGGAATGGTAGCTTCCTTGGCACTTTGCTAAATAATCACAAACCCCAACAGTTGTAAGCCACTGAGCCGGGTCTCACGATAAGTGAGACCTGGTTTTTGTGAGTGCGTGGGGAGAACGGGCTAAGCCCGCTCTCCCCACACACGAGCAGGGAGGGAGCCCTGGGTGGCCGGATCAGCCGCTCACATGATTGCTGGCTCCGTGACGTTGCCGGCGGGGGCTGGGGGGAGCAGGGGCCGATTGGCCCCCAGAAGCTCCAGCATGCCCTGCACGAGTGCGCAGGGCATGCTGGCAAGACCCCCCCAGAGCCGGGAGGCGGCTTTTCGCCTCCCCTCCAGGGGTCTCCTCATGAGTAGCCGCGGTGCGGAGCCACACCATGGCTACTCACAATTGGGAAGCTCGGGTTTGCGGAGCGCTCGCTCCACAAACCTGGGCTAAGGGGAGGGCTACAAAAGCAGGCCAGCCGCTTGTAAGCCACTGGGCTTGCCTGCGAGCCCAGTGATTTACACAATCAGCAAAAATTGGGCTAGGCTCTCCAACCTGTCTTCAATGTAGGATTATAAATAGTGGATTCCATTACAGAACAGTCTCAAACCACTCTCAGCCCACCCCCACACCTGAAATATGGGGATATCATCAATTGCTGTGTTGTTGCAAGTGGCTGTCAGCGTCAGCCCTCGCTCCCAATAAATATAGGCATATCGTCTCTCAGTCTCGCCACTATCTGCAATATGAGGATAATAATATTGGACAGTTTATTTCTCCATTCCGATTTGCAGGCCAATTGTTTTATAATTAAAACCATAAGCACACACATTTTCCCCACTCAAGAAGAGAGAATGCATTTGAGAAGAGCAGTGAGACTCACAATGCTGGCAAATCACTGCACTGATAACACTCTGGCTTTCCCCATTGTCTCCTTTGAGCAGCTAATACTTTCACCACTCTAAACGAACTATAACCAAGAAATCTGGTCTCTGGAGACAAAAGAACTGTGAGGCTGGTACTCTCTTTTTTTTATTTTTTAAATGTCTGTGGAAGAAAGAGTTCCGAGGTAGGACAGTTGTCACCACTAAGATCCGTTGCAGCTGCCTGGAACAGAAGCAGCCCGTCACTACCCAACTGGGTCATATCCAGCCATGAAGAGAACAAGAAAGCAATTTTAGAGGCTCCACATTTCTAGGAAGATCTTTTCAATATGTGCACCCCACCCTCAGAGCCCAGTAGAGAGAGGCATCAGAGCACAGCAGGTGTCAAAATCATCTTTATTAGCAAAGTGTACACTAAAACTCCCAAGAAAAAGAAAGAAAATGCTCACAGTCCCACCCCCCACCCCCACTACTCGCACTGGGAGTTTAATATGTTATTTTGGAGAGATGGCCTAGGGCCATTGCAGCATCTATTGAAGGGTTGATATAGGGAGGATCTGAGGATTCAGTTACAATGGTTCTATGCAGTATTATAGGGCAAAGTGGAATCATTCAAGAGATACAGCCAGAAAGGAAGGGCCAAAAACAAAACATGAGGCCATGCTTTGCTTTTCCCAAGATTTTCTGGAATCGGGTTGATACTAGGGATGTGCGAACCGGTTCAAACTCAAACCAGTTCGAATTTGAACCAGGGTGGTTCGATGGTTCGAATTCGAACCAAACCAGCCATCAGGTTCGAGCTGCAGGTTCGAATTCGAACCAAACTGAGGGTGGTTTGATTCAAACCAGTTAGAACTGGTCCGGACCTCCAAAAATGGGTAGGGTGGTAGCTGGCACCCATGGGTACCTACTTTCCAAACCCCAAAGCAATTGGACACTCATACGATTTTTTATGAACTTCTGAAATTTATTTTTATTTTTCTCTCATAGGGTATAATGGGACTTGAACCAGCCCATTATTCCCTCTTGTGGAACACCCATGGGTGCCAACAACCACCCAAACCCCAAAGCAATTGGACACCCCTATGATTTTTTATGAATATTTGAAATATTTTCAATTATTTTTCTCATAGGGTATAATGGGACCAGAACCAGCCCATATCCCCTATTGTGGAACACCTAGGGGCACAAAAGTGGGGTGGGTTGTAGAGACCCAGGGGTTCCTACCACCCACAAAGCCCCAAGGCAATCGGACACTCCTCTGATTATTGGTGAATTTTAAAATTATTTTAGAATTCCTCATAGGGAATAATGAGGATTGCAGCAAATGTATAGCTTCGCGTCGGGGGGAAAGGGGTGTCCTAGAGCGGAGTGTGGTGGATGAATTCGAGGGAAAAATGGGCTGGTTCAAGTTCCATTTAACCCTATGAAAAAAAAAATAAATTTCAAATATTCATTAAAAATTGTACGAGTGTCCGATTGCTTTGGGGTTTGGGTGGCAGGTACCCCTCGGTGCCAGTAACCACCCTACCCATTTTTGGAGGTTCAAACTGGTCCGAACTGGTTCAAATTCAAACCAAACCAGGGGGAGGAGCAAAACCAAAATCGAACCACCCCCTCCTGGTTCGAACCTGGTTCGAATTTGAACCGAACCGGGCAAACCAGTTTTGTGCACAACCCTAGTTGATACCAATCCTGCAGATAAGTACCAGTTACAGCTCACCTGAACATATCTCTGTTTCACATGATGGCTTGAGCAAAGTCTGGCAAGGAACTGGTCCAGAAGGAATTATCTCATAGACCAGTGGTTAACAGCAAAGATGGCTTATCCTGACATTTAGTGCTTTATATCAGAGGCAGGTAAATCTGAGATTGTGCAATAGTCTGGGAAAGATATTTTTGGAATGGCTTTCCCACCCACCCCAGGCTCTTTCCCAGAGCTCGTGAGAAGAGTGTCACGCTCATTTTTCAATTTAGTAGGGTGAATGGGACACTTGGTTTCCTGTTAGCCTAGGCTCAGATGTTTGTTCTCAAGAGAGTAGAAGTTCTAGTCCTGACTTTACCATTTGCTTCTATAATACATTGCAATCCTATGCGTGCAATTGGCTGTACATCTCAGTGGGGTTTTAATGCCAAACAAACATGTACAAGATCATGGCTTGTAGACAGAGAGGGGGATACAGACTAATCTACTATGGAGGGCTCAGAGGGAATGTCATCTGACCAGGACTGTATCACCCTCAGAGGGAGGGAGCTGAATACAAGTTGCATACTAGGCTCAGAAGTCCTGTTGGCGACCCTGAATAGGATTGCATTGCATACCTTTTGCTTTCATATTGCACTTCATATGTGATGGTGTGCACACTTTTCCCTCCACACAAAGATTATGTCTATACAGGAAACATGTAATATATGATGTGGTGCTCACTATGTCCCAGACAGGCCACTGTGTAGTTCAATATAGCCCCATGTGCATCATTTTACTCTGTCTTCCCTCCTTACTTCACAGGGTCATACACAACTAATAGAAAGTTCAGATACTAGTTATAAGGTCTAAATAAGTATCAGAGAAAGATACATTCATTCTTGGTACCCCACAGCCCGAGGACATTTTGTTAAGTTCTTAGCAGTCTCTTCCTCCTCCAGACAAATTTTCCTGCTTACTTTATTATATCATGGAAGTGCTCCAGTATCCCAATAGGCTAGGCACCGTACAAATACCAACAGATGTGGACTCCAGCATCTGGTCAGCTTGCAGTTGTAAGACTGAGGCTGAGGAAGAAGACAATCAGCATCTATACACTGTCCTTCTTGGAGCCTGAGGGGGAAAATGTGCACCTGGAGTCTACTCTATGGAGTACGATTTCTGAGATCAATCATCTTGGAAGCCAACCCATTTTCAAACTGCCTTCTGCTCAGAGAGGGCAGGAGATGGCTGCAATACCCTTGAGCCATTAATATTGTCCTCCAAGTCCAATCATTAAAATCAGCTAAGCAAGTTCCAAGTTCAGGTTCCTTTTGACTTGGCTTTGAGCTCACTGGGATTCCTAACTTCCAGGAAGCAACGGGTCAGAGAGATGTCTCTGAATGTCCAAGTGCTCAGAAGGTGCCTCAAGGTGCTCAGGAAGAGAAGGGAAACGAGATCCTTGGAAAAGTCCCCGGTTGCCTGCTGCTCTCTGGTGAGACTCTAGGTTTGGTAGGGTCTCTGAGTAATGCTCTTGCTCAGAGTTGATTGTCATGGTTTCATCTGAAGCTACAGTCAGGTGTATGCCACTTGACAAGGAGTCCCTGGATTTCAGTGGAATTTTTTCACTTTCTGTGTAGCTTGGAGTCTGGTAAGAAAAGAGAAATATAGTCACAATTCCAGACTATTCACTGGCATGTATTATAGCTCAGGGATCTGCAGGAACAATCTTAAAATCCCACCTTCTCATTTAGAGGGAGAGAAAGATGTATATGATGTCAGAAAATATTCAGAAATGGGATGGCAGCAAACACTGAGGCTCAGAAACAAGAAGACATCGACTTTAACTGGATTGTTAGATCCTTACTTCTAAACAAAGCAAATGTTTTTTGAAGAGCTAATACAAAATTTGTTTCATTAAGTGGAGTTAATCAATGCACACAAACACATCTTGCCACCAGTGCACATTTGGATGAAAACCCATTAAAAACACACACACAACAGTACTTGGGGGTGGGGGGGAAGAGAGATGCGGTGGGGGTGAGGAATAAAGTCCCCCTCAGAATTACACAGTTTTGAATTTTCCTCATTACTGTTTTTCTCATAGACAAGTTATTTATTATTATGTTATGATGATGTGATGTTTCCCTAGCTAAACTGGGATACCTAAAGAGAAAAAAGCTATTTCTATAAGTTGTATAAAGCAGCTTCCATGTGCGTGGATCTGATAGGTCTCTGTAATAAAATACTAAAGGATAAAATAAGGAAATCTGCAGGATAATACATCCTGACTACAGAAGAGGTTTGAGCTTCTTTTTGCAGAATTCAATTCTTTGTCTTAATCTGCTTTCACTCCCCATTAGGGCAGCCTACTGTCTTGGTCTGGACCTTCTTTACCTTGAGATATCGCTTTTGGCCTGACACTGCAGCCTTTAGCAGTCAAGCTGCTTAAGTCTTACTCATCTCCATGCAGGTAAAAGGCTTCAGGCAACACTAGATGAGATGTTAAACACAAAACTGTCTCTCTTGTGGTTGTTTCTCTCAGTGTTAGAATAGTAGCCACAGATGGATGGTGAAAGGTTTAACCCTTTCCCTCCCTGCCAGTTTTCAACCAAAAATTGTCCATCCCTCCCTGCCCACCTGCCCCCCACCGTAGAGATTTGCTTTCAAGGATGCCATTTCAGCAAATGGTATCTTTAGGGTCAAAAAGTGGCATCAGGGTGATTGGGGGTGGGAAAATGGTTCAGGGACAAAGGAAAATAGGACAAATGGTTCAGGGACAAAGGAATTAGAGGAACTAATTCCTCTACCCATGGCATGGACTCAATCAAGAATGCTCTCCTAAAAGCGGGGAAAGACTACACAATGAGACACAATGATGTGTTTAACCAATTATCTAGGCTGGCTCTTCATCACTGTATTCCTAGCACTTGTGTCCCACCTGCTTGGTGGGAGTCACTTCCTCTTCCTCTAATGGTGTGGTAGGTTCTGTGCTCCTCAGGCTCATGCTGTACAAAGCCAGGTTGTGGGAGGAGGGCGAGAAGGGACTATATGCAGGTGGAACTTGAGACAGTTGTCGCTGCAGCAGCTGCAGGATGAGATTCATGTCAGAAGACATTCTGGACTCCAGCCTACAAGAGAGATCATAATAGTTTTAGCCAGGGGCAAGTTGATCTGATTGATACAGGCAGATATGTGCAAAACTGTAAGTGGTTAAGTTGAACAGAGGTGCAGTCCTCAACATAACCAGCAGGGTGAGTCTGTGTCATACTAAGGGCTTTCCTTTAAAAAAAAAATACAAACAAACTGGTTTTGATTTTGTTTAATTTCAGGTTCTCAGGTGCTACTTCACCTAGTAACTTGGGACACTTTTCTGATAGCATAGCAACAGAACAGGAGCATAATGCATGCTGGAAACTAAAAAAAATTATGAAGCAGCAAGATGTGCTTTTCCGATTGCAGAACCTATCACAGCAATGATCTATAAACTCACATTACATAGTCCATTGGGGTACCATTCTGCAAACAAAGAAAGCAGTACAAATAAACATGTGGTTCTGAACTCGAGGTCAAATCATATGAATAAAACTTAGCCTAAAACACAGAAATATATTGACGGTTTAGATATTTAAAAGAAGAGGGGGATATCTGTCTATCTTAGCTACAGGGAATAAGAGAAAGCAGTTGTTACTATACAAGGATAGACTTATGTTAAACATGAGAAGAAAAGGCCCAGGTAATGATCTGGAGCCCTGATGTACAGGAATAGATCTGGTCAGCCCCTTGGCTGGGAGACCGGTGGGAGCTCCATGCATTATGTTTTATAATAAAAATATATTTAAAAATTAGACAAAAGGTAAAATAGTGGAAACAAAAAACATGGAGGACAGCACTGACGAGCAGAAGAAACAAAAGAGGCATGGAGCTCAAGAGATGCTAGGATGCCGATGATTGTTTAAAAAGTTTGAAACCACCCTCAGCAGTGGCTTTTCTGTGGAGTAGAAGACACTGATGCGGGAAAGAGAAGCCTGGGATCTATATAATTTCTATATATGTTAGTGACGTACTGTTGTTGCTTTTCTGTATATTTTAGATTTCCATACTTTTACAAATGGAGCAGAAAATAATAAATAGTGGCTGAGAGACAGAGCACTGGTGCAGCAAGAGATCAGTCTAACAGAACTTTCCAATTAACTGCACCGGTGCAGTGGGATACTGGCAGTTTTTGAGGCCCACCCCCCGTGACATATTTTTGGGTGGCACAAAGGGCTTTCTGGGGATAAGGGGAGGGCATCAAAAATTGCCACTGCACTACTGCAGTTAGTTGGGAAGTTCTGTCAGGCTGCTCTCTTGCTCTACCAGTACATCCTTGCTCTGTAGGGCAGTCAGCTGGTATTGCTAATCTCATCATTTTAAAGGAGATTTAATTTCGAGTATTGTACTTTGTAGCAATATATCAGGTATATTGGACCCAAGTCTTTGCTAACTTGGCAAAGAAGCACCTTTTAACATGGTGATTCTCTTTATTTAGCAGGGGGAGAGTAACTGGCCCTATCCACCCCCAGCACAGTACCTCCAGTGACTCTTGCTGGTGTCTATCTGATTTTTCTTTTTAGATTGTGAGCCCTTTGGGGACAGGGATCCATCTCATTTCTCTGTTATTTCTCTGTGTAAACCGCCCTGAGCCATTTTTGGAAGGGCGGTAAAGAAATCGGATAAATAAATAAATAATTTTTACTTGTAATAGCCAATTATTCAGATATGTATACAACAGAGAGGCTCTACATACGAGCGGTGTGTAGCGCCTGGGAGGGTTTGGCGGGGAGAGCGGGCTTAGCCCACTCCCCCCCCGATGACCTGCAGAGCCCTGGGCAGCCGGACTGGCCGCCCACATGACTACCGGTTCCATCACGGAGCTGGTAGGGGCTGCGGGGATCAGGGGCCGCCTGGCCCCCGGAAGTCCCAGGATACCCCACGCTTGTTTTAGCCTCCTGACGGGGGTCTCCTCACAAGTTGCCGCAGTGCGGAGTCGTGCCATGATGACTCACGATCGTCAAAATGGGGTTAGCGGAGCGCTTGCTCCACTAACCTCATTTAAGGGGAAGGCTGCTTTGGCGGGCAAGCTGCCAGAGAACCACCGGGGTCGCCTGTGAGCCCAGTGGTTCTCACAATGGGGGAAAAAACGGGCTGAGCTTTTCCCCCATCGTGAGAATAGCCTCTTTTATGGGACATATTTTTGGCAGCCCTTGTTATTTATTCCCCCCCCCCCCCCCACACACACACACAGATATTTATACAGCTACTTTGAGCAATAAACTTTTTTTTATATATCAACACTAGAGGTCCTCTCCATAAACTATAGAAGCAGCTCTGCAATGGAATACTCTTTAAGGAGGCTTGGTATTTCCCTGCCTCTGATGATTGCAAGAGAAATTTGGATAGATATCTGTCATCATGGATGCTTTAGGGACACACACCCTGTTTCAGAGTAGGGGATTGTCCTACATGATCTGCCTTTCCATTTTATTTAGATTCCTTGATCTAGGGATTCTTTGTAGATTTCAAATGCTATGCGAACAACCCTCCAAACCTCGAAATAGTTGAATTTACCTGCTGAGCTGAGCCTGCAGGCGCTCCAGTTTGGATTCAATCTGTCTTGGTCTGTCACCAGAATTTGGGGGCATGTCTAATGGGCTATGGACCAAAGACATGTGCTGGAGAGGCTCTGGGAGGAGGTTGGGCCTCTTGTCTTCCCAAAATGTGAAGAGGTTGGAAATATCCAATGGTGTAGCTGTAACATTAAAGAGGAGAAAGTCCTTAATCAATATCTGAGATGAATATATTCTGATTCTGCTGCTGCTGCAGTTAGTTTAGTTAAGGTAGCTGAGTTTTCCAGCATTCTACCAATATGACCCCTGAACATTCTATTCATTACAAAATCAAGACACTCTGTCCTATCAGTTTAAAACCAAACCAAACCCTGGCATCAAGTATCTACTTGGGGATGAGAATAATCTGGCCAAATTTCAGAAATATCCAATGCAGAATGGTTGAGTTAGAGTAGTTTATTTATTTATTTAACATTTTTCTATCCCGCTTTTCCTCCAAGGAGCCCAGAGCGGTGTACTACATACAGTACTTAAGTTCTTCCTCACAACAACCCTGTGAAGTAGGTTAGGCTGAGAGAGAAGTGACTGGCCCAGAGTCACCCAGCAAGTCTTATGGCTGAATGGGGATTTGATCTCGGGTCTCCCTGGTCCTAGTCCAGCACTAGTTGTAAATTTTTGCTTTGAAGTGCTAGGGACTTGTTTCCAGCCATATTTGTGTATACCTAACACATTACCTTCAGTCTCTCATTTTGGTAATTTAGATTATTAATTATTATTATTATTATTTTATTATTATTTTTACATTTATATCCCGCTCTTCCTCCAAGGAGCCCAGAGCAGTATATTACATACTTGAGTTTCTCTTTCACAACAACCCTGTGAAGTAGGTTAGGCTGAGAGAGAAGTGACTGGCCCAGAGTCACCCAGCTAGTTTCATGGCTGAATGGGGATTTGAACTTGGGTCTCCCCGGTCCTAGTCCAGCACTTTAACCACTACACCATGCTGGCTCTTTTGGATTATGACAAAAACTCAAAATGTAAGTATTTTCCCTTTGGCAATCTGGATTTTCCCCAAATCAGATAAATAAACCCCAGTATGCCAAAGGGAAATACTGTTGTGTAAATTAAATGGTTTCAAGTGCTGACAAATGCAGCATATCTCCAAATTTTCCAGATGGAGCCTGCTGCCAAAAAAAGGGAAAGGAAAAAGAAGTGGACATCACCAAGTTGAGCACCTGCAATAGTTGAAGCCACTAGGAGACAAGAATAGTGTGTGTGGGAAGGGGGTGCGTGTGTGCATGCACACACATGCATGTATGTGATGGAAAGGGAGGAGTGTTGCTCTTTGTGTTTGTGAGTGTGAGGGGGGAAGGGACAGCATTGCATGTGTATGAGAGGAGTGCTGCAGCAGCTGCCTATATGTTATGGATAAGTGGGAGAAATACTGCTGCATCTTCTGTGTGTGTGTCTGTGTCAGAGAGAGAGAGAGAGAGGTGGTGTGTATGGGGGTGAGAGGGAGAGGTGGTGTGTGTGTCTGTGAGAGAGAGAGAGAGAGAGAGAAAGAGAAAGAGAGAGGGGGTATGTGGGGTGTGTGAGAGAGGGAGAGGTGGTGTGTGGGGGTGAGGTGGGATATGGGGGAGAGGTGGGGTGTGTGTAAGTGTGTGAGAAAGAAGTGTTGAACATGTTTGTGAGAGATGTGCTACTTTGTGTGCAGTGTGTGTGTGTGATAGAGATGAAAGGAGTGCTGTATGCATATGAGAGAGAATTCACATCCATCAAGTGTAAAGTGTGCAAATGTTTTCTACATACTGAATTCAATGACTATATTATCCATATTGTGACTTGAGTTAGGCTTCCTTGAGTTACAGTATCTTTTCTGCATGTGTTTTGAGATCTCTGCCCTGAATTCACATGGCTTGCAGTCTGTGATAATATCTGTGTGTTCATCTCATGTTTTAATGTTGTGTTGTAAGCCGCCCAGGGGTGTAGCTATAATTGAGTGGATGGGTCCAAAAGAGCCCGGGGCCCCCAGCTCCTTAAGGCCCCCCAGCTCCACCCCTCCCTATTTTCTTCATTATCTCCCTCGCTCTGACGGGCTGCCAGAGAGAGGGGTGAACACAGGCCCCTTCTCTCCTAGGTAGGCCTCTGAAGCCGCCTACAGAACAATTTATTATGGGGCGGTTAACAAATAAAGTTTATTATTATTGATTATGATAATAGTGGACTACATGTCAAAGTGGTCATAAGTCACTCTGTCTGAGCTTTACTCTCTCCCCCACCAAATGCTATGGAAAAACACAACAATGGCCTATGCTGTATGCCTAGTACACTTTCTAAGTCAGTGGACAAAGTATTAAAACCATAAAAACAGAGATAATATAGGTAGAACAAAAACAGCCCATTTACAGAGTTGGTGTAAATATCATTGAGATATTATTTGTGAAGTTCTTTCAGAACCTTAAAGTGCTATCTGTTATAGAATGGAAATGAAGTTACATTTGCCACCACCAGACTCATGTCATGTTTCAAAAAACAAGAACATCCTAGGCTAAAAAATTGTAGGGATCCAGTCCTTCCAGTCCTGCCATTAATTACTATTAAAAAGGTGAGACACCCGAGGCAAACCATTCAGCTAACCATGTAATGCAGACCAACCAGGGCGCCTTAGTCCCCTACCCCAAAAGAGCACCCAGTTCCTCATACCTGCATAAGATTGGCTATCGTCAGTCACCAGTTTGTCAATCTCAGTGCCATCACTGACTAGATTTACCACAGCAGGACTATAGTCATTCTCTTCAGTGACAGTGAAGAAGTCACCCTTAGTGGGGCTGTGCATTTTGGTCTCTTCTTCACTGGTCTGGGAGCAGGGAGTTGTGGTACTACACATATCATCCCAATGGTCTTTACTGTGGGGGCCCTGCAGCTGTGTGAGCTCGGAGTATGCATGATACTGCTCCAGATCTGAGATGCCTGCGTCCAAGCTGTCTGGATCTGTAACAGAAAGGAAGGATACAGATTTGCTTAATATGAAGAGTCTTGGCTGTGGGATACAATATCATTGCCTAAGGAATTCATACTAAGAACATGCTCACAGTTGGCAACAAGGACATCAGAATGCAGTAAATAGAAACATCAGTTTCTGTAAGATGACTTGAATTATAAAGGATATATACAACTTGTTTCATCTTTCTTGTGACATTGTTTGTTTATATATAAAATGCCATGTATTCTCAAGGCAGTTCACAATCAGAGAAAACAACCAAAAAATTTAAAGCCAAACATTTAAAACCCAATTTCAAAAAATCAAACTAAATCAAAAGCTTGTCTGAACAGGTGTACTGTAATTTTCTGCTTATTAAGCAGAAAATAAGCTTATTAAACAAATAGGTCTATCAATCGCTATCAGCCTTGATGGCAAAATGGAGCCGCCATTTTCAGAGGCAGTACAGGTTTTCTTGTTTCTCCACAGAATCCAATGAGTACAACAGTGGAAGACACTCCATCTTGATCTGCATCATGAGCTTTACACAGCCACTGTAAGAGGTCGATGGGCCACATGGGCCTTTGATCTGACCCGGCAGGGCATTTGTTTTTAATATTATAAGTGGTGGGCACAGTCAAAGGAAGTGACAGGAATGCATTTTTCATCTCCCTTGCCCCATTCTTAAATCAGGAACTCTGCAATGTCCCTGGAGGTGACTCACCGATTTTGTTAGCTTTGCAGAGGGAATGCTTGCGGCGGCGTGCCCGGCGATAGTTGCAGTTATACTCCTCACTGAGTGGTGAGCGAGGAACGCTGTCTGCCTGAGAGCAAAAAGGAACAGTCATGGGCAACTTGTAGCAGAAAAGGTAGTCCTGAGTTACCAGAACAGCTTAGGTTCCTTGGGGTTCCCTACACCCTAACCCTATGTTCCTCTGCAAGGCTTGATTGGAGCCAGGTGCCTCTAGGACTTGTCCAGAACCTTTTCCTATTGCTCAGCCCTGAAACGGGTGAAGAAAGTGCCTTTGAGAATGTGCAGAATGCCCACTACACAGCTGGGATGAGCAGGAATGGCTTCCAGAGGTCCTTGCCCTGGCCCTCCTCATTTTAGGAAGTGAGGCCAGAGGTTTTCAGCATCTTTGTGCTTATCTACAGCACAGGGGTTTTTGAATAGGTTACAGTTGTAGAGTACAACTGAGGACATGAGCTGAGTGCCCAAATGGTCACATCAGCTGAGGCAGTTGAGCCATGTGGAAGTCCAACCTTGCACATCTAGGCCTGCAGAGGGCTCAGCCACTTACTGTATTTACCTGAATCTAAGACTAGGTTTCCCACCAAGTTTTTTTATATTAGAAATTAGGAGGTAGTCTTAAATTCAGAGTCCTGTTCCTTTCAAGTAAATACAGGTATAACATGTATTTAACCTCTACTTTTTAAGGGGGACATCTTACATTCAGAGTCATCTTTGATTCAAGTAAATATGGGTAGGATGATGTGAAAAGCCTTCAAGGCCAAAAGGGAGAATAATGCTGATCTGTTTACTTCACCCAGTTTCAGTCTCTCTATACAGAATTGAGTCTACTTTTCTCCTTAGCCATTTGGGTGCAGATACTTTAGCTGTGGTTGAACCTCAGTTAGCCATTTTTCTCCCACCTCTCCCTGGCCCTTTTCCTTCCCTCCCTCCACACATCCCAGACTCACATCTCTAAGGTTGAAAGTTATCTCCAGGTTGCTCCAGAAGTTGTCTGAGAAAGCTGGATACATATCCAAAACTTCCAAAAGGTCCTCTCGCTGGATTTTATGCAAGTCGCAATAAGTGAGAGCTCGTACATCTGCATTGGATTTCCCAGGCCTGGCATAGAGACTAATGGGCTCTCCAAATATGTCATTCTTCCCTGCACAAAAGAGGAAATCCTGTTAAAGTCTCTCTACTGTCCTTGGAGATACAATGTTCTGTTCAGCTCACTAGTCTGTCTCTGATGGCAGCTGGGGCTGTGAGCCACAGTGGAAGTATTACAAGAAATAACACAAATAAGGACAGAGGAATCTCCTACCATTGGCTCCCACCTTCTGGAAGTTGGGGAGCTTAGAGAGACCAGGAGCACCAATTATCTAGACAAGGACATATGTACTGAATTTTCTAAACTCAGTCCTGCCCACCTGGCCCTGCCCTCTGAAGCTGAGATCACCAGATTGTGCTGCTCTTTCCAACCAGAGGAAGGAGTAGTACAGTGGTGACATAATACTCCTCTTCCCAACTATAAAGGGCAGGTAAGCTGACCTTTCAGGAGGAGGAGGAGGAGGAGGAGGAGGAGGAGGAGGAGGAGAGCTAGTACACAACTTCCTCAGCTGTGCTGTTCTTTCCCCTGAGTGGAGAGGGAGAGGGAGAGGGAGAGGGAGGAGGAGGAGGAGGTGGAGGAGGAGGGGTGAACCAGCTGCATCTCCTGGCTCTAAAGTGCCAGCAGAGGCATCTGGGTTATGCCACAATGCTCTTTCCAGTTGGGGAAGAAGAGCTTCAGTGAGAGAGAGAGAGAGAGAGAGAGAGAGAGAGAGAGAGAGAGAGAGAGAGATGAAATTTGACTCTCCTCTGATTGCCTGAGGGCTTGCCTTAGTTGAGCAGATGAGTCACAAGCAGTAGCCCCAACTCTTCCCATGTGGATTTCCTCCCCTCCCCTCCGCCCTCTAGAAGGAGGAATCTTTCACCTAGGATGGCCACTACAATGTCCTCCCTGAGAATCTCAATGGAACCACGTGAGATGAAATAAAGGGTGGTGAGGACATCTCCATAATGCACCAGGGTGTCGCCAGGCGGTGCATGGGTTGTCTTGAACTTCATGGCCAAGGCCCGTAGGCAGCCCTTGGTGGCTCCTCGAAAGGCTTTGCAATTTTGGAGGAGGGTGCGGTTGAGGTGGAGGCAGATGTCAGCTTGCAGGCAGTCTGGGAAACCTTTCAGCACCTGAATGAGAATAGGTACAGATGAGTGGGTGGGATCATGAAGGTTGCTGCTGCTCTTCCCCCTTGATACTTTGTGTTGTCTGAAAACAGTGCCCCATAGAGGAATTCATTCAAGTAGCTAGCATTGGCTTCACATAAGGAGAGAATTGAGTTAGAAGAACCTGCTTTTTAAAACACACATCTCTAAGGCAAAACTTTAGATATGAAGATATTTCATGATATTTCCAAGTTGTTCTGTTCATGCTTGCTTTAGAGGCTCAGGTCAGATATGCATACTCCCCCAATATCTGTCATGTTATATTCCCATTTCCCCCATACCAAGAATGGCAGGGGTGTTTAGCCACAGTATTTACTTAGAGCACAATTAAGCAAAGCTAAGATGAACAATTGGTGGCTGTGAGATGGATCTAGCCCCCACGAGCAATGTGTCCAACCCCTTTATGACCCTTCATCATGAAAAAGGCCACCTTCCATTTTCCAATAGGAACTGGATGCCTGTCAATTGAGAGAGAAGCAGTACCTCACAATGCATGCTACTTTTGAACCAGCCCAGCCTGCTCACTGAAGCTGCCATGAGGCACTCGTCCTCTGCAACCAGCAGGTACTCCAGAAGTCATGACAGGGACCTCTGTGGTGATGCAGAGACCTCTTGCAATGGGAGTTCACAATGGGAAGGAATATCTGCTAGTCAGGGAGAAGCAATTCTCCCACACAAAGCAGCAAGACTGTGTCCCTGAGCAGTAGGGATGTGCAAATTGATTCGGGTACAAATCGAATTGTGCCCAAATCTAGCTGAGTCGGGTGATTTGTCTCCAAATCCAATGTGGTCCATTGGCTAGATTCAGGTACAAATCGAATTGTGCCTGATTCGATTTGAATCGATTCGAGATTTGGATCTCTCCTATTAATTCCCCCAGATTCCCAGCTTTACCACCCAAATTTCAAGGCAGTGGGACACTTGGTTGATGTTTAATGTTTGTTTGTTTTTAAGTTTTTATTGATTTTGAACATTTCCACCATAGGAAACAATGGGGATTCGAAGTTGCCATATCCTAACCCTAACATGGATCCCCAGCTTTCATTAAAAAAAAAAAAAGCTAAGCTCTAGCCCTTGTAGAAGTGGAGTTATGGAGCAAAATGTTTGGTCACTATTTTTCAAATGTTTGGATTCTTTGGTGTATAATAACTTACCCTCAATGAATCTCTATGAGGATTCATTACACACCTTCATTTTTTATATTCATTTTGACTGTCTTTTTGTCAGTGCCAACTGTCAACTGCCATGTGCCAACTACACCCCACTCCCACCCGCAAGGCAGTGGGGTACTACTCAATTTATGTTCTAGGATTTTTTTCAAGTGTTTAGGCTCTTTGGTGTCTAATAACCTTTCCTCATAATGAATCCCTATGAGGATTCATTACACACCAAAGAGTCTAAACACCTCAAAAATTCCTAAAATAAGAACTGAGTACCCAGTGGCTTGTGGGTTGCGGGGTAGTTGGAACATGGAATGCTACTAATTCCCCACCCAAACCTGCAAAGCAGTGGGGTCAACATGAACAGAAGAAATGAAGGTGTGTAATGAAGACACCAAAGAATCTAAACATTTCAAAAATACCTTAAAAATAAACTGAGTACCCCAGTGTGTGTGTTTGGGGGTGTAGTTGACACATGGCAGCTGACAGTTGGCACTGTCCAGTGACAGTCAAAATGAACAGAAGAAATGAAGATGTGCAATGAATCCTCATAGGGATTGATTATAAGGAAAAGTTATTATACACCAAAGAATCCAAACACTTGAAAAATAATGACTGCACATTTTGCTCCATAACTCCACTTCTACAAGGGCTAGAGCTTAGCTTTTAAAAAAAATTAAAGCTGGGGATCCGTGTTAGGCTTAGGATATGGCAACTTCGAATCCCCATTGTTTCCTAGGGCGGAAATGTGCAAAATCAGTAAAAGCTAAAGAAAAAACATTAAACATCAACCAAGTGTCTCACTGCCTTGAAATTTGGGAGGTAGGTGGCACCCATGGGGACCTACCTACCAGCCAAATTTGGTGCCCGTAGGACCTTGTTAAGTGGTCTGAATTGGTCTGAAACTGAATTGAATCAAAGCAATTACAAATTGAATCTGGGGTGATTTGAAGGGGGTAGATCTGGATACAAAACAAATCAGGGGTGATTTGTTTGGGGCACAAATCAAATTTAAAAAATCGATTTGTGCACATCCCTACTGAGCAGCTTGGCAAGGGGAGTTGGAGTGGGGAGTAATTTGGATGCTCCTTGGATGAAAAAGCTAACCATCCCTGAAGTAAAGTTTTGCCAGTTTAAAAGTTAAATGAACACCAGCACAATTCTGTTAACCATAGTAAACTTTAGTTTAGATGGAAGGGTGGTGTTTAATGAAATGTGCTGGTCCTGCTTTGCAGCAGGTGGATGCTGCTGAAAAAGTATGCATTTTCTGACTATCTTGGTTATCAGTTGGTAATTGTTATTGCCTTGTGCTTGTTTGAACCCAGTTATACACATCTTGGCCACTGCCATGTCTTGATGCATGAATACACCCAGATCAAGTGTGTATTGTGTGCAGTTATTTTGCCTGTTTCAGTCTTAATTGGTGTAGTAAATTGTATGATAAGCTGGTCTTGTGGTAGCAAACATGACTTGTCCCCTTAGCTAAGCAGGGTCTGCCCTGGTTGCATATGAATGGGAGACTAGAAGTGTGAGCTAGGGATGTGCAAAAAGGTTTGACGTCAAACATGTTTGACGTTGAACCTGTTCAGTTTGACGGTTTGGGGTCAAACCAAACCATCCCGTTTGGTCTGACCTCAGACCGAACACCCCACAACTGTTTGGGGGGTTCATGGACTTTGGGGTAGTTGTTGGAGGCGGCGGGGGGGGTGTCTGCGGAGGTTCCCCCTCCCCCCGCTGGCCTCCCTTACAGCCCAAACCAGCCCGTTCAGCCAGCTCTTTGGCCTTTCCCCCTCTGGCGCGGTAGCCATTTTGGAGGCCACCACACCTGTGCAATTGGTCTCTGCATGGCCTGGGTCACGCAGAGGCCAATTGCAGGTGCGGCGGCCTCCAAAATGGCCACCACACCAGAAGGGGAAGGCCCAAATGGGCCGAAGAGCCAGCCGAACGGCCCGGTTTGGGCTGTAAGGGAAGCTGGCGTGGGGAGGGGGAACCTCTGCAGACTCCCCCCATACTGCCACCTCCAACAACTCTCCTGAAGAGGGTAAGTTTTATATATAAGTTTTGTGTGTGTGTGTGTGTGTGTGTGTGTGTGTGTGTGTGTGTGTGTGTGTTGGTTTATTTCGGCCCAAGGCCAGCCAGCATATATATATATATATATATTCGTGAACACCCCCCGGACCAGTCTGAAATGGGGGGGCACAGTTCAAGAGGATGCCAGACCGAACTGGCCAGCCGCTTCCATGCACACCCCTAGTGTGAGCACTGTAAGCTATTCCCCTTAGGGGATGGAGCCACTCTGGGAAGAGCATCTAGGTTCCAAGTTTCCTCCCTGGCATCTCTGGGAAGAGAGCTGGTCTTGTGGTAGCAAGCATGACTTGTCCCCTTAAGCTAAGCAGTATCCGCCCTGGTTTCATATGAAAGGGAGACCAGAAGTGTGAGCGCTGTAAGATATTCCCCTCAGGGGATGGAGCCGCTCTGGGAAGAGGATCTAGGCTGCAAGTTCCTTCCCTGGCATCTCCAAGATAGGGCTGAGAGAGATTCCTGCCTGCAACCTTGGAGAAGCCTCTGCCAGTCTGTGAAGACAATACTGAGCTAGATGGACCTATGGTCTGACTCAATATATGGCAGCTTCCTATGTTCCTAATATAGGGCTGAGATTCCTTCCTGCAACCTTGGAGAAGCTGCTGCCAGTCTGTGAAGACAATACTGAGTTAGTTGGACCAAGGGTCTGACTCAGTATATGGCAGCTTCCTATGTTCCTAAGATGAGACTGTTATAGTGTGTGACAAATGTGTGCCAGCACTAGTTCCCGGAGCACTAGCCAGGTTTCTGGCACATGGAAAGGGCCTGGCAGCTATAATAATTCCTTGGCTTACATGGTTCCTGCCAAGGTCTTTGAGCAACCCCCTGCATATGATCCACCTTGTCAACCTCTGTCTTGAGATGTGCATTCCAAGGGGATTATCCATTGAGAGGCAAGCTGGATTCTTTTTGCCTTAACCAATGTCTCCCTGCTCAGCCCATTTAATAGGAGCCAACTATGTAATGTAATGAGGGAAGGTTTTTCCCAGTGAGAAAGAACAGTCTTCTCTTCTTTCAAGGGATCTGTCTAGAAGCTCTCTTTCCTCTTCAAATGCTGCTTTGGGCTTTGCTATTGATCCCCTCACTCCCTTTTCCAGCAGACTAATTAAAATGGATTGAAGTTTATTTAGACACCATCCTCTCCAGCTTTTGCTTAGCAACCAGCCATAGGGAGGAAAGTGGAATCAATATGGCTTTGGAGCCTCTTACTTGCACCCAGCAGAAGCTGACCCAGCTCAGAAGGACAGCCCTTGGGTATTCAACACCAAGGAATTCAATATCATTTCTTGGCACATAGTTTGCAAGGCAATTTTTGTGCTTGAGACGGGACTCTTCCTGGTGTGGTGGTTCTCATGGTCCCCTCAAACTCTATGATCTTCTATGATTCATGGCAATCACAGGAGGCTGCAGAGGTCCAGTCAGACTTTAAACTAAGGGCTGCGTCCAATGTTATCTTTCCCAACACTCATTTTAAGTAATGTCTCCAGTTCACTGCCCAGACTTACACATGATCATTCTCCTTGCCTCCCAGCTTGATGTTTATAAGCACATGGCTGAATATCGGGAGCAAGCCCAGCTCTCCTGCCCAGGCTGGGTGCTTCTCCTACCTTGCTGGCAGTCGTGCAAACAAGCCCATAATTTGGATTGTGGGTTTTTACAAATTTGTGGGTTTTTACCAATTAAATAGCAGGCATGTGGGGAGGGGGAATCAGGATCAGGACCATGGGGAGGGGTATTTAACTCTTTCCTGTTGCACTGCAGTCCTGGTTAATATCATGTCCCCAAAGTTGCTATTAGCCTCTGGATGGAAGTTTCGATTGATGCCAATGAAAACTTCCCCTCTGGGGCTAATAGCAGTTTTGGGGACATGGTTTTTGTTAAAACTATGGTGAAATACCTTATGGCACAGCAGGGAAGTAACCTGTCTAGAGAGCAGGAGGCTGTTGGTTCGAATCCCCGCTGGTGTGTTTCCCAGACTATGGGAAACACCTATGTCGGGCAGAAGCAATATAGGAAGATGCTGAAAGGCATCATCTCATACTGCATGGGAGATGGCAATGGTAAACCCCTCCTGTATTCTACCAAAGGCAACCACAGGACTCTGTGGTCACCAGGAGTTGACACCAACACAACGGCACAACCTTTCCTTTCCTTTGTGGTGAGGCAGGAAGGGGTTCTTCCCCATGTGCTGCAGTCCTTTTTCCCACTCACCCCAGCATGTCTGCTTTTTAACTTGCACTAAACTAAATGCATGTATAATGTAACATGTAGTTTGGCCTATAGCCACAAGGCTGTATACAGAAAATTTGGAGGGTGGAGGGTGGATTTGGTCCATCTAGTTCTGTATAATCTATACTGATGGACAGTGACTCTCCAAGATTTCAGACAGAGGATTTTTCCCTGCCTAGGGAGCAACAGGTTGCTGGTTCGAATCCCTACTGGTTTCCCAGACTATGGAAAACACCTCTATCGGGCAGCAGCAATATAGGAAGATGCTGAAAGGCATCATCTCATACTGCGCAGGAGATGGCAATGGTAAACCCCTCCTGTGTTCTACCAAAGACACCCACAAGGTCACCAGGAGTCGACACCGACTCGACGGCACAACTTTACCTGGAGATACCAGAGATTGAACCTAAAACCTTCTGCATGCAGAATATATGCTCCACCACTAAGCTACATCCCTTCCCCATATAGTGTACTGCATCAGGCAGCAAAATGTTCTTGGGCCAGCACTGCCTCTACCCTTCCTGTCTTCCCATGTGGGAGGACAGACAGGGAGAAAGCAGATGGGACCAAAGTCCCCAGTAGATTTTGTGCTCTGACTTAATGTGTTCATTCCAAACCTCACCTATAAAGTGCATGAAGAATAACTGAAAAATTGTAAGTGGGAACCATAACAACATCACTTCCGCTTCTCATCATCATACCACAGAGACTCTTGGTATTCTGTTTTGAATAAAGATACTTTTGTTTTTAGTGGTTAGGTTTTTGCTGTCAGTGTTGTGAGGATTTTTTTTGATGGTGCCAAAAGATTGCACTTTAGGAAAATGTAAAGGAATGTGGCCGAGACCTTTGGGAGGACAGGTGGAACAGACAGGGCATCCCAAGAAATCTTGTGTTGCTCTGTAATAAGGAACCCGGTTGAGGGATTCAGATGTATTCTGCATTTGGAGAAGCCCATTATCCCTCTCCACCCAGGAGTCAGGTCTTTGCTGTAGAGCCCATATCTTGTCTGACTCACCGCATTCATGTCAATCCCATTGGTGTAGGACCAGGCATGCTGGAAGTACTCTTCAAGGCGCTGGCGTAATGGGTTGGGGATTTGATGGAAGCGGATGAATTCCTTAACCCTCAGCATCTGGGTATGGTAGCGGGCTGTGCCTGAGTACAGACGCTGGATAATGGCAGAGACATTGCCAAAGATGCTGGCATACATGAGAGCTGTAACAAGAGGACAGGAGTCACTATTAAGGCGTGAAGGAACCATTTTTGGAATTGGTGGTACCTGAGGACTTGTACATATTAAGTGTCTGAGGCCTGCCCAAACCTACATTTTAGGCTTGGATACCAAGGAATAATTTGTTGATGACAATCAACAGTACCCACGGATCCACCAAGAAGTGGCTTGTAAATACTATAAGAGGTAGTAGATCATTTTTAAAACAAAAGCTTCTGGAGTTCATGTTGGCTTTAAAGTCAAGTTGTCTGACCTGGGAGTCCTGCTCCCTAATCCCAGACATATGGAGAGAGCAATGCGCTTACTCACTGGTGAAGAAAGTGGACTTTACACATGCTCAGAGTAACTTTAATTATTACTTTGTATGATATATATATATATATATATATATATATATATATATATATATATATATATATGAAAGGTTGGGCCCTGGTAAGCCTTGACTCTAAGCAAATCCTTGCTGATGGAAGGACATCTAGCCTACTGTTGCAGCAAATTTCACAGAAGTCAAATATTGCAGGCATAACAAATAATGCTGATTTTAAAAATCATTTTGCCAAACTTACAGATTTTATCATGCAAATGTTGCAACATATAGTATGGTGCATTTGCACAATTTGGGTGGGAAGGAAAACAATTTTAGGTAAGATTTGATTTTTGTTATGATTCACATAGAATTGTAGAAGGGAAAGTTCAGAGGTGCAAAAGTGGGGAATGTGAAGGGACCTAAAGACCTAGAGGAATGGAGGCAGGAAAGAGCAAGTATGTGTTGTGGGGAAAGGTAGACCTTGTGATGGAACACCCTATATTCTAGACACTGTTTCCTTTTCAAAATGGCAGCTCCACAGCATGTAACCACAGAGCAGTAGAGCAGTTGTGTACTCTGAGCGATGTACTTCTATGGGTTGGGGGAATAGGGCTGTGCTTGGGGACACTGCTGTGTACCCATGACAATGGGCAACATGACCTTTACTGACAGAGACTCCATTGGTGATCTCCATGTATGTCTGTGCACGACATTTATTGTTCCTTTGTCCCTTCACATCCATAATGTGAAGGAAATTGCTCTAGTAATTAATGGAATTATCATCTGATGACCCTCAGGATGACCTCTTAAACTTAGCTGATGCTCTTGTGCTTGGACTGTGTCTCAGTTCTGGGCTCTGGGCTCCCTAGGCAGAGTTACATTGACTTGAAGCAATACAAAAGATGGCTCCTGTACTTTTAGTAGAATCATAGCATTGATGGAGTAGATGGTCCTCTAATAGATGGTCCTCCATACTCTGTTCGAAGACCTCCATCACTGCTCCCACTTTGGTAACCAATAGATGGTTTCATCGTTGAACTGCTTTTCCAATTAAGATGTTTTTCCTAACCTAGTTCAAACAAAATCTACCCTGCTCTGTAACTTAAAACACTTTAGATCTAGTCCTACCCTCTGAAGCAGCAGAGAACACATCTTTGCTGTCTTTTCTTCTCCAGGCTAAACATATCCAGTTCCCCCAACCTTTCCCTATAGGGCTTGTTTTCTAGGCCCCTGGTCATCTTCACTGCCTTCCTCTGAACCTGCTACAATTTGTCTACATCCTTCTTAAAGTGTGACAGATAGAATTGGACACGGTATGTCAGAAGAGGTCTGACTAGTGCTGAGTAAAGTGGAAAAATTACTTTTTGTGAAATAGGATTCTGTTAATGCAGCCCAAAATTGCATTAGCCTTTCTTTACAGATGCAGCAAACCATTCGGCTTGTGACAGACTGCAATCCCAGGATTTTTTCAACATGTAATACCCTTAAGCCAGGTAACTCCCATCTCATACCTGTGCATCTGATTTTTTTTAAAACCTAAGTGCAGAACTTTTGATTTGCCTTTGATTACTTCCATTGTATTAGTTTCAACCTACATTTCCATTCTATTAAGATAATTTTGAATTTTATTCCTGTTTTCTGAGTTATCCTTCCCAGTTTTGTGTCACCTCCAAATCTGATGAGGATTCCACCACCTCTTCATGGCTCCTTAATCTAAACAACTGTTTAAAATTTTTTAAAGTGTACGGGGTGCAGAACACAGCCCTGTAACATCCCACTCAAAACCTCCCTCCTGTCTGAGAAAGAGCCATCGATGAGCACTATTTGAATATGGTTTGCCAGTCAGTTATGAATCCCTTGGATGGTATTATTTTTTAGCCTGAATTTGACCAGTTTGCTAATCAAAATTACATGGGGAAAGTTGGCATTCTTTTCTCATTGCGGTAGCATTACAATATAACAAGCTAGACATGCCAAAATTCCTCCTTCTACTCAACTATTAACAATACAGGAGCCCTCTCCTCAGTTGTTGACCTAGGCATTCTTCTCAATTTCATTTCCAGGCAGACCGGAATCAGCCAATCAGTGATATCCTGCCCTTCCTTAGTTCTGACTGTCTCAGCAGCAGAGAAATAAGTTCTGTAAATGAGAACCCAGGGCCAGTACTGTATATACACAGGATGGCAAATTTCTGTAGCCAAATCAGGACTATCCTTTGAAATCTGGGGGACTTAGGAGGTATGTTGAAGGAGAAAGGGGAAATCACCATCAATGAGAAGGAGATAGGGATAAGGCTAGGAGGTGGGTGCAGAAGCACTCACAGCCAATCAGCATGACACAGATGGAGAAGATCTTCTCAGAGTTGGTATTGGGCGAGACATTGCCAAAGCCCACACTGGTGAGGCTACTGAAGGTGAAGTAGAGGGCTGTCACATATTTGTCCTTGATGGAGGGACCGGACGAGAGGTCACTGTCATTGTAGCGCTTGCCAATCTGGTCACCCAGGTTATCCAGCCATCCAATCTTGTGTTCCATGTAGGGCCGCTCCACATTTCCAATGGCATACCAGATACAGGCCAGCCAGTGGGCAATGAGGGCAAAGGTGCACATAAGCAAGAACAAGACAGCAGCCCCATACTCAGAATAGCGGTCCAACTTGCGGGCTACTCTCACCAGGCGCAACAGTCGAGCTGTCTTCAGCAGCCCTATCAAAGTTGTTGTCTGGAGAGGAAAGGAAGCAATAGAAAGACATAAGCTAGGTAACAAGCCTTCTGGGTTCTACTGACAACTTTTTAAATGTATCCATGTGTTGGGTAGGAAATTGCACTCTTCCCGCATAAAAATGCCATGCATCATAAATGTATATATTTTCACGGAAAGCATGGACTAAAAAAACTTCCCCAGCAACTCCATGTGCCACCAACTCTTCAAAAGTGAGTTGTATTACTATTTCCCAACCATTTTATTTTTACATCTCTCAAGGCATCTGTGTGATTTTACAAAATTTCATGAAGATAATCCTGTAAGTGCCCTGAAAGCAAAATTTTCTTCTAGAGTTTTTAGAGATGAATGAAACCCAGCAGGGGGGAAAAAACAACAACTATGGATAAAGCTGCACCCCCCAAATTAGGTCAGAGATTAATATTAAGTCCTGACATTCTCTGGTAGATGCTGCTCAAAATAGGGCACTTACAGCTTTCAGAAGTCCCCACAGAGCCACAGGCACTGCCAATCCTGTCCTGAGTCACGCGGGTATAATTCCTTGCCAATTATATTGACTGGAATATGGCAGGACCCAGAGGTTTTTGGGTAGCCTTTGACCTGTACAGTACTGACCTGCCCTCTCCACCATCCCAATGACTTTGTGGAGAAGGGAAGCAGCCATCAGGAAGGCCCACATTGGCCACAGCTTGCCCAGAAGCCTGTAGGCAATAGCACATGCTTATGATGTCACTGCAGCAAGGACTGTAGGGATTTCTAGTCATACCTCCCTTCCATTACAAATTTTGTGGGTGCCCCTACAAATCCCTGGAGAATTTGCAGTAGGGACTAAACATCATATTGATTGACACACGGCGGCTCAGAACAGCCCTCTTTCTATTTTAGTGAGTTCACTCTACACATGCTTTAAAACTTTTCTTCATGTGTGAGCACGCTCGCTCTCTCAGATATAGATATAGATAGATATCGATATCGATAGATATGTTCTATGACCTGTCCCTAGTACTTTTTTTGCTTCATTCTCTGAGCACTGAACATTCTTGTAAGACAGCACACTCTAACTTGCTATTCCCACTCACCTCATCTGATCCAGAACGGAAAATGAGCAAGTCAAAGGGGATGGCAGCCACCATGTCAATGAGAAACCAGCCCTTGAAGTAGTGGATGGCAATCTTGGCTGGGTGACTTACTACTTCATCATTGATATTGACGTAAGTGGTGCGAAAGTTGATGATAATGTCAACTATGAACATGATGTCCACAATGAGGTCAATAATGTAGAGCGGATCACATGAGTAGCTGCAGTCTAAGCGCTTCTCCTCCTGCTCTTCATTGAGCAGGAAGGCAGCTGAGTAGGGTGTGAAGACAGCTGTGTAGATGACCAGCAACAGGATCAGCCAGTCCCATACTGCCTTGAAGGGACTGTAATGCAGGATGGTCCATCGGTGAATGCGTGGTGCCTGCAGCTTGTACTCGGGGAGAACATCAGCTCCCAATGACAGGACCTGCCAGGGCAATAAGACACCCATGAGTGATACATTCAGTTTGAGGAGAGGGGTTTCTAAGATTCTGTAGTCATGAAAGGTAAATTCAATAGCTGTAATGATCTATATAAGTTGGGCACTCAATTTGTGCGCTTTGCATAAGGGGATGTTGTATAATTTATAATTTGATATACACTTCTAGGACAAGACTAAAGAGTTGGAAATATTCATAAAATATACATGTATTTATGTGTTATAGGAGACAGGCATGGAGAACCTTGAAGTGGGAGTCCTTTTTAGAACATGTGTTTTGGGTTTATAATGATGCAACTCAGCCTCTCTCTAGAAAGTGTGCAATAAAAAATAGCAAAGATAGAAAAGTCCATATTTCCAAAAGGTCAATTTAATAGTTTATTTTGTCTCTAAAATGCTTCTTTGCAATGTACTTACAAAATTATTTCATTGTATTTTTGGAAACTCAACAACATCAGCTAACAAAACATGAGTGTTAGAAATTTGCTTTGAAGGTGGGGGGGGAAATGAGCAGGCCAATCCTATGGTCCCACTATAATGGCATCTGCAGCTTTGTAATGTAGTTGTAATCCAAGGGCAGGTGGCCAGTAAAAGCCCCCCTCCCACAACAAAAACAAACACAGGTTCCAGCAGAATATCAGACTTAGCAGCAGCCAGAGAACTCTCTCAAGCAGGAGAGCTTTCTTCAGCCCCCCCTCCCTGTGCCTGTAACTTCCTGGATGGAACAGCTGCTAATCAAGCTGTTCCAGCTTCTGATCCCTAGTGGGCAGCTCCCGCATCACCCACTCAAGGAAGTAAAAATTGAGTTGAAAATACAGCCCCTGAGGCAAAAGGAACTGTATTTTTTCACCCATTTTTACTGTCTTAGGGGGGTGAGGTCAGGCCAGCAACCCTCTGGTTGGATGAGGGATGGCGAGAGAGAGGGGGGGAGGGAGGAGGGGAGGGAGGGAGGGAGGCTTGGTGTGCTGGGATGTGATAAGAGAGAGAGAGAAAAGGGGAGGCTTGGTGAGAGAGAGAGAGGGAGGGAGGAAGGGAGGGAGGGAGGCTTAGTGGTGTGGGTGTGAGAGGGGGATTAGTGAGAGAGGGTGGCTGGATGAGGGGGGGTTGTGAGAGAGGGGGGCTTGGTGAGGGAGGGGGTAGGTAGGTTTGTGTGTGTGTGTGTGTGTGTGTGTGTGTGTGAGAGAGAGAGAGAGAGAGAGAGAGACTTGGTGTGTGAGAGAGATTTTATATATATATAAACAAATTTACAACACTAAACAACAATGATCAAAACAGAAGCAGCAAAACATAATACATCAAAATCCCAATCATCAATCCATCCAAACTCTAATATTGTCTGAGGCAGGAAAACAACCATAATTTTCCTGATTGGTAAAAAGAATAAAATCTAACCAAATGACATCAAAAACATTATTTGTAACCTGATTTGAATGGGACTGAATAACAGAGAGAGGGGCTTCGTGAGGGGAGGAAGGGGGGAGAGGGGGAAGCAGGCAGGATTGGAGAGAGGAGAGAGAGGGGGTGGGCCTTGGTGAGAGAGGGGCTTGGTGAGGGAGAGAAAGATAGAGCGGTTTAGGATGAGTGTGTGTGTGGGGGGGCTAGGTGTGTGTGAGAAAGAGAGGCTTGGGAGGGAAGTTTGGAGAGAGAGGAGGCTTGGAGAGAGGCTTCATGAGAGAGAGGGAAAGAGGGGAGATGCTTGGTGAGATGAAGGGAAGGAGGCTTAGTGAGGGAGGGAGGCTTGCTGATAGAAAGAAACAGGGAAAGAGGGAGGCTTGGTGAGAGTGAGGGAGGCTTAGTGAGCAAGAGGGAGGGGGAGTCTTGGTGAGAGAGAGGGAAGGAGGCTTGGTGAGAGGGGGGAGGCTTGGGGTGTGTGTGTGAGAGAGAGAGGCAAGGAGGCTTAGTCGGGGGGTGGAGGCTTGGTGAGAGAAAGAGGAAGAGGGAGCCTTGGTGAGAGAGAGGAGGGAAGCTTGGTGAGAGAGAGTGTGTGTCTTGGTGTGAGAGTGGGGCTTGGTGAGAGAGTGGGGAGGCTTGGTGAGAGAAAGAAAAAGAAAAAGAGGGAGACTCTTGGTGAGAAGGAGAAAGAGGGAGGGTGTAAGGCTTAGTGTGTGTCTGTGTGTGAGTGAGAGAGAGGCAAGGCCTTGGTGAGAAAGAAGGAGGCTTAGTGAAAGAGAGGGGGGATGGGGAGGCTTGGTGAGAGAAAGGGAGCCTTGGTGAGAGAGAGAGGGACGGGGGGGGGAGCTTGGTGAGAACAAGAGAAAGAGAGAGAGAGTGCTAGGCTTGGTGTGTGCGTGTGAGGTGGAGGATTGGAGTGTGTGTGTGACAGAGAGAGATGGAGGCTTGGTTTTTGTGTGTGAGAGAGAGGGGGAAGGGAGGGGGAGGGAAGGAGGGACATGGTAAGAGAGAGGGAGGGAGGCTTGGTGAAAGAGGCTTAATGAGAGGCGGGCTTGGTGAGAGAGAGAAATGCTTAGTGAGGGGTGGGTTTGGTGAGAGAGGGAGAGAAATAAGTCGATATGGCAAGCGTTGGTGAGAGACACCGGTAGAAGGAGAGCAAAAAAGAAAAGAGAGGCTTGGTGAGAGTAGGGCTTGGGGTGTGTGTGTGTGTGTGTGTGTGTGTGTGTGTGTGTGTGTGTGTGACAGACAGAGGCTTGCGGGGGGGAGAGAGAATGGCTTGGTGTGTGTGTGTGTGTGTGTGTGTGTGTGTGTGTGTGTGTGTGTGTGTGTGTGAGAGAGAGAGAGAGGGGGGGGGAGGGAGGGCATGGCATGGCATGGCATGGCGAGAGAACCCCACAAGTGGCTCTATCTCTGGCTCTGCCCATCACCTGTCCTGCCTAGCTCCCCACCACTCTCAGGAGCCACCAGCCACCATTGTTCAATCCTATTCTCTTCCAGCAGCAAACTCAAAAGAACAATAATATAATTAGAAACAAATGTTAACATGGCAATAGCAATCCAACACTACCCCTGCAAATTATGCCACTAAACACCAATCATGATGACACTTGTTAACTATGTCCCCCAAATCACCCATATATCTACGCCACCAGTCAACATATAGCAATGGCCATATTCTGACAACTGTCATACTTCCTTTCACACACCATACATATGCTCCAGGAAAATCCTGCAATGATTTGGGAAGCCCTGTTCTGGTTTCCCATAGCCCCATGGGCAGTATAGGAGTAACTATCATTTGTAGCTATGAACTCAGACCTCCCCTCACACAGGGCCTAAATTCCCTTGTATCCGAAACATAGCAATAGCACTAGCAATAGCACTTACATTTATATACCGCTCTATAGCCAAAGCTCTCTAAGCAGTTTACAATGATTTTAGCATATTGCCCCCAACATTCTGGGTACTCATTAGACTACATAGACTACAGTTGCCTGCTAATAACCTCTCTGACACAGGAAAAAAGCCAGGGCCACACAAAAAGGAAGAAAGGATTGCCAATTTGCCACTCCAGTCACAATAGCCAGCCAACTCCCTAGGCCAGTAGGCAGGAGGCCTATATGTAGAACCCATAAGCATCAGGTCTCCATAGAAGTAGACTTGTTCTAGGTTCTTTCAAACAACAATAAAGTACAGGATATTCAAAGCTTTTACTGCCTGTACACATGCTGCTGTAAACTTCCATGCTACTTCCTAGTGCAATCTCATCCTCTGTACACATACCAAGCAGTAACTTTGTGTGTTTTTCACAGCTTATTAAAGAGTAGACCCCAATGCATTTTGAGTAGCATTCTTCTTCAGGGGAAGTGGTTTACAAAGCACAATACTCAGCTTCTAAGCAGCTTGTGTGTTTTTCACAGCGCCATCTTCTGGCCAGCTCTTGCATTCTGAGAACCCACACTTTCCCCCAGTTGCCACAAAAGCAGTAATGAAATGCAAGAGCTGGCTGGCAGATGGTGGTGAAAAGGTCACTTGAGGCCCCTGCTTGTGTGTACAGATGGTACATTGTGCTGGGAAGTAGCACAGACGCCTGAAGTAATGTGTGTACAGGGAGTAAGACAACACTTGGAACTTATGAAAGCTTTCAAAATTCTGAATTTTATTGCCAAATGGTAAGACCCCCAACTATGGTAGCAAAGTTAATCATAGGCCATGTTTAGAACACTGAGCACAACACATTTCTGTTGATATGTGTATGATGGGAACAAACGTTTTGCACGGAAGAGAAGTGTAGAGAAATGGGAACTCCAACAGCAAAATCAGAGCACTGTGCCCTGGCTGATGGTTCAATGGGAAAAACCAATGCAGTGGGAAACTGGAAATGTGAGTTCAGGTCCCACTCCTGGGAGACAAACATGTATCCCTCAACAAGGCAAAGCTTGTCTTTTGGGTACTTGCCACCAATAATAATTTTAGATGGGAAAGGTAGAGGCAGCAGAATCCAGATTCTCACAACACATCCATAGGAGCACACAGGGGAAAGGGGACACAGAATGGGGTTTTGTAACCTCCCAGGGACCAGCTCATGACATGCACCCTTCCCTTCTAACTACACACAGCCCACCCTGTGCATGGCACTCAAGGCCATACAGCATAGTGCTAAAGGCAGGCCAAACCAAAGTCTCAGTGCTAACTGAGATGCCATAGTAAGGTGTTGTGTCTCATTTTGCCTCTCATCTTCATACCTACTCACACAGTATGCAAAGTACGCCGCATAAGCCCTCCTCAACTCCCAGAGGCCCTCCCAGCCCCTTGCAAGTGCAACCTATTCTCTTTACCCCCTTCTGCTGGCAGTGGCCCTCCTCACCTCTTCAGGGTGCTTCTTTCTCTGCTCTGGACACGTTTTGCATAGCAGCTGCTGCAGCATCCAACTTCCCCCCATTATCTGTTAACTCACCTCCCCACCCTTCCAGAAGAGGAAGTGGAAGAGCTGTGAGTGCTGGGGATGCTCTAGCTAGAGCATCTCCCTAGCACTTGTCATTCGTTCATTTCCTCTTTTGGGAGGAAGAACGGGAGATTGAAGAGATGATGAAGGAAGCTGGCTACTGCAACAGTGAAGTGCATCCAGGAGAGGAAAGAAGAGAAGCACCCAGTGCATCCAGGAGAGGAAAGTGCATCCAGGAGAGGAAAGAAGAGAAGTGGGGCCGGAAGAGGGGAAAAGAAGTGTGCTGCAGCAGGGCAAGGAAGGGTAGTGGGTGGGGGGACATAGGCAGGCCCATAGGATGGCACTCGTGGCAGCAGAGTGGGAGGCGGTTGCCTTCTTCATGTCCGCCACCTGAGGTGACAGCCTCTCACTGGGCCTCATGGAAGGGTCAGCCCTGATAAAGGAGCTCAATATGGAATAACAGCTAAGTGGTACAGCACAGCACACAAAAGAAAGGAAAGAAGGTAGGGTGATCCCTGAGCCCTTTTGGTCTCGGCTGGGGAAGTTACTGGTAGGTTGCTGGGGATTTATACAGCTGGTTCAGGGGCACTGACAGGGTAGAGTAGAGCTGGGCCCTCCTGAGTGAAGCATAGATCAATGGTGGATGGCATCGATCCATCTGGTTTGACAGTATACATACTGGGAGTCATCTTTCAGTGTACCCAGATCTCTATCCAGTTGTATGAGGTATGAGAGATCATTGACTTGTAGGTCGACCACTAGCATGAGCTTCCTTTGTGAAAAGTACTTGGATCACTGGCCACTGTTATGTTTGTCTATGAATGCCGGTGATGACAGCAGTCTGCACCACTGTTAAGTCACAAGGCAAAAGGTGAGTGCAGTGACTGGTACAGCATTTCTCATAACAGCAAAACCATTCACTGTTGTCCTCCCCCAGATAGTAGCTATTTCCCAACAGATGTCATATTCCATATAAGGGCAATCCCTCTTAAAGCATCCCATCTGCCTAAATGCACAACACAGCCCCTGCATGGTGTCTCTCTCACTGAAAGGCTAGGAGCTGCTACAGTGAGAGGTAGCTCATTTGCTTAGTATCCTGATGTTCTGGTATCCCGGAGTTCTCAGTCCATCTGCATCCACCGTTGTGAATTACGAGGGGTAGGACTGAGTTGAGGTCTTGTGGATGAGCAGGCGGAAGAGCAGCCTTCCTTTGTCCAGCATGATTGTCTGACACCCGGCTAACAACTATCTCCAAACAATAGAGGGCGTCTGTTTAACTAGTTTTAAGCTGTTTTAGACTTGGGTTGAAGATCCTACTGTAATGTGTTGGGTTTGTCTGGAGATGGGGGGACAGGGGGTGCCTTCGTTGACTATGGGGCAGCTATCCCAGTGGTGGTGGGGAATCGAAGAAGTAATGTTGGCAGGTCAGCAGGCCATTCCAGGGGAAGGGTAGTCAGAAATTTAATAGCTGTCTCCCCTTCCGGCAGTGCTGCCAGCTCTTTGACCTCGGGGAGCACTGCCAACAATCCACATAGCCTTTCCCTGCTCCTCTTTAATGCCAGGTTGGTCCAAAATAAATCTGAACTCATCCATGATTTGATCATGGATGAAGAGGCCGACCTGGTATGTATTACCGAGACTTGGTTGGGGGAGGCTAGTGGTTCAGTTTGGTACCAGCTTCTCCCTCCAGGATATTCTGTAGAGGAGCAGGTGAGGGGATGTGGGCGGGGAGGTGGAGTGGCTGTGGTCTATAAGGATAACATCTCCCTTACCAGGGTCCCTGTTAGGGTATTGGACCATATTGAATGTGTGTACTTGAGTTTGGGGACCAGGGATAGATTGGGATTTCTGTTGGTGTACCGATCGCCCCGCTACCCAGCGGAATCCCTTACCGAGCTCATGGACATGGTCACAGAACTTGCGTTGGAGTATCCCAGACTCTTGGTGCAGGGGGACTTCAGTGTTCATTTCGGGACCAATCTGTCCAGGGTAGCTCAGGAATTCGTAGCGGCCATGACAACTATGGGCCTATCTCAAGTGGTCTCTGGATCAACACATATTGCAGGTCACACGCTTGATTTGGTCTTTTACTCTGATCAGGGTGGTGTTCCGTAGGTGGGGACTCCTGTGATTTCCCCATTGTCATCGACGGACCACCATCTGGTTAAGGTTGGACTTACAACCACTTCCTACCTCCGCAGGGGCGAGGGGCCAATCAGAATGGTCCGCCCGAAGAGGTTATTGGATCCAGTATGATTCCAACAAGCCTTGGAGGGATTCAATGTTGGCTTTGCTAGTGATCCTGTTGATGCCCTGGTTGAGAATCGGAACAACTTGCTCACCAGGGCAGTAGACACAATTGCTCCCAAGCGTCCCCTCCGACCTGCTTCAAACTTGGCCCCTTGGTATATGGAAGATCTTTAAGGGCTGAAGTGGCAAGGCAGGCGACTGGAGCACAAGTGGAGAAAGACTTGACTCGAATCTGACAGATTGCGACATAGAGCACATCTAAAGATCTATGCTCAGGCAATACATGCGGCAAAGAGGCAGTTCTTTTCTGCCCGTATTGCCTCTGTGAGTTCACGTCCAGTGGAGTTGTTCAGGGTTGTGAGGGGACTAGTATCTGCTCCCCCTCCCTTGAACCAGAATTTGGAGTCATTAGTTACCAGCTGTGATTTGTTTAAAGAGCTTTTCGCAGATAAAATCTTTCAAATTCGGGCCTACCTAGATGGAGACTCCACAATTACTGTGATGTCTGAGCTGGAGGTGCCCAACAACTCCTCATGTGATTTGACTGGATTGGTTTCAGTTCGTGACTCCTGAGGATGTAGACAAGCTGCTTGTAGCGGTGAGGCCTAACACTTGTTCTCTTGACCCTTGTCCAACATGGCTTGTTCGATCTAGCAGGGAAGTTGTTGTAGAAAGCCTGGTGGAAATCATAAATGCCTCTCTGAGGGAGGGCAGGATGCCTCCTTGTCTTAAGGAGGCAATCATTAAACCTCTTCTAAAGAAGCCAGCATTAGATCCCTCAGAGTTGAGCAATTATAGGCCTGTTTCCAACCTCCCATGGCTGGACAAGGTAATTGAGAGGGTGGTGGCCTCTTAGCTCCAGGCGGTCTTGGAGGAAACTGATTATCTAGACCCATTTCAAACTGATTTTTGGGTGGTCTATGTGGTGGAGACTGCCTTGGTTGGCCTGATGGATGATCTCCAATTGGGATTTGACAGAGGAATTGTGACTCTGTTGATCCTTTTGGAGCTCTCAGCGGCTTTTGATACTATCGAACATAGTATCCTTCTGGAACGTCTGAGGATGTTGGGGGTGGGAGGCACTGTTTTACAGTGGTTCCGCTCCTACCTCTCGGACAGATTCCATATGGAGTCGACTGGAGACTGTTGCTCTTCAAAATCTGAGCTTAAGTATGGTGTCCCTCAAGGCTCCGTACTTTCTCCAATGCTTTTTAACATCTACATGAAATCGCTGGGAGAGATCATCGGGGGATTTGGAGCTGGATGTTACCAGTATGCTGATGACACCCATCATCATTCTACTTCTCCATGTCAACTTCTTCAGGAACTGGCATATCCTCCCTAAATGCCTGCCTGGAAGCAGTAATGGGCTGGATGAAGGAGAATAAACTGAAGTTGAATCCAGATAAGACGGAGGTACTTTTGTGTGGGGTCAGAACTCTAGAGATGACTTTGATCTACCTTTTCTAAATGAGGTCACACTTCCCCAAAAGGAACAGGTTCGCAGTCTGGGAGTACTTCTGGATTCACACCTCTCCTTGGTTTCTCAGGTTGAGGCGGTGGCCAGGGGTGCTTTCTATCAGCTTCGGCTGATACACCAGCTACGCCCATTTCTCGAGATCAATAATCTCAAAACAGTGGTACATCTGTTGATAACCTCCAGACTTGACTTCTGTAATGTGCTCTACGTGGGATTGCCTTTGTACGTAGTCCGGAAACTTCAGTTGGTTCAGAATGAGGCAGCCAGGTTTGTCTCTAGGTCATCTCGGAGAGACCATGTTGCTCCTTTACTGATGGAGTTACACTGGCTGCCAATAGGTTTCCGGACAAAATACAAAGTGCTAGTTATAACTTATAAAGTCCTAAATGGCTTAGGCCCTGGGTATCTAAGAGAGCATCTTCTTCACTATGAGCCCCACCGCCCATTGAGGTCATCTGAGGAGGACCATCTCCAGTTACCGCCAACTCGTTTGGTAGCTACACAGAGACGGGCCTTCTCGGTCACTGCCCCGAGACTGTGGAATGAGCTCCCTGCTGAGATACGATCCTCCCCATCTCTGGCAATTTTCAATAAACACCTTAAAACCTATCTTTTCGCCCAAGCTTTCTCAGCTTCCTAAAAAAAAAAAATTGGGATTTTAATCTCTGGTTTAATTTTTAAATTGTTTTTAAGTTTTTTGTATATGTTTTTAACTGGTTTTATGTTACTGTTAACCACCCAGAGATGAAAGTTTGGGGCGGTGTACAAATTTGATTAAACAAACAAACAAACAAATAAATACAGTCCAAAACCAAAAAGGCAGCCTAATCCACTCATATTTTCCATTACTTTTGTGATGTGGAAGGTACACCACATACCATTTTGGCCTCAGCTAGAGAGCACCAGCTCTCCAAGGCTCTCAGCTCTCACTCCAACGAAGGGAATCATGAGTCCCTTCATCTGCGATATGGAGCATCAAAAGGATATTAATTTGGTCCCAAAAAACCTTATCCTGGAAAGAATTAACAGTCAGTGTAAACCTGCAAATTATCTCTATGAACTGACTGTCCACAGCCACTGCAGGGCTTTTTCCTTATCTCGCTGTAATCTTCTGCCTTCTGCGGTGGTGTCTGGGAAGTTTTGGAATATTCCTTATGATGTAAGAGTTTGTCCTTGTAATTCTAGTGCAGTTGAATCAATTGAACATGTCCTTCTTAACTGTATATTTCATCAGTCAATAAGAAATTCTATTATAACTCTGCATTAACTGCCTTTCCCCGGGCATTCAGAGAATTCATAAAATGCCACCTATTTACTTTCTGGAGCAAATTCTGAGATAGTTAGTATGATAGTTCTGTGTTTTATGGGTATTCTAATTTGATCTTTTATATGTTTTAACTGTTAAATTCTTGGTTTGTTTTATGCTGTAAACCACTTGGAGACTTCAGTAGTGGGCGGTATACAAATTTGCTAAACAAATAAAAATACTTGTGCACTGCAGAAGTCCAGTGCTGTGCCCAGAAAAAAAAATCAATGAAATGTATGCAAATTTGCCTGCTTCCTGCCAATCTAATGTCTGCTTTTTGACTGAGCTGCCCTTGAAAGAAGTGTTTCACTTTAGACTGATTCTGCCATGTCTACTTCTGGCAGTCTCTTATACCTCAGAGGTCAGGGACAGTACCTAAAACCTTAGGAAAATGAGTGACCAGGAAACATATTTTGCCTTGACCACAGTACGATTCTCTCCCAGCACATGATAGGACTGCTCAACTTCGTAGGGTTGTGCGTTTTGTATTTTTTCTGTCTCAAATCCGAATCAACCCCATTTTGTATTTTGTCAGAAATTAAACCTTCCGAATCACCCCAGTTTTGTTTTGTATCCAAATTAATCCAAATCTGAATCTGAATTAATTCAGATTAAAAAATGGCCTGACATAAGACAAGCACTCCTGGATTAGGCCTGTGATCTGATCTGACTGTGGCCAGCCAGCTGTCTTGAGAAATTAATAAAGAAGACTCAACAGTGCCACCCATCTCCAGTTATTCAATTCCAGTGCCTAATGCTGTCTTTGATCATGAAAGAGTTACTCATCATGGCCAGAGTCAGTGATAAATCTTTCCTGTTCTGTGGAACTATATTATTATTTATAGATCCTTGTATGTCAATGGCCATCAAAACACCGGTGGCAATGCATTCCATAAGGTGATTATGCACTGTATGAAGATGTACTTGCTTCAATTTGTCTTAAATCTGTTGCTGACTGAATTTTAGCATTTAACAAATACTTTGCAGTGACTATGTGACTGATACACCACAGAAGTGACATGGCCTCTTTCCAGAGGGCTTACAAGCTAAATAAGAGTGAAAGGCAGAAGTGAAGGGAAAGAATGAGATAATAATAGGATAGTGAGGATGAGTTAGGCAAAAGTTAACTGTCAGCTGGTAACAGAAAAGCTGAGCCATTAAGGGGCTAGGAAAGAGTTAAAGGAAGATGTGGAGGATTTACAGAGGAAAAGTCTTTCCCCACAAACAGCAATGACTCAGGTTAACACTTAATACTATCTGTCTCTTATTTTAGGGGTAAAGAGTTGGCAAATGTGCATTAGCACCAAGGGATGCACTGCCTGCAGTTAATTAATACAGAATAGGGCAGGTGGGGGAATCCCAAGTAATAGTGACAACGAGCCCATAGTAGTTTTTGCCCTCTTAATGAAAACAAATGACAAATCCACAAATCTTAATGACAAATCCAATGGTCTGCTGGGAGTGGTGCCATGTATTGCCTCAATTCAGCAAAACTCCCAGGATGATGGGTAGCATCTCCAGATGCAGCAAAGGCATTATGTAAGACCTTATACAAGGTGGATTTGGGTAGAAATGGGGAATGGGCAACACTCAGTACAATTCTATCCTAATCATAAGAACACAAGAACAGCCCATCTAGTCCAGCATCCTGTTTCACACAGTGGCCCAACAGATGCCTCTGGGGAGCCCACAGGCAAGAGGTATGTGCATGCCCTCTCTCTTGCTGTTGCTCCCCTGAAATTGGTATTGAGAGGCATCATGCCTCTGAGGCTGGAGGTGGCCCACAGCCACCAAACTAGTAGCAAAATCAAACCTTTATTGTTACGGTCATTCGACCAGCAAAACACAAAGTACAAAAGCTTTACATAAAAGCAAGCTTTACATAAAAGTGAACTTGGTCAAATAAAGTAATAAACTGTTGAAACATAAAACAAACTAGTAGCCATTGAGAGACCTGTCCTCCATGAATCTGTCTAAGCCCCTTTAAAGCCATCCAAGCTGGTGGCCATCATCACATCCCATGGCAAAGTATTCCATCGATCAACTATGAGCTGTGTGAAAAAGTACTTCCTCTTGTTGGTCCTTAATTTCCCAGCCTTCAGTTTCATGGGGTGACCCCTGGTTCTAGTGTTGTGAGAGAGGGAGAAAAAATTCTCTCTGTCTACCCTCTCCACTCCATGCATAATTCTATATACCCCGATCATGTCTCCCCTTAGTCACCTCTTTTCCAAGGTAAAGAGCCCCAGATGCAGGGACCAAAACCCTCCTTGCACAGGCACAAAGCTTTGGCCACAAACATAGCTATCTGTTCAGAAACATAAGTGCCAAGTGAGCTGACCCACAGGCTGCTGTCAAAAACAAGTTGCAGCAGCAATCCTAAACTGCAGGCACCTCTTGACTTATTCTGCTGAATTAACATAGAGCTCATTTCCATGAGCAGCCCTACCAGGCTTGCACAGCCCGACTGTGTGGAGTGCTGGGATCGGTCCCAATCCCGGCGCTCTTCATCGGGGTAGCCCAGCTTTTTTTTACCCAGGCTTATACTGAGGTAGAAGGGTATGAGTGCACCCTTCTACCTCAGTCCCCGGTCATATGAATGCTTGGGCTGCCTGCAACCCGAGCATTCATAGAGCTGAGTGGCTAGAGTGCCCAGCAGCAGGGAAATCCCGTGTTGTGAGATTTCTGAAGGCCAGGCTTCATTTCTCCAGATGGTTGCGCCGCTCACTGCAGTGCAGTTTGTGTGGCCGTGTGAGTGGCATGGCCGAAGAAACAGCACGGGTCATCTGGGGGGAAGGAAGGTGTGATCCTGCCTTCCCCCTGCCGCCTCCCCAGTCCCCGGGGCCGCCAAAAGCAGGTTCAGGCCCCAGTGAAAAAAAATGTTCGGGTCCCTGCCACAAGGCTCCCCCTGCCACCGCCACCACAAGGCCCACCTGCTGCCGTCGCCACAAGGCCAAAGCACCAACCTTTGAAATACAGGTGAAACTCGGAAAATTAGAATATTGTGCAAAAGTCCATTAATTTCAGTAATGCAAATTAGAAGGTGAAACTGATATATGAGACAGATGCATTACATGCAAAGCGAGATAAGTCAAGCCTTAATTTGTTATAATTGTGATGATCATGGCGTACAGCTCATGAAAACCCCAAATCCACAATCCCAGAAAATTAGAATATTACATGGAACCAAGAAGACAAGGATTGAAGAATAGAACAATATCGGACCTCTGAAAAGTATACAGTGTACTGTGCTTGATTGGCCAGCAAACTCGCCTGACCTGACCCCATAGAGAATCTATGGGGCATTGCCAAGAGAAGGATGAGAGACATGAGACCAAACAATGCAGAATTGCTGAAGGCCGCTAATGAAGCATCCTGGTCTTCCATAACACCTCATCAGTGCCACAGGCTGATAGCATCCATGCCACGCCGCATTGAGGCACTAATTGCTGCAAAAGGGGCCCAAACCAAGTACTGAATACATATGCATGCTTATACTTTTCAGAGGTCCGATATTGTTCACACATCACAATTATAACAAATTAAGGCTTGACTTATCTCGCTTTGCATGTAATGCGTCTGTCTCATATATCAGTTTCACCTTTTAATTTGCATTACTGAAATTAATGGACTTTTGCACGATATTCTAATTTTCCGAGTTTCACCTGTAATTCTAGCCTCTATGTGTGCAGCCGGGGGGGGGGTGTTGGGGGGGTGAGCCGAGCCCTGCCCCCCAGTGGCGGCGGCAGGCAGAGCAGGAGTGGCTGCTAAGCGTGACTGTCCGGCCCAGTGGTTCTTGAGAACTGCGATGCGCTCCAGTGTGCCTCCGCAGTTTGAATAGAGCATTCACACTCTATTCAAACTGCACAGGCACGCTGGAGCGCGTTGCAGTTCTCAAGAGCCACTGGGCCGGACAGTCAGGCTCAGTGACTGCACCCGCTCTGCCTGCCGCCACCACAGTGGGGTGCTCGGCTCACCCCCCACCCCCGGCTGTGCACACGGCGACTAGAATTGTTTGAAAGGTTGGTGCTTCGGGCGGTGAGACAAGCACAGGGTGGGGTGGCGGCAGGAGGCAACACAGGCAACTTGGTCGGGTCCCAGGGCCCCTTCCGGACCGCTGGCCCCCGGTAATTTGTACTGGTTCCCCTTTCCTCTCGCCGGCCCTGCCAGCCGGGCACATGAACACAGCGAGCACGTGAACAAGCTTATGTAATACCAAAGAGCACCAATCACTGAGTTTGCAGTCCTATCTCTCAGAAGTCCTGCTCATATCTCATCTACAGAAGTGAGATTTCTCTGTATGTTTCTTTTTCTCTCAAACACACGCATAGGCAGGAGACATTGGACTGCAAAGGGCATTTGCAAGCCTGGTGGAGAGTAATCAAAACCAATCAATGGCTGGTCCGTGGATTGAAAGAAAAGCACCAATCAAGAGGCCTGCTACGTAGCTCTCAAGGGAGGGGGAAAGGGAATAGGAAAAAGTGACTGAGATCAAATTGTTCCAAGAGGCAGTAGGGAGACAGGGTTGTGTACAGGGGCCATGACGAAACCTGGCAATAGAGCATCCACAAAGTGTCTGATCTTGTGGAGAGAGGTTTTAGGCGCTAGACAACAAATCCAAGGTGTTCATAAAGAGCTGGTCAGCTTTCCTGACCTCAAAGTTTATTGAAGTTGGCCGGAAAGTTCATATTGATTTCAGTGAGGTTTGCCTCATGCCCTAGATATTTGCAGCGCTGGAGAAATTACATTGTGGCATGCCATGACATATCATAACAGAGAACGACACAGAAAACATTGACTGTTTTACCCACACCCACTGGAACGGCAATGGGGAGAGTGAATATGCATGCCAAGTAAGCAATGCATGTGCATCTCTTACTTGGGCTACAGTACTGAAGGGGGATGTTTCTGAGCATTGCAGCAGAATACATCTCTCCACGGCACCAGTTTAGCTGCAGTCCTATCATCTGTGCAAGGGTCACACAAGTACGAACACAGTGATCGGGGGACATGCCAGGGTCAGATTAGGGGGATCCAGCAGTGTGATATCCAGCAATTTCTGGAACCATTTGTACTTTGTACTATGTTTCTTTTCAGATTTGGGGCAGTCCCCTTTGGGGACTGGAACCATCTTATTTATTATTATTTATTTTTGTATGTAAACCACTCGGTAAACTTTTGTTAAAAAGTGGTATACAAATAGTAGTAGTAGTAGTAGGCTATTAGAAAGAGGGCTATTTGGAGATAATTAATAGGGAGTCTGCTGAGCGCTCCTTTTCATTCTGCCTGATATTTTATATGACTCAAAATATAGCACAGCCAAACATGGTGCAGAAGATAAGCAACACACAGATTCCCTAAACCTCTAATCTTTTTACTTGTGAAATTGGAAGGAACGTTCTGAACCACAATCAGTTAATCAACAAGGACCTCAGCTTATTCTCCCAAACAATTTATATACACTTTGCACAAACTGGACAGACATCTGTTACCTACCTGAGTTTTATGTCTTATTTGTTTTCAAGCAGTAGTTCCTAGAAGATTATGACGCATAATGTGATGCATCCCCTTTCAGCTGTAAAGACTTAACCAGAGTGACAAAGACCTTGAACCACAGTGGTCTGGTTCATGCAGTCATTCACTCAATCACATCTAGGTTTAATGTGAGTTATATTGGTGTAATTGTGTGAACCCATGCTAAGGCAGGAATCTCTGATTCATCTTGCTCATGTAAACCATCTTGGCATAGATTCACACAATTATGCTAATATCCACAACCCACACTAAACCTAGATTCAAAAAATATGTCAACAAAGACCTCTAGCAGTCAGAGATACAGAACATGATGATCAGGACAACCAAGATGATCAGAGGCCTGGAGCACCTTCCTTATGAGGCAAAGCTACAGCATCTGGGACTTTTAGGTTGGAAAAAAGCCCAAGAGATGTAAGTTTTGGGCAGTATAAAAATATGTTAAATAAATAAATGCATAAATAAAAGAGGTGACTACAGGGAGACATGATAGAGGTGTATACAATTATGCATGGAATAGAGCAAGTGGACATAGATAAATTTCTCTCTCACACACAAACAAAACTAGAACTAGGGATCATCCCATGAAACTGAAGGTTGGGAAATTTAGGACCAACAAAAGGAAGTACTTTTTTCACACAGCACATAATTAACCTATGGAATTCTCTGCCATAGGATGTGGTGATGGCCACTAGCTTGGGTGGCTTTAAAAGGGGCTTAGACAAATTCATGGAGGATATGACTAGTGGCTACTAGTCTGAGGGATATAGGCCACCTCCAGCCTCAGAGACAAGATGCCTCTAAATATCAGTTGCAAGGGTGTAACAGCAAGAGAGAGGGCATGACCTCACCTCTTGCCTGTGGGCTTCTCAGGGGCATCTGGTGGGCCACTGTGTGAAACAGGATACTGGACTAGATAGGCCTTGGGACTGATCCAGCAGGGTTGTTCTTATGACATACAAGATAAGAAAAGGGTTGCCTTTAATTGGACCAGCTTCATTTAGTGCAGGAATATGGACAGATTTGTGTTACAGAATTATTTTGCCCATATATCCATTGTCTTACCATAAAGTTTAAAGTACTGGTAAAGTGAACTATTACATTGAAAACAATATACAAGGCATACAAAACTAAAAGGTCATGCACATGACCATTTTCAGCGGGTGGGGAGGGTGTGGGGGGGAAGCCAAGATGGAGCACACCTTCCTCCCAGATGATCTTGCTCCATGTGTGGGATGCGCTGCTTGTGCGCCCACACGATCTGCACTGCTCCCAGCAGCGCGGAACTCTGGAGGCTGGGAAAACAAGTCCCAGCTTCCAGGAATCCCTAAATATCTATCTATCTATCTAACATATTTTTATACCGCCCAAAAAGCAAGTTCTCTGGGCAGTTTACAAGACAAGAAAAACTACCAATAAAAGATTAAAACATTTCAACAGTTGAAATTTAAAAAGTTAAAACTATTAAAACACAATTAAAACAATGTCTAATTAAAAGGCTGGATGAACAAATGCGTCTTGACTGCCTTTTAAAAAGTTGTAAGAGATGGAGAGGCTCTTATTTCATTAGGAAGTGTGTTCCAAAGCCTCGGGGCAGCAATGGAGAAGGCCCGTCCCTGAGCAGCCACCAGACGAGCCGGTGGCAACTGCAGTTGAACCTCTCCAGATGATCTCAATGGGCAGTGTGGTTCATAGCAAAGAAGGTGTTCTCTTAAATACCCAGGGGCCCAAGCTCTTTAGGGCTTTATAGGTTATAACCAAAACCTTGTACTTTGCCTGGAAACCTATCGGCAGCCAGTATAGATCTTTTAAGATAGGAGTGATATGGTCTCTCTGAGATGACTAAGAGACGAACCTGGCTGCCACATTCTGGACTAATGGCAGTTTCTGGACTACGTACAAAGGTGGCCCCGCATAGAGTGCATTGCAGTAGACAAGTCTGGAGGTGACCAGATATAACGTGCAAGCAATGCAGTGCATTTCGGGATCCCCCTGTGAGTCGGATGTTCTAGGCACCCAGCTCTGGGTCTGCTCGGGCTGCGTGCACATGACCCCAAACCTGGCGCAAAGGGCGCCTGGGGTAAATTCCTGGACTTACGGGGAAGGCAGTACATGGATGGCCTCAATCCCAGTGCTTGACATGGGCAGCCAAACTCAGTCAGGGTTGCCCAATCCTGGGTTTGCCTGCTCGTGTAAACAGCCTCTACTTTTTAAAAGCAGACAAAGCATAACCTCAATAACACTACAAATGCATCAAAACCAAAAGCTTTTCTGAAAAGGAATGTTTTTTCTAGATTATTTGAGTGGAGGTAAGCTTCTTTAGGAAATACCTCCTATAAGACAGAAGCCACAACCATGAAGTCATTGCTTTAGCCCTTGACTGATTCAGCTTGGGATGTTGAGACATTTATCTAAGGTGGAAATTCTCCCCAGATTCTAGGATTTCCAAGATTTCCCCAAGGAGAAACTGAAATTCTCTCAGGAATCACAGGAGAAAATTTGAAGATGTTTCTCAGATAATTTCTTTGCTGGTATGGAGACAGGCACTCCCTAAATATTCTGTTAAATTTGAACACTTGCATATTTCTACCCCAATTTATGCTATAAAATATACTCTTTTTTTGTAATTTTGTCTACTCTGGTATTCTAAGCAGAGGAGATGAACTGTATTCTTAAGCATCAAACATTCAATATTGTGAATCAAGTTTATGAAATGCAAGTAATACAGTTCATTTATGGTTGTGACCCTTTTAGGCTGAGGCACACTGGTTTTGTGTTTTTCTGGATCCATGAGGACTAGAAACATTCTTTATGAGATTCTTGTGGATTCTAACTGGGACAGAATTACACATTATGCATAGTTTCATGACTGTTCTTCATGACCCCCCCCCCCTTTGTTTTACAATACAGCTATTGAGGCAGCAATTATATGCGGAAGGCTGGTGTAAGCGGGAGAAGGTTTTTAACCCTTTACTCAGTGAGGGTAAAAGCAGCTTGGAGAGGCAATCTCTGATGGGAAAATGATGTGAGGGGAAAGGGTTAAGAATCCTTCTTTGCTCATGCTCCTTTCTACTTAATAATGTCTCAAAAAGCGGCTGCCTGCCACCTGCCATAGGATGTACATCATTCCACATTTTATTTGAACAATGGGAAGAAAGAATTGGTTTTATTGTCTTTAATGAGTCTCTTTACTTTATTAATGTTATTCTTTTCTTTAATAAAAGTAAGATTTCAGTAACTTGCAAGTTCATTATTTTCAGCAGAAAGCAATGCTCTTAAGTGGTCTAATATCTTATTCTGCTCAATAATATTTCCCTACCTCATCACTGTTGTGTTAATGTATTCCTTCCTCATGCCTTTACAGATGGACAAAATTCTACTAACTTGGTTAACTTTCGTTTCCTTGGAAATTGTCTTCTTCCCCCCACCATTCATAGGCATCCCTAACATTTTGCAGCTGGAATTTTTTGGGACAGATTAGATACATAATTGAAAATAATTTGTCTCTGTGTTATCTATCTATACATGTTCTCTGTATCACTAGACTATCAACTATCTTGCTCTATCTGCCAACATGATGCTTACGTATCTCAGACCTAATCCCAATACAAGAAAACAGAAGTTCCCAGGCCATTCTGTAAGCCTCTTGAGTATCTCAGAGTCTCTTTGGAGTTTCTACGGTCTTCATATCTGCCAGACACTAGTGACATAATTCTCATATTTCTAACAGCAGTTCCAAGCACTGACTCTATATGAGTCCCTTTGACTATACATAACTGGCTCTAACTTTCATTTGAGAAATGAACTTTGGCTCTCTGCTAACAAAGCTTTCTGAACAATCCACAATCTGAATGGCCTAGAAGTTTTTCACGCAGGACTTTTAAAGACCTTTAGCTTGCATCTGCTCCAGAATGGAGGATGTGCATTCACATATCGGGCAGATTTAACCCAAAGTCCCCGTGAGCTATCGGGGAGCACTTCACACACAATTTGTGTTTTTCACTGCGCGTTAGAGTGCAGCCCAATTTATATCCGGGGTAGAAAAATCCATTTTTTGTGTTGGGTCTTTGGTTAACTTTGAGTTCGCAGTAGAGCCTCGCAGAAAACCCCTGGTAAAGCCTGCTGTGTAGAGAACTCCCTGGAGGAGGAAGCCAGAGATCTTTGCTAACAAAAATCAAAGCCATGATCTCTCACCTGTCCATATGGTGTCAACAGCTGAAAGAGATCCTAAAGGTTACATGAAAATCTCATTCTTGAGGGACATGAGCAAAACAAGGTATTTTGGGGAGGCACAAGCTCCAGGCTGGAAACTGATCTCAGTGCCAAAGGCCAGCCCTTATACTGTGTGAACTGCTACGAAAAAGAGAATGCTATTCCTCCCCAAAACCCTCTCCCTCATCTTCAACAGATTTTCCAGAAGCAAGATAGAAGAAGAGACGTGAGTTTTAGGCGGTATAAAAATATGTCAGAGATGTGAGTTTTGGGCGGTATAAAAATAAGTTAATTTTTTTTTAAAAAAAAATGTATTGACACTTTTGAACTTTGGTGCTGGGGAAGACTTTTGAGGATACCATGGACAGCCAGGAAAACAAACAAATGGATCATTGAACAAATCAATCCAGAATTTTCACTTGAGGCACAAATGACCAGGCTCAAACTATCATACTTTGGACACATTATGAGAAGACCCAGCTCCCTTGAGAAGTCCATACTGCTGGGGAAAGTTGAAGGAAAGAGAAGAAGAGGACGACCAGCAGCAAGGTGGATGGACTCCATTACGGCAGCAGTGAATGCAACTGAGAAACCTTAAAGGCCAAGTAGAAGACAGATCATGGAGAGAATCTACCTATGTGGTCACTAAGAGTTGACACCAACTTGATGGCACTTAATCAATCAGTCAATCAATCAGTCAATCAATCAATGTCTCTCCTCACCCTCTGAGAATATTTACAGTGTTGACCAAGACAAGAAAATCCCTGTGACCCAGAAAATATGCATTCTTAGCTATTCATTTTTTCCTGCCAAACTAGACACCACTCTGTGATGTCAGTCAAAATGTGGTTCACTCCATAGTAATATTTAAAAATGTGTGAAACAGCTGCAGGAATTTGCTTGGGTCAAGCAGATGCCATTGGCAGGATGTGGTCAGTGCCATTTTATCCATCCAACAAACATTTAGATAATTTCAAGATATATGCTGCACAGAAATAACCAGGGACTTTTACACAAGGCAGGCTTTACTGCGAGTTTACGGGGAGGCTTTACTGCAAACTTGAAGTTGTACTAAAAAAAGACACAAATCACTCACAGGTAAATCTAGCCGATACGTGAACACACCTGCTCTATTCCGGAGGAGATGGGAGTAAAGGGGCTTTAAAAGCCCCGTGTGAAAAATTTCCAGGGGACACATAAATTACTCTAATAATGTGGGGTGGGGTGGGGGTGGCGGCTAATAGCAGAGTCACCAAACTCCAAGATCTCACGAAGGCTCATCTCCAGCACCTCTTATTTTTGAATTAAAGTACTGGGTCACACACCAGAAAGCAGCACAATTGTTTTCCTGACCACATTCTATGGCTCAGCACTGTGATAGCTGCTTATCCTATCTGCAGGAGGCATGCAACTGAACGTTTACAAAGAAGCAGCCATGGTTGACAATGGTATGAAGAATGCCACCCCTTACCCTGCACATCCAACCTTATGACAAACTTCCATTACAGAACTATTCACAGATACCCTTCCTTTCTACAGCTTCATTTACCTTGAGCCATAATCCTCTTCCCCCCACCTGTCCAGACCCCTTCTCCCAGCACTTACCGGCTTCAGCTTGAGTTTCAGACTCATTTCTGTCTGTGAGTTGGAAGTAATTGCTGTGTGTGTGAGCAAGGGAGCGGGATGCAGAGAGGGGAGAGACACTGTGCTCCCTAGCCCAGACATTGGATTGCTTACATCACTCCACAGAGTGATAGGGGAAAGCTGTGAATACAGACACGGGCACACACACCATCCATTCATCACCCATATGATTTAGGGTGGAGCTTTAGTTAGCAATGCTTTTGGAAACTTCTTCAGTATTATGGCCCTCCTATTTTTCATCACAGTCATACATTCATCCTAGACCAGCCTAGGGTTGGTTCCAATGTAAAACTTTTTCCGGCCACAGAAGAATATCTCTACAGAAACATTATTGATGCTGGAACAAGTGGGGTGGGGACCACATGAATTTTACAGGGAAGATCCACAGATGGGTTTACCAACTACCAACTCCTCTTTGCAAAGATGTTAATTTCAGTGTTAAGCACATTTCTCTAAGTACCTTTCAAGAAACGCCTTAAAAGGGGACACAAGAAGAGGGCAATTTGGAGGGAATACTAGTGAGCCGGAAGGACAGGAAATGGGAACTTGTGAGAGGGACAAGAATCTTTGCTTCTCCCCCGCTTCTGCCATGCCCTGTTCCCTTGCAACTACTGCCTCTTCCCAAACTCTTCATTGATGCTCTTCTCTTCAGCAATATTTCAAGATGAGCCTGAAAACCACCTCAGCTTTCAAAGTTCCTGTTATATATAACCCATTCATTTCCACAACTTTCTCCACAACTATGAGGAGTAGAAATCTAGGGTGTATTAACATGACCCCCTGGAAACGTAATAGTACTGAGGAAAGCTTCCATTCTGTGGCAAGCCTCATGTGTCTATCCTCTGCAGAATTTGGCCTTTGACATGCCAATACCGGCAGTGTTGCACACAACTACCAGCTCATGATGGCAGAATATGGTAGCTGATGCACACAACCAGCTCACCATGGATTGGGAGCCAACCCATCATGGCTTTTTTCATTACCACACACCCAGTGGTTGTGTAAGTAGGCTTTTTGCTTTGCCCTCTTTTTTGTTTTGCTATTGTTGCAGTAAAAACTCAGACACGTGTGAAATGGTGGAAAGCCCCACACAGTATTTTTCTCCCTTTCTGTGCTCCCTTGCTAATCAACAAGGCAGCTGTCTAGGCTAGGGTTTCTTAACCTTGGGGCCCCAGATGTTGTTGGACTACAACTTCCAGAATCCCCAGACACGGCCTTTGTGGCTGGGGATTCTGTGAGTTGTAGTCCAACAACATCTGGGGGCCCAAGGTTAAGAAACCCTGGCCTAGGCAGCTGTCACAGCACACCACAAAGTTTGAGGAAAGGTATCTACCAAAACACAATTGAGGGTTGTCGCCAGTTAGTCTGCAAATACCAACTGAATTTTATTATGGTCAATGGACTGATGATAATGATGACGACAATGATGATGAAGATGAAGATGATGAGGAAAAAGAACTGAATTTTGAATTATATCCATCTGACTGGGTAAAGAATCAAAACTTGGGACTTCTTTGTAGCCTCCAGAATTAATGTGAGGGGTGGTTAATATTTACTGGCATGATGACTGTGGCAGATCCACAACAGCAAAGTGCTCATAGACTCTGCCCTTTCTGTCCAGCCTTCAGCAATGACCTGTCAGCTCCAATCCTGTCACCTCCAGCCAGCTAATGACCCATTATTGACAAGCTGGTGTCGCTACTGATCAGGCATCAATCCTGTTGCCTAGCAGCAGCCCCTACACGTTGCAGCAGTTTATGTCCTCCCTGCTCCCTGGCAGCAACAGATACAAAGTCTAAATCAATGCACTGAGGAAGCACCGTGCCCCAGCAGTTGTTTCAAAGAGTTTGAGGGAGCTGAGTGCAAGAAAGCTGAGGCGAGAAAGAGAGAGGAGAGCTGGTCTTGTGGTAGCAAGCATGACTTGTCCCCCTAGCTAAGCAGAGTCCACCCTGGTTGCATTTGAATGGGAGACCCTGGTTGCATTTGAATGGGAGGGTTTCAAGTTCCCTCTCTGGCAACTCTAAGATAGGGCTGAGGGAGATTCCTGCCTGCAACCTTGGAGAAGCAGCAGCCAGTCTGTGTAGACAATACTGACCTACATGGACCAATGGTCTGACTCAGTATATGGCAGCTTCCTATGTTCCTAAAGCTGAAGACCAACCTGATGAGTTCAGATAAGAAATCCATCAGGCCACAAAAGCAGAGCTCTCCTGGACAAAGTCCATCTGGTCCAGCATCCTGTTTCCAACGCTGGCTAATCAGATGCCACCAGAAAGTCCACAAGTGGGAGAAGATCGAGATAGCCCTTCCCTGTTATTTGTTTCTAGCATCCAGTGCTCAAGGATGCACTGTCTCTGACCATGAAATATCTATTTAGCTACCATGCAAATAGTCACTGTTGGAATTTGTCTAATCCTTAAAAAATTATAATGTAGTGACCATCCACTCCCACACCCATGTTCTTGAATTAGTGTGTATTTGACATGCCAAATATCTGGAGACTAAGAGCTAACAAGTTATTAAGCATGTCTACTGCAGTGCTAGTGTTGCCTTTTAATACCTCTCATTCTGACTCCTTGTCCTGGTGGTAACCATCTTCATCTCCTGCAGCCTAACCCTGGTCTTTATAAAGATGCTGGTATCTTGCACCAGCCACCCCACGAGTATCTACAGCTTTTTCTGTCTACTCCCTCTGCAGGGAGGAGCCTGGAACCTGGATGACACCCTCAACTGCCAGGGACCAGAGGATCATGTAGAGCAGCAAAGAGGCAACTTCTGTGGGATAGCATTTCAAACCACCTGCCAGCCCTTTCAGTCTCCTCTCTCTGGAAGGAAAGGATTATATCATTCTGCCAGGGACTAGAAGAGACTCCTATAAGCACCACCTCCCTCTAATATATTGTGCCTTTTTGTTAATTTCAATTGTAAAGCCACTTAGGGAGCCTGTCCTGGCTGAAAAGCAAAGTACAAAACAAACGTAGAGGAGCGACATACCTGAGTGACCTTTTCAGTCACATTCTGCGTGCGTTCTGTCACCTTGTGTGGCGCAATGATCTCAATCTCTGTGGTAGAACCTGAGCGGTGTTTCTCCAGGTTGAACTCTACAAAGTTGAGTGTGAACTGCGGAATCTGACTGATGGTCCTGTACTTCATGAGGTCTGAGTCTGATGTGGAATTCTGGTTGGGCTTGACTTGGGAGGCCTCTGAGGGAAAAGGGAATGAAAATAGAATGCAGTTAGGCAGTCAGTAAAACTCAGAATTAATTCCATCAATATCTGGAACTTCACATACTGTATACAGAAAGTGAGAACTCACTATTGACCGGCCTCGAAGGGGACAGAACAATGGGAAGATAGGATTGTGGGATCAAAATGGTAAAAATATGGAATGCTTTCAGTTTAATGGAGTTTACTGGAAGTATAACATATATGGAAATAAAATACATCCATTCTGTTCCAACTCTGTTGCTTTGTAGGAAGTTCAGCAGCCCTTCAACACTACAGCAAAGAGATCAGCACCAAGGCCATCTTACTTCTTCCTCTGTGGTGACAGTGGAGTTCAAAGAGGGAGGTTAATTCTACAGGCTTTGTAATATTTGTAGCCTCTAATATATCAGACATTTCACCAAACCATGCCTCTTAATTTTTGTCAACTCTTTCGTTCTAAAAACCAGTCCCTCCAGCTGCATGATAGTGTGTTTTCCTCAACTGCCGTTTTTAACAACTTACTGTGTCAAAGTTCCACAACAGCAGAGGAGGCACTATCTCCAGGAGAGAGGCCAGGGTCAATGACTGGGCAAACTCTCCTCAAGATAAAATGTTCTTAGCGCTGGCCAGTGTCCATCTCTGATCTTCCTTGCTCTGTGTACAGTTTACTCCTCCTATCTCTGCACTTGGCCCTGATCACTTTCTGCATTGCCTTCAAGGCTCTTTGTCTCACTGCCACAACAGTATCGCCTCTGTCATCTCTCACGTAGCTTCCTCTGTAGCAGGGCCCCGGTTTATCCTCCCCTGCTATGCTTTTGTTTCCTGTGCCTGGAACCCCCTCCCTTTCACCCTCACTTCTTCAGCAAGCCTTTCCCCGAGCCAACCCCAAACTCTTATTGCCTGCTCCTCCACTGCCTCTTGGTTCTCCCCCTACTCTATTCCCACTACTGGTTGCTGCAAGCTCCCATCTTGACCTAAACAGTAACAGTGGGCATTTTGCTCTAAATAACGAGGCCTAAAAAGGTTTGAAAGTATTTTAAACAACCGATGGGGCCAATAAAATATACAATTTTATGGAATCAACAATGCTTTAGACACTCTTAAAACTTTCTTTTTTGCCCCCTTCCCTTTTAATGCCAAATAAATTCATTAGCAACATGTTGCTGATAGTTTCCCCTTCTAAATTAAATAGTTCTGGCTTCATGACAGGCTGAGGGATATTACTGTTTTACAATGCTAGTCCATCAGTTCTGGCTGTGGTGGGGACTGCCAAATGAGTATTTTAATTACTATTAAAAAGAGACCGGAGAGATGCCAGATTTAAAATAAAGGCACCTGAAAAGCTGTGGGTCTATTCTCTGAGTTGCTATGTCCTCAAATGTACTAGAGAGGCAAGTCTCAAGGGCTGCCCATATGAAGGCAGTAGAAGAAATTGCCAGGGAAGGTGTGAGTTTATACAACACTTCCCTGCTTGATCAGTTGTTGTTTGCTTCTTGATTGGCCCCCTGGGAGGAAATGTCTGTTTCAGCTCACAGTAGTGCAGGAAGCTGTGTGCCTCCTGTCACTAGTTATGTAAGCCAATGTAGCTGGGGCCCAGGGCCAAATTTACTGTTAGGTGCCACCAAGGGCTGCGCAGAGCAAAATGTGCAAGCTGCCCCACACTGTCTCCGATTAGAAGCCACCAAGTTAGCAGCACCAGGAGCCCCTGGCTCCATGCACTGCCGCCTTGTTCAATGAGACACCAGGGCTGTAGGTAGGAGTATCAATCCCCCTAGAGTTCTCAGGTACTGGAGGGACTCCACTTATTCAGGCTGGCAATTGGCTCTCCTCAACAGGATGAGCTCTAGAGGCACCCTGTTCAATGATAGTCTTTACTGGTTCTGAGCTTGGTTTCTGGTTCTTCTGGCTGCACTGTGGTTCCGCTGGTTCTGAGCTTGGTTTCTGGTTCTTCTGGCTGCACTGTGGTTCCGCTTTGGCACTCCCTTTCCAGCGTCAGTGGGTGTGCTCCTGCTCCCATTTCCCAGCAGTGTTTCTCAGGTATTTGGCATCATAGCCATCAGATTCATATATATTCATACAGCAACACCGTTTTGGAGCTCAGCAGTGCTCCTCCACTGAGACGGGAGGTAGACAAGAATGGTGTGTGCATGCAGCAAAATGATGATGGCAGGAGTCTACAGCTGGGCTGTGAATGGGGGTGACAGTGGTGGTAGCATTGTCTTGATTGCCTAGGTTCTCAAATGTGTTAAGGTCATTCTAGCATCCATGATTAATGGATGCTTGTGGATATGCTACCATTGATGACACACTGATCCATTTTATTTTTTAGAATAGGCAATTGATTATTCAGACCAAAGAACCACTATGCTATGAAGGTTACACAAGCAAATGCTTGAAAAGTGTAAATGAGGTCTGTCATGATGATTCCCACGTACAATTCTCTAGTGATCTGGGCTCCAAGTCATAGCGGGGTGGGGGTCTAAGAGTTAATGGACGGATGTTAGGGGCTTTGTTGTCACCATATTGTTTCCTCTCTGCCAGAACTCCCATAGGAATGGAATGTGCCCTGTCTGCCAGAACTCCCATAGAATGTGCCCTGTCCTTTCTCTAGCTTGTGTCTTCTATATGTGTGGCTAAGGGGGCAGCAGGGCTGGCATCAGAAGTTGGCATTGTTGGGCAGCTGGCAAGGGCCCAGGACCCTTAAAAGGGCTCACTGTGTACCCTGTGTAGCCTTCATATGGTGGCAACGGCAGAGTGACTCTCTTAGGTCCTACAGCGCTAGGAGGAGGCTTATGGAGGGAGTTTGCTGAGGACTCACTGAAGCCTGGAGCTGAACCTGCAGTAAGGGAGTAATAGGAGAAGGAACTGAACACCAGTTTGCTTCAGAAGTTCCTATATTTGGTTTAGTGATTTACCTGTAAGGAATTCAGGTCAATTAATAATGGGAAGCATTCTTGATAGGAAGACGTTGCTTTAGCATCCTTCAGCTTCCCTGTACAAAAAGGTCACATGCCCATAGGAGGAACAGTCAGCCCCTTTTTTACTACAGGATATTTTCAAAAATACCCGAGGGGAGGCAGTATTTGGAAATTTAACCTAAAACAAACATTTAGATCCTGCTTTTCTGTTCATGCCGAATACCCAAGTAAAGTAGCCATTGATTCATTCATCTGAGAGGCGAACCCGCCATATCTAGCTTCTGCAAGCATTATCAGGCCAAAGCACTGAGCGCAACTGGCACCAGCCCAAGGGTTAAGGCACATAGTCAACATGAGAACAGTACATACTTTCCCCCTACCTGAGTTTGCCCTCCTTTTCCTGAATTTTCTTTGGAACTCAGACTTTGTGGCCTCCAAATTCTCCAAGGAGGAGACCCGGCGGAGGCTATGGAAGCTGCCCCCAGGACGGAAACGGCCCAAACCCCTGGCAGCGTGTGGCCCTCGTGGCCCTAGGGAAGGCAGCTCTTGCACTGGGAGGGAGCAGGGTGCTTCAGGATCAGGTGAAGCCTCCAGGCTTGGCCTCCTCTCTTTCCCCAGAAGTGCTTCCATTTCGGATTGGACACAGTTCTCCGTGGGCAGAGTCTTCAACTCCTTCAGTTTTAAGGAGTCCCCTCCAGGCTTTAAGACAGCCAGGAAGAAAGCGTTTCATTAAGAAGAGCTCTTCAATGTTGAAAGCAAAATGAGAGGGGAGGGGGAAAGGAGGAGACAGAGCTGGAAAGTACAGTCATGCCAATGGGTTGATTATTGCATGCGTATGTTCGCTTGGTATACTTCGTCTTCTCAGTTTCAGTAGCCTGGGTTAGGTTTGCACAGCTACTTAATAGCAACACTTCACATTACAGAGTGCTTTAAATATTCAAAGCACTTTGCTTACATGTTCTCAGTCATCCTTACAACAGCCCTGTAAGGTAGGTCAGTATTATTATCAGCCCCGTATTTCAGCTACAGAGCTAAAGCTCTGGGAAGAGGATCTCACCTAAGTCCACCTAATGATCTAGTAGCAGACATCACATTTGAACCAGGGACTTCATGGTTTTCACAGCTCAGTCTCTTGGTATGCTAGAATACACTCTACTTCAGATTAAAAATACATTATAGTTCTTGCTCAGTTCTCATTAGGGATGAATTTACATAACCAGTTGTTTTTCTGTCTTTCTTTTTTCCAGGAAAATAATAACCAGAAGATATATCTCTCCGATTCTTCCATGATTATTCATTCTTAAACACATTTGCAAAGGTGAAGTCATGATTTAATCACAAGAAATTGCCATGTTAATTTCAGTCTTTGAGTTTCCTGTGTTTGAATCTCAACTTCACCTTGTCTGCTAGGGATGTGCAAATTGATTCAAATAGATTTGAATCTGGGTGATTTGAGTGATTCAAATTTGAATCAAATTTTTGAAATTTGATTCAAAGGTCATTTGGCATTTTTTTCAAACAATTCAGAGCCCCTGATTGGTTAAAAAAGGTGCCAGAACAGGCTTGAATATACATCCCTATTGTCTACAATGGCAAAATTATGGGGAAATGACTTCTCTGTGACAAAGGAATGGGTTTGTTTGTGGCAGCATTTCTCATACAGTCACCCTGAGAGAAGAGTAAAAATGGGGAGGGAGCATGAATGACATCCTCCTGAAAGAAGGGTTAGTGTCCCTAATCCTGAATAGTGTGTTCCTGAGGGTATTGCCTTGTCTACACTGCCCAAAGCATGATATTCACCATGAAAAGCAACTTTGTAATGGTTATTGCTACTGCATGGATAGTGGCTGACATCCAGATTAACACTGTGTGTGCACAACAAAGTTGCACTAGTGCAAGAGGGTTGCTGCCCAAAGTCACAGCAGGGGGCATGCCACAGTTTACATACCTTGCTATACAGGTGCCAACATGTTTGTGCTCGTGCAACGCTAGTCTGGAACACAAGTGCCTGACTTAGCACAACTAACTAGCACGACGTGTTTGCACAAGCACAGAGTTTGTCTGGATGTCAGCTGCTGTGATTAGTTAATGGCTTACAAGGACGTATTTGGGTAAACACTGCAGAGGGCCCAGCTAGTTTGATAAGGAAAAACTAGAATTTATAGGGGGAAACTGGAACTTTACTCCTGTACCTAAGGAGAGGATTCATATGGATGCAACTAGAGTGGAGCAGAGTGGAGTAGAGTGGGGGATTATTATTATCATCACTGATAATAATTAAAAATATGAATATATACCACTTTTCAACAAAGGTTCTCAAAGCTGTTTACTTGGGAAAAAGGAATGAGAAAATGGTTCCCTGACTCAAAAGGGTCCACAATCTAACAAGAAGCACTAGGGAGACACCAGCAACAGTCACTGGAATTGATTTTTTTTTTAGGGGGGGGGTCTGTAATGATTTAATGTGTTGTGTGTGTTTATCTCAAGTTTTAATGCTTGAGTGTTTATCTCAAGTTTATCTCAAGTTTTAAAAAACCACACGTTTTTTAAAAAATAAAGTAGTGCTTTGCATAGAAAATTATAAGGCGCACCCATGCTGGGAAAAGTACATAAACAGTTGGTTCACAGCAGTAGTGAAATATAGTGCAGGATACCCTATTAGCTCCCAACAGAAAAGATTTTTTTTTCCCCTGCCCAGAGAACAATTTGTTATGGGGCAGCTAATAAATAAAGTTTATTTATTTATTTATTATTAACACTGGGCTCAATAAGGACAATTACTCACTCTCTCTCTCTCTGTTAAATTCAAGGCTTGTTCACACAACCAGGATTAAGGTAGGAGAAGCCCCCTACCCTAATCGGGGGTTGAACGTGCTCCTGTTTGCCAAGCACCTGTTAAAACCAGGGTTGGAGAGAGAGGAAATGATCATGTGGGAAGCAGCTGGGAAGGAGAGGTTTGTCCTATGCAGCAGCTGTACCCAGCTGCTGAATGTGGTAGAACAAACACCTCCTCCCCTACACAGTCACTTCCTCCCCTCTGAGCTTGGTTTTAAGTTGCAGGTGATCAGCAGATGGGAGTGTGTTCAGCCCGTGATTTAGGGTAGGAGGCTCCTCCTCCTATCCTAATCCGGGTGTGTGGAGTGCCCTATAAGAGAGCCGCCAAGGTCCAGCAGAGACAGCGGGGAGATAGGCCTGGCTCACGAGGGGTTCAGACCTGGGGATTCAGCAAAAGCAAGTTCCTTAACAAGTGAGACATCGGGGTTTCAGCAAGGCAGCAAAATCTATGCATGGCAAGAGCCAAGATAATGGCACTTGTAGGAAAAACATTTTCTTTCATTGAATTTAGAGAAGCTCCAACCTGTGCTACTCTCTCAATGGGTTCAGGATGCTCAGAAATAACTCTCAATTTCCTTCTTTCCCCCCTCTCCTGAGCCTCCTAGCAGTTGCTAATGTTGCTTCCTTAACCTGCGATACATACATTTGTTTTGGCAGCTTGATTTCACAGGGGTTCCTCCCACCACAAACATTGTGGGTTTTCTGCTTATTACATTTTTTTGCTGTGCAATTTTTGCCTTCTAAAGAGTCTAAAGCCTACTTGATGAAACAAATGCAAATGGAGGCCAAGTCACTATAGGAAAACAGGAAGCTGCCTTCTACCAAGTCAGACCATTGGTCCATCTAGCTCAGTATTGTCTACACAGACTGGCAGCAGCTTCTCCAAGGTTGTAGGCAGGTATGTCTCTCAGCCCTATCCTGGAGATGCCAGGGAGGGAATTTGGGACCTTCTGCTCTTCCCAGAGTGGCCCTGTCCCCTAGGGGGAAGATTTTATCTATCTATCTATTTATACCCCGCCCAAACTTACATCTCTGGCGGCAGCTATAGTGCTCACATGTAGTCTCCCATTCAAATACAAACCAGAATGGACTCTGCTTAGCAAAGGGGACAATTCATGCTTACTACCAGAAGACCAGCTCTCCTCCCTACATACTGAGCCCCAAGATATTCTTATCCTACAGTACATTTTTAATCTTCTTTACCCTCCCAAGACTTTTTTTTTTGTTATGAATGCTGTGGCCAGAGATAATGGATCAAGAGCAGGGATCCACATATTTAGGCTTAGTTCATTAGCCAGCCATTGGTTCTGGTCACCACCAGTCCCCTCTCTTCCCTCAGATCCTTTTCTGGCACACAGGCAGAGGTGCACTGGGATATAGAAATGGTATGAAACAGTGGGAGCCCTCTCCTACTGCACAAAAAGGATTCCTGCAGTTCCTTACCTTTTCAAAAATGGCAGTGGAAATGGTGAAGAGATCAGGGTGGTGCTGGGTGCCTAGCTTGCCAGAGGGCTGTCTATTCGCCACTGGCATGCGTTTAAGTGAATTTGTAGATGCCTGATCAAGAGTTCCCAGATGGTAAACTCTACTCTGCCACAACACTCATGCATTAGCAAGAAGTTTTGAGGCTTTGCAGCGTTCCTTATCAGATTAATCTGACCTGCTTGGAACAGAGTCTTTTCAATTCATCCACTGACAGAGACAGTGGTGACTTGCAACCATAGCAGAGATTATTATTTCTATGATGCAACAGGGGCAACCTCCCCCTTACTAGTGCTGTGGCACTAGCCTTCGTTTCATTAATATGAAGTGATATGCAGAGCTTTTGCAGTTTAGTATTGTGCAGTATGCCAGCCTGTACCTCAATATATTGACAACTTGGGCATGCCTTTGAGCATTTAATAATGCAGCAAGTGGTTTCTTCCCAGACTGCCTATCTAGAACTTTTATGTAACAGGATTGGTGACTGCTACATGTACATATTGCAAATCTTGATCCTGACAGAACAATAAGAGAATTCCACTTGGCTATACTTAAAATTCCCAGCAACACAGCAGCGGAATTTTGTTGGACATGCCCCTATGGATGGTGAAAACCTGCATGTGTCTAGCATGGCAATTGGAAGTACCTTCTGCCTGGTATTATCTGGAAAGTTTTCAGCAAGGAGGTAAGCAGCAGCATATTTTTTGTGATATTTAATTTCACTGAGGGTCTCTTTTTTTAATGTTCTGCTTGGAAACATTGTTGAAGGGCAGTACAAAGATCATATAATAAAAGCAACCCCTCAATAAGCAACAGTCCATGAGTTTAAAAGAGGGAAAGTAGATGCATTCCCTTGCACCTACTGCAGTGGCAGCTGTTTTCATCTTTTAATGCATTATTAATTTTTTAAATGAATTAATTTTTGACTTGGAGCATCAGGAACATGCGTAAGATGCCCCATGAGCAGAGATTTTATGTAGAATTACAAGGATTATGATTTTATGCTGAAATACTTTGATCAGTCATCACAGCAAAATTATGTAATCCCCATAACTCTTCCCCTTCTAACCAGTATTGCTGTTTCCATTCACACATTCATTCCAAACATATTGCTTTGCTAAATGGCCTTTTAAGGATCTCCTCTTACTTCATGAAAGAAACACCTTAATCCACAAAGACATGCAATCCTCAGGATGCAACTAGTTGTAATTCAGGTTATTTGAGCCCAGGATCTGCCCTACCCCTTTAAAGACAATAGCAGCTGCAGGGGATGCTGAATTGGACTGGAACCTTAGGGCTTGGGGGAGGATTTCTAATGCTTTACCCTGCATGAGCATCGGCAGTGGGGCAAAAGGCACCTTCACATATACACACACACACACACACACACCACCTGAATGAGCCAGTTCCATTGAATTCAATGGGTCTTACTCACAGGTAAGTGGATATAGAATTGTTGCCTTTACTGCTCCCCCTCAAATTCCTGCAGACCCCCATGCCCCGCCCCCCAGGTATCGCAAGGCTACTTCCAGGGCCTGCAAGGCAAAGCATATTATTAAATATACAGGTTGCTCTTAATTTAAATATCTAGTTTTTGCCCCAACTCTACACTTAAAAGCCGTGCAGTAACAGTCTGGAAGTAGCCTTGTATGTGATGCACTGCCCTCTAATGGCTACATTTAGAATTGCACAGAAGCATATCAGCATCCATACAATTCCTATCGAAGCTTACAGATCCACCTTTAGCATGAACAGTAACAGTCTGATAAATGGAAGTTCAGGGATAGCAGCCTGCCACAGCTGGCATAGACAGGAACTAGTGCAGAACTGGGATTGGGTGGGGGTGGGGGCTATGCCTCACCCTATGGCAGTAAATGGCTCAAGCTCTGTCCTCACTGGATTGTTAACTGCTCTCCTGTTGTAGAGTCCTGGCTGAGCCACAGAGAGGTACTAGGACTTAATCAAATTTGCTATCACAGGAGGTAGCAGGGGAGCAGAGGAACAGAGCTGGTGTCCTAACCTAACAGGTGAGCTTATTAGCATACAAAGTCTATGGTGATTACCTTTCCATAGTCAATGGCTACTCCATCAAACTCAGTGGCAGTCAGAGATTTCCGCTGGAGTGCAAGACGCTGCAGGGACGGGAGACTAAACTTCAACCTCTTACTTTCACCTTGTTAAAAAAAAGAAAACACACAAAACAAAAACAAACACACACACAAACCCCCCAAATGTATCTTTGTGGGAGATGGGGCCAGCGAGAAGAGAAGGATTGTGATATCGTCCCCTTATCCCTGTGGAAGCTCATAGGAAGCTGCCATATACTGAGTCAGACCATAGGTCCATCTAGCTCAGTACTGTCTACACAGACTGGCAGCGGCTTCTCCAAAGTTGCAGGCAGGAATCTCCCTCAGTCCTATCTTGGAGATGCCAGGGAGGGAACTTAAAACCTAGATGCTCTTCTCAGAGCAGCTCCATCCCCTAAGGGGAATATCTTACAGTGCTCACACTTCTAGACTCCCTTTCATATGCAACCAAGGTAGACCCTGCTTAGCTAAGAGGACAAGTCATGCTTGCTACCACAAGACCAGATCTCTACCACAAGACCAGCTCCCGATATCCCTTCGTGCCTGAAGCTGCATGGAACTTGGCTCACTTTGGAGCAGGAGATGATAGTTTATTTCTGCCTAGTTAGACCTATCCTGCAATAAAGTGTCAGCCCTGGCAGGGATTTAAGAAGCAGAGCATGGCACTTCTGTAGGGTTGCAGCCAGAAAGGCTAGCTCCTCTCCAGAAAGACTGAAAGTTGGGAAGCTGTCCATCCAAGTGGTTAGATACACCAATGATTAATGGACAATATATGACAATTAACTGTGCATCTATTTCTCACATTAACTTAGCTGGCTAAGGTAAACTTTTAACAGGAATATTTAAGAGAGAGAGGAAAAGAAAAATGAAGACAGAATGTAAGAAGTAAAAAAAGAGTATAATTCTGAGAACTATTATGAACTGCATGGCTATAAATTAAGATGAAAATTGATAATGATATATCGATTCATGATTGAACTAATCAAATTGAATAATTAAGCATGCATTGATCTGAATATTGACATAATTAATTGAATATTTTCCCCAATGGATCATTAGCACATTAAGCAACAGCAGAAGAGAGTGTCCTACCCAAGTTACTACTTTGAAACATTTAAACTTTAATGATGTAGATTGAATTAGGCAATCTATTGTTAAATCTACATGATGAATTTGAAGATGTGGGGTAAAAGCATGGTAGACACACCTATACTGTATGGATAAACAATCGTTATCAGGGAAGATGGGCCATTATGACAGTCTGGTATTTGTTGGACTACATTTGTCCATACGAATCTGCCAAGGCCCCTTGTTCAGCATCTGCTTGCCATCCCAGCATCCACGGAGATTCAGTTGGCAGGGATTAGAAAGAGGTCTTTTCAGTTGAGGCCCCTGGCCTTAGAATGGCTCCCTGCAGGAGCTGCTTGGCCAACAGTGATAACTTACAGGAGGGATGGATTCTAGAAGCTCATGCCTCTGGACCAGTGAGAGAAAGTTCAAAGGAGGTGTGGGGGGATATATTGCAGGCTGGCTAAAGTCCTGAATAGAAGCACTCCTGTTAGGGGCTGGGGATATACTGCCATACTTTGTTGCAGGTCCCCATATGGTTTCTCTAACAGCAAACTTGGGTGGCTCAGTGCTGACCAGTCAAGAAGTGAAACGGGGCCACCCAGAAATAAGGCAGGCATTTCTACATATACTTGGGAGTCTCCCTAGGTATCCAGATGTGTATAAGTTTGTAAATGTTAAGGAAAAAAGCATCTAATAAACCTCTTAAACAGTGCAGCAACAACTTGAAAATGCCATGATCTGGACTTTGGGAAGCAGGTAGAACTCTGATATGGATAGGAAAGAGCCAGCCAGGACAGGAGAATCAGTGTCAGCCATGGAGGTGCTGGATTGAAGCCTGATATTGCACCTGAATCTGCCAACCCCATGCCTGTCAGGCCCCTGAACCCCCAGAAATTGCATCTCTTAAGCCAGATTCTCCAGAGGAACCAGGCCCTTTCCTACTAGAGGCCTCATGCTTCTCGGTGCCTGCTCCCTGACACAGGCATTGCACTAGGTGAGAAATGATGAAGAGGTAATGGAGTGCTTGCCTTCAGATCCAAAGATTGCTCTTTTAAGGCTCACTACACCTTAGCCAGTCACCTAATGGTGCCGTGGGGGAATGACTTGACTAGCGAGCCAGAGGTTGCCAGTTCGACTCCCTGCTGGTGTGAAACACCTATAATCAGGCAGCAGTGATATAGGAAGATGCTGACAGGTATAATCCCATACTGCACGGGAGGAGGCAATGGTAAACCCCTCCTGTGTTCTACCAAAAACAACCAGGGCTCTGTGGTGACAAGAAGTCGACACAGACTGACGGCACAACTTTACCTTTACTCCTTAGCCAGTAGGGGATGTCTGAGGGTCAGGAGGGATTTAAGATTCAGTTGGAGTTGAGACACGCCATTGGAAGAATTTGTGTGTCCCCCGGCTCTCTCCATGGTCCTGAAAGACCTGCCGTTGATCACCCTTTGTTGTTTGATATACAAGTGACCCCTGCCTGTTTCTTGCAAGTCCTCCATCTCTGCCAGACTGCTTGCTACCCCTATGTCCTCCTGAGCATAAGCTCAGCCTTGCCAGAATTGGATAGTGGGCTTGCAAGACCTATGCAATATTGAGAGCAATTGATCCACAGAATGTTTGGGTGTCTGTGAAAGGGGGGAAGGGGAAAGGAGAGGGAGAGAGAGAGAATTAGCCTGCTGAAGCCTTTAACAGCTTAAAGTAAATATCCTGGGGGGAAAGGTTAGAGTTGGAAGGGTGTCTGTCATTAAGTAAACAAAAAACAAAAATCCCTCTCAGAACTATAGAGGAATGTTTCAGGACCGAAAGGAAAAAGGAAACCAGGTCTCATTCTTACTCCCCAGAACCACTCTCTCCTACATAGCAATACAATCTTCAGGTTTGGGCTGACAGCCAGCCACAAACCCGAGCTTTTTAGAGCCGTATGACAGATGGAAGGTGGTGATGGTGGTCATTCAGGCATGGCCTCCATCATGAGTTGGTAAAGATGGGCATGGACCTCATGTCCCATGCCAATCCACATTTTGGAAGTGAAGGACTTTGCACTGTCTCTTGTCTCAAAGACAGTGGAGGACAGACTAGTGAGTCAGAGGGCTAGAGGGTCAAGACATTGGTCATCCCTTCTCTACTGCTCTGACACTATCCCTTTGGAATGTAGATTGCTACTCTTAGGGACTAACTTCCTTCCTTCCTGCTTTGCACTTCCTCTCTCCCTTCTCTCCTGTTCCTTCTACCTTGCAACATGCAAGCTCCTCTCCCCTGCACCATGTGTGCAGAGATGCAGAATCCATCTGCATCCAGCTAGCTAGCTAGATTAGAGATCCTAACTCCTCACTTTCCTATCTAGAATGGAGTTCTCTAATAAATACCACTTATATTGATTTGAAACTATGAACTTGCTCCAAGTTACTTTACTCTCAGCATACATGCACGCCTAACTAAATTCTGCTGTATTGTGCCTCTGTGTACTCTGCTATAATGAAAAAGGTTTTCTCCTACCAGAAACAATTCCCAACACCACACCCATCCAAGGGCCCACCCAGGACCCAGTCAACCCTTTTGCAAAAGCAGTAATGGTGTGAGTTGGCCAACAAATCACACCACTGCCTTCATTACCAGGCACCTCCCATCTGCAGATGAGAGCATTCTCACAGAGGCCCCTGTGTCATCACAGGGTCTCCAGGGGATGCTTCCATTGGTCAGTGGGGATGGAAAGGGGAACATAGGAAGCTGCCATATACCGAGTCAGACCCTTGCCCATCTAGCTCAGTATTGTCTACACCAGGCCTGCTCAACTTAGGCCCTCCAGATGTTTTTGGACTACAATTTCCACAATCCCCAGCCACAGTGGCCAATAGCCAGGGATTATGGGAGTTGTAGGCCAACATCTGCAGGAGGGCCGAAGTTGAGCAGCCCTGGTCTACACAGACTGCCAGCGGCTTCTCCAAAGTTGCGGGCAGGAGTCTCTCTCAGCCTTATCTTGGAGATGCCAGGGAGGGAACTTGAAGCCTTCTGCATGGAAGCAGGCAGATGCTCTTCCCAGAGTGGCCCCATCCCCTAAGGACAGTCTCTTACAGTGCTCACACATGTAGTCGCCCATTCAAATGCAGCCAGGGTGGACCCTGCTTAGCAAAAGGAACAAGTCATGCTTGCTACCACAATACCAGCTGAGACTTTTGCAGCAGCTCCTCCTCCTCATTGATCAATGGGCTTTCTTCCAGACCCATGCATCTTCACAGGAGCCTGGAGGGATGCCCATTGTCTGGTGGAAATGAGAAAGTCACTGTTGCCAAAGATGCTGAAGACCTCGGCAGCAGCAACTGCTTAGTTCTCACCCTCTGAGTATGAGAGCAGGGAGCAGTTGCCACCAAAGCAGTCAAAGGCTTCAGCAGCAGCTCCTTTTCATTCCCCTGGGAGGGAGGCGCTTCCACTGCTGCCTGCTCACCTACTAAGCCATGTGGGAGGCACATGCACTGTGGGAGGAGGCAGCGCAGGGCCCAGCACACCCTGTCTTCAGCCCTTTTTTTTGGTGGGTGGGGGGAGGCAGGGGGAAAAAAGTGACACCTCCCCCCATGCAAGCCCTGAACACCACATTTTGTTGCAGGTCCCCACCTGGGCTTCCTTAATGCTCCTTCCCCCTAACTGAAATAAAAGCAACAGCCATAATAAAAAGTGTAAAAAAAACCACTCCTCCCCCACTTCGGTTACTGTTGTGTTATATTTAGTAATCCTTTATGTTTTGTCATTGAGAAGTTTGTCCCAGTGGAGATCCTGCAGAGAGTGTGTGAGGGGTGGGCGGAGTCAGAAAGAAAAGGGAGGGAAAAGAGAAGGAGAAACTGGAGTTGTTCTGAATAAAATCCTAGTTAAATCTACCAAAGATTGCCTTGTGTTTATGACGGAAGTTGTTATAAAACATTTGGTGAGATTTTGAATGAGCTACGTGCATGAGCCTGCAAAGCTTGTGAATGTTCTTGCATCTGAATTACTGGGCCTACATTCCTGGACTGCTGCAGTCTACCAGAGTTGTGCACAGAACCTGTTTGGTGTTCTGTTCCAACCTGGAAAAGAATGCCAAACATCTGGAATGTTCCAACCAGAACTTTCCAACTGATTAAGTTCCAACTGGTGTTTCACCAGAACAGAACTGTTCCACTCGGAACATGGTGTTTGTTTGTTTTTAAACACAATATAAAAGAGGATACTTTGACATTAAACATAGCTTCTTACCAGTGGTACCACTGGCACTGAAAGCCACAGCGTTGGTGCTCCCTCTGGCATCTTGAGCAGCAGCAGTGCGTCTTCGAATCTCACTGGATGTGCGGAAGCCAGGTGAGATCTGGAGATGTACCGCCACACGAGATGCAGGCGGGAGTGCCATGGCAGCAGCCTTCAGTGCCAGCAGTACCACTGGTAAGAAGCTATGTTTAATTTATGTCAAAGTAACCTCTCACCACCACCCCAGCATTGCCCTCACTATATTGAGATCTTTAAAAAACAAACAAACATGGAAGACTCATAATGTTCCAAGTGGAACAGTTCTGTTCCGTTCCGAGTTTGGAACAGGCTGCCATATTTTAGGGGTGTTCTGTTCCGAGTTTGGTGCACTCAAAACACCCCGTTTCAAGTTGGGGCGTATTCGGAACATTCTGCACATCCCTACATTCTAATATTGCTGCTGCTGATTGCTTCTCTATCTTCCTGACTTGCACAACTGCTGAAGGCATTTTTCTTTATCAATTCTGGACTCTGTTATTCACTTGGATGTTCACTGCAGCACGGCTCAGATCCCACCACCACCTTTTTTCTTGTCCACCCCAGAAGAATCTGTTCTTCCCTAGAAAGAATGGAGGTCCTATTTATGCAATTACCTCCTCACTATACAGACCCCTGATTTTACTTAGCAAAGCAGAAGGCTATATTGCCCAGGCCCTGAAGGCCAAAGAATACATAATCATTTGCCTTTTCTTACCAGCTTGGAAGGGGATGCCAACCCTTACCAAGCTGCTCTTCAAGCCTTAGGTGATCATTTCACCCCTACTGAACGTTACAAGTTCTGTTCTAGATACCAACTACCTGGTGAATCTATTGATCAGTATGTCACAGCATTGCGTGCCTTCAGTGTAACCTGTGAGTTTGCCAACTTTACTGATAAAATGATCAGGGACCAGATTGTTATGAAAACAAACTGCTCCAAACTGCGTGAAAAACTGCTACTACTGGAAGGGAAACTGAGCTTGGATAAAGTTATAGAGATGGCTAGGAGGGTGGAAAATGCTCTCCACTGTGCCAAATTGTTCTCTTTGGTACCCCAAAACCAACCTTCTGAAATCCAGGCTGTTCAGTCTATATCCTTCCAAACCCAATCTTCTCGGATGATACTGCCCCAGAAAGTGACAGCACATGAAAGGAAGAGTTACCACTGGTACCGATGTGGAGATTCCGCCTAAAAAGCCAATTTTGTTCACCATCCTGCATGGAAGGTCACTTGCAACAGGTGCAAGAAAAGGGGGCACTTTATTCTGCAAGAAAAGGGGGCACTTTTGTGCTGTCCACTGTATTACTGATTCATGATATGATAAGGAAGAGGCCGATGAACAACTTCCTGACAGCGTTTTAAGTGTAACAGACTCAGAGCCTGCTTCTCCAGATTGTCAAGTAAAAATTAATGGCCATGAAGTGCGGAGGCTGGCTTATTCTGTTTCTCCATATCCTATCATTTCCCATCTGCTTTACAAGAAACCTCACAACAGGCTGAGTATTCCTTATCCAGACATCCGAAATCTGGAATGCTCCAAAATCCAGACACGACACCATAACAAAAACAAAAACTACCTGCAGCTTTAAAACCTCTCACTGAGAGGAGCCCCACCAGACGTGCGCTTATGCCTTTTCTTTTTCTCTGGACCCACCTGGTCCTTTAAATGCTTTGTCTTCTCTGCCACGTTTTTGGCCGGCAGAGCGGCCGTGACGGGGGCCACCACGGGAGCCGAAGCTACCATTGCTTCAGACGCCTTAGGGAAAGTCACAGCCACGGTCCCAGCAAGCGAGGGAACCATCGCAACCTCCGAGAGAGCCCCTTCTGACAGGGAGCCTCTCAGGGCATCTCCCAATTGAGAAACCTCCATGTATTTAAAAGGCACAAATCACCAAAAGGTAAGAAAAACTGGGAAAAAAACTAACTGAAAGCCAACCAAACCTAAACAAATGAGGAAGGGGAAAGGAAAAAGAGAGGAAAATGGCGACTCCCTTCCCCACCTTGCACACAGTAGAAAGGAAGCATAAGTATAAGGATGGCTAGAGAAGGATAAATGAGCGTAAAAGAGTAAAAGCCCTAAGGCTCACAAGTTAGAAATCACTAAAGAGAGAGCTAGTGCTACTCAATATCAATGAAATGCTGCTTACTCTGAAAGAGGCCTTGGTGTTCACAACTTTGGAATTGTCTTTGGCCTATCATCAAATTCCTTTGCTCAAAAGTTCTCACAAATACACATTCATTCCCTCAGAGGGCCTTTCTCAATAGAAGACTGCCCTTTGAATTAGCTTCTGTCGCGTCGATATTTCAAAGTATGATGCATGCAATTTTGGCAACTATGAATGGCATAACTTACTTTCAGGATACTTTAGTGTATAGCAAAACCATTGAGGAGCATGATGCTAAACTGACAGAAGTCTTAAGAAACCTCTGACAACATGGACTTACTATCTCTGCAGAGAAATGTCAGTTTTGCACACTTACCTGGGATATACAATATCTCAGAGAAGCATACATCCCCTTGGTGAAAGCTATTTGGGAAGCACTAGAACCACACAACCGATGCACTTCAATCATTCTTAAGACTCTGTGAGTATTTCTCTAAATTTGTTAGACAATTTGCCTCAAAAGTTGCTCCGTTGCATCTTCTTTTAAAAATGAATATAGCATTTTAACTGGGATGCATCATGCAAGGCTAGTTTTCAGACTACCAGATTGGCCATTGCTGAAAACCCTGCTCTCACTTCTTTTCACAGGCACACTAGTGTAACTGCTGAAGCTTCTGAATATGGTTTGGGTGCTGTCTTGACCCAGCAAAAAGGGGGAAAGGGAGGTTACAGTTGCCTTTGCTTCCTGCATGCTTACTGCATCAGAGAAGATTTATTTTGTCATTGAAAAATAATCTCTAGCATGTTTCTGGGTGGTGGGGCACTTCAGGACTTACTTGTGGGGAAGAAAATTCACTTTATGGTCAGACCATAAATTCCTATCTGCTTTATTTACTACTCAGGGATAAAGTCAAGTAACCCCAAGAATAGCCAAACGGATCACCAGACTTATGGACTTTGGTTTTCAGGTGAAATACATTCCAAGTTTTTGGAATACAACTGCAGATTGCTTATCTCGACTTCCAGTTCCAGGCCAAGAGGAGATTCCAATAGAAGAGAATGAAGTAGTAGTAACTGAGCAAATAGCTTCATCCACTCATGGAGTGATCACATCTTCTGAAAGGAAAGCGGCCCCCAGTGCTGATCAAGTGCCTACTGAACTTAAACCTTACATAACTAATGGGTGGCCATGCAAAAATGAGGTACCTGAACATCTTCTACTATACATGCATGTAGCGAGAGAACTCTGTCTTCTCAATGAGCTGGTGCTAAGGACTCATGTTTGGTGGTGCCAAACTCCTTACAAGCAAAAGTGATCAAAATTGCCCATGAAGGTCACCTGGGCATGACCTTGAATAAAAGGTGAATCGGAGAAAGTTTCTCGTGGCCAGGTATGGACTGGTGGCCAGGTATGGACTGGAAGTTTCTGGTGGCTGGATACTGAAAATGCAATCAGGCACTATATGGCTTGTGCTGTCTGTGACAAATCACAGAAGATTTCTACCACCCGCTAGACTCCAGTAGCATATCGCAATGGTCCCTGGGGAAAACCTGATCTGGATGTAATCGGGCCTTTTGATAAACTTTTGATGGTGGATTACTATTCCAAGTGGCCAGAAGTTTCGTTTGCAAACAACATTGCTACGAACAAGGTGATCAAGTTCATGGCTGCAGTTTTTGCGAGAGAAGGTCTTACTAAAGAACTACTGATTGACAATGGGAAACAGCTTACCTCATTTGAAATGGAGCAATACTTGCAAAACCATGGGCAGAGGTGCACCTAGGTAATTTTGGAGCCTGGACCTAAAGGCCTTTTGTGGCTCCCCACCACCACAAGATAAGCTGTAATGCACTATTTCTTACACCACAGCATACTCAGGGAAATTGGGGGGGGGGGGAGGAGCGTATTTTTAGTAGAAATTCTGAATAAGATACTTCCCACTGACCTGAACATACCACATTCTGCATGGACAGTCCTGTCACATAAATTAGCTGAATGCACTATTTTGTTTACACCAGAACATGCTCAGGAAAAGCTGGAAACGTCTTCTTCTTCAGAATAAATTATGAATAAGATCATCAACAACAACATATAAATGTTGTTGAATAAGATACTTCCCACTGACCTGAACATACCATATTTGGCATGGGCAGTCCTGCCACTTAAAGATTCACTACAATAGACCCAGGCTGGATGGGGTGGGGGTGGTGGAACAAAATGTTCCACTGTGGGCCAGGGTGGCTGTACTGCCGGCCCATGCCAGATGGCCGAGTGTGCAACACTGAGGGCAGCTGTGGCCAGCCCATGACCTGCTCGTGGTCGACCTGCTTGCCTGCCGGGTGATCTCCTGTCATGCACAGCTGGGTGTGTGTGTGTGCCGAGCAGGCCAGCCTGTAGCCAGCTTGTGGCCTCCTGCCTCTGCGGTGCTGGTGGCTAAAACAGTGGGCTCGGGCCTGGCGAGCATGTGATGTCACGTGCTCACAACGCTTATGAGTCACATTATCCAGAAGCAGGGAAGTAGCTCACCTGCTCCAGGCCCACTAAGCACTGCGGAAATGGCCCTCAGCACTCACCCCCCGGCCACACACAACAGGAGATTGGCAGGTTGGCAGGCCATGAGTGGGTTGTGGGCTGGCCACAGCTACCCTCAGCATCACGTGCTCGGCCACCCAGCACGGGCTGGAAGCACAGCCACACTGAGCCCCAGTGGGACATTTTGGGGGTGGGGGCCGTGATGTGGAGGACTGGACTTCGGCCCAGTAGTCCAGTCCAAAGGGTGCCTCTCTGACCAAGGGATAAAACACAAGACTTGTACCATCCTTTAGGGCAGGGTTTCTCAACGTGTGGGTCCCCAGATGTGATTGGACTTCAGCTCCCATAATCCCCAGCCCCAGTGGCCTTTGGTAGGAATTATGGGAGTTGAAGTCCAATTACATCTGGGGACCCACACGTTGAGAATCCCTGCTTTAGGGAATGGCTTAGTGGAAAGAATGAACAGATTAGTGGAGGAATGTTTGCAATTGGCTACTATGCAACAACAATCCTGGAAAGAGACTGTTTGTGACCCTCTATTTGCTTATTGAACTACTCCACATTATAATATAATTTGCTAACTTGGCAAAGAGGCACCTTTTACCATGGTGATTCTCTTTATCTAGCAGGGGGAGAGTAACTGGCCCTATCCATGCCCAGCACAGTACTTCCAGTGACCGTTGCTGGTGTCTATCTTATGTTTCTTTTAGATTGTGAGCCCTTTGGGGACAGGGATCCATCTTATTTATTTATTATTTCTCTATGTAAACCACCCTGAGCCATTTTTGGAAGAGCGGTATAGAAATCAAAATAATAATAATAATAATAATAATATAGGAAAATCACTATTTGAACTGCTGAGAGGATGCAAAGCTATCACTAAAATTACCCAATGGCAACAACTGATAGGGCTTTCCATGCCATCTCACCTTGGGGATGCAGAGATTCGTGATCAGGTAAGGGAGAAGCAACAAAAATATAAACTGTATGTGGATCAGAAACGGGGTGCAAAACATCAAACATTTCAGTTGGGGGACTTTGTTCGAGTATGGTTGCCTTATAAAGTGAGAAAGGAATGTTCCCAATATTCTGGACCAAAACAAATAATGGAATCCAAGGAGATTTTTTCATATTCAATTATAGATAGAAATGGGACAGTTTGAGACTTTCCAGCACGCATACTATGAGACAAGAGGGAAGGGATTCTGATCTCAAGAGAGGAACGAAGAGAAATTTGATCTTGCCTCCAGTTTTGACCTCACAGATGAGGCTGAAGGAAGTGATGGACAATCCTTTGTACCATAAGAAAAATCACATACAGCTCCTATGCCAGAGAACCCAAGACTTAGGAGAAGTGTGCTTGAGAGGAGACCACCTAAAGGACTTCAAGACTTTGTCACTAAATTTTAAATCAATCCAAATTTGGTTGTTATAAAGGGGAGGGATGTGTTGTATTCCATTCAGTAATCCTTTATGTTTTGTCATTGAGGTCTTTCCCAGTGGGGATCCTGTAGAGAGAGAGCGAGAGTGTGTGTGTGTGTGTGTGTGTGTGTGTGTGTGTGTGTGTATGTATATGTGTGGTGGCGGGGGATGAAATCAGAAAGAAAAGGGAGGGAAAGGAGGAGTAACTGGAGTTATCTTCTATATATTTAATTATCTAAGGCATACCCGTGGCTAATCCCACATGTGGCAGCTCTTGCGAGAGTTCAGAGAGCTGCCGGATAGGCTAGCCACGGGACGGGGTTGGAGAGGAAAAAATGGCCACTCTGGTAGCCGCTGGCCAGCTGGGGTGGGAGAGAACAGCACCAAGGAAATGGCACTGAGAAAACGACAGCAGCGGGCTGAAGAAGAAGGCGGGGACGGACGGGGATGAGGGAATAAGGAGATGGCAGCAGGCAGGTGAGCAGGGAGAACAAGCGGGCAGGGGGAAAAGAACAAACCGGGAACAAGCGGGTGGGAAGGAGAACGAGCCAGGAACAAGCGGGTGGGAAGAACAAGGTGGAAACAGGTGGGCGACAAAACGGCGACAGTGGCGGGGGGGGGGTGCAGTTTGTCACGGCGACAGACTAGAGGTGCAGATGCTCTGTGTCCGGCCCAGCTAGTACCGAATAAAATCCTAGTTAAATCTACCTAAGATTACCTTGTGTTTATGAGGAAAGCAGTTATAAAACTTGTGACTGAGTTCTGTTAAGCATACCTGAGGCTGAAACAATTGCACATGGAATGCCTACTCATATAATTCAAAATTGCTGTTTGCTGAATTAATGGTGAGCTAAGGCATTTTGTTTTTAACCATGTCACTGACTCTAAGGAGGCATCTATACTGCAAACTTGACCTGTTATGTTTTTTTACAGTTTCAACTGCCCCCCTGCAAGGAACCTTGGGACTTGTAGTTCTGAGAGAGAACTGAACACTCTGTAAGTATTCCTAGTCTCTCACAAAGCTACAGTTCCCGTCCTCCTTCAGATGCCCTTGAGTAACTCAGCTCCAGTCCCAAACACTTGACTGGCTCATAATAATTACTCTTCCTGCTGGATTGCCTGGGAGCTGTAGCCTCCCACACACTGCTAATACTTGTTCTTTCAGTGCTTCCTGGTATAGATGTATAAAAACTTAAGATCTGTATGCACACTGCTTAGCTTTCAGTTTGACATGGAATTTAGATTTTACACTTTAAGGGCAAAAATGCAATAAAGTTGCATGCAACTGAATGAAGCACGATGCCTGTCTTCATGCAATTTAGCTCTAGATTCGTGCTGAGAGCGCGGGTATGAGGGGGCAGTTTTACTAGACCAAACTTTGCTGCAACCTGCATTTTATACAGGGCATTTTGTTGTTGTTGTTGTTGTTGTTGTTGTTCTGGTGGGGGTGGGGAGAAGCAAAACTAGCTCCAGGGCATTTTTATGTTCATTTTTATGGCAGCGGTGGGGGGGAGCAAAACTAGCCACTGACAGAAAGTGACCAGTGATTGTGGTAATACCTTAAAATACAGCACTTTAATAACCCTGGGGTTGAAACTACATTTTAAAAAATCTTTTGGAGGAGGAAAGCAGTCTGAGGGAGAAGAAGGCTACAAAGCTGATAGCACTGCTGGAGAAGGGTGATTTAACCTCTTTCCTGAGGCCACATCTGCAGTCATAACTGCCCTCCCCCATGCCTTCCCACCATGGGGTATCATCCTATATTTCCTCCATGGGTGCAAGCATCTGCTGAAGTGACTGGATTCCAAAAACAGCCTCATGGGAAAAGGATTAATCACCCTTTAGTGCTGCTGCTCTGATCAACGTTAAACCCTATCCCCACCCCGCAAGACGGCATTTCCCTAAAAATATATATTTTTAAAGTTCACAACACAGAGGGAGAGAGAGAGAGAGAGCAGGAGACTGGATAATAATATTTGTCTACATTGCAGGGCTGTCAATGCCTTCTCTGTCTTCCTGCAACAGGGGAAGAACAATAGTGGGCTACAACTCAAGGTGGTGAAAAGTGCACTCTCAGCCTCATGTCCAGACCCGCCTTGAACCTGCACCATGGACCACATTTTAAAGCCACTGTAAGCCTCCATCTCTCAGCACAGCTCCCTTCTCAACAACAATCTGAGCATAATGATGATGCATCGGCATTTAAGAGGGCCATTTAAAAAATGCTTAAAAACTAAAACTAAAACAAAACCTCCTGATAACTGGGCAAAGAGGCATCTTGTATAGTGGTGGCTCTTTTATATTTAGCAGGGAAATATATCCCTGCAACTCTCCCTATTGAGCCCTCCAGTTGCTGGTGTCTCCCTTGTGTTTCTTTTAGAGTGAACCCCTTTGGGACAGGGAACCATTTTCTCATTCCTTTTCCAATGTAAACCACTTTCCGGACTTTTTCTTGAATATAAAACATTATAAAATTAAAAATAAAACAACATTTCCCACAACAAGACCCAAGTTAGAGAATGAATTCTTGCCATTGCCTCTACCTTTTGCTTAAGTGGAGGCGGGGCACTGTTGCCCAATCACAGATATGCTAACATCTCAGATTTTCCTGTTGTTTCCTAAGTGCAGTTGTCACTTCTGACTCAGGGGAGACCAAAATAAAACAAACAAAAAAGCATCAAAATTAACAAGGATCTCCCATTTACAAACAATGGATTGTCAATCTAGATTTTGTTTAAACATCTATGATTCCTTGGTCTCATGGGTCTTACTTGTGGGAGACAGGAAGTAACAGAGGGATAGTTATGAGAATTTTGAAGTGTCGCAGAAACCACAGAAGTTTATATAGAGTGATAAATATAGCATACTTTATACCAGGGCATGGTGAAAATACAGGCAGAATCAATGCAATGCACAGGATGTGAGTATAGACTACTAGTATAACTAGGCATGACTGAGAAGGCAGGTAAAGCTGAGGAAAAAATATGGTTGCAGGAAGCTGGTAATTGCAGGAAGTTGGTCTTGAATAGGCACCTTAGTGATCCATGGCTGAGGAGAGGTATGACCAGCTCAAAGGGATTGTGATGTTCACATTAAGATCCTTGTCCATGACTTGGAGTTGATATCCCCCCCCCTTCTCCCTCTCTATGTAGGATTGACTTCCATGTTGCTTTCATACACATGACATGATGGCCATATTTTCTTCTCATTACTTCATTTCAGAGCATTCACCACCCATGGTTGTGAAGTTTTGAAGATCTTTCTCTAGCAAAACACTTTTCCAGAGTTGCCAGTGTGGTTGCAACTCCCTCAAAGCAATGGTCTCCAAAAGAGAGAATTCTGGCCCTCTCTAGAAGCCACATGCATTCCAAGTTCCAGAGAAAATCCATAGTATTTGCCAGGTCTCTATACCCTGCCCTGTAGATGCATCCCACTAACCCTTCCCAACCCTTACATGCTGCCACTCTAGCTGCGGGGTTCTAGACCACTTGGGGCCCCTTACCTGCTCGCCATCCTTGGGACAGACGCTGATGTAGGCTCTGTCGGGCACTTTTGGCAATCAGCACTGCCAGGTCCTCGAAGTTCAAGATGAACATGATGACAACTCCTTCTTCATTCTTTACTGGGACCACATCCACCAAGCACCGGATGCATGATGCTGTCATGAAAAATGAGACAGAGTGAAAGGGAGAGGCAACAAGTGAATCCAACAAATCAATGATTCTGCCACCCCAATGTCCCTCACGGCTAAGGTTTCCCCTGATTTGAACCTGGTTTTAATGTGCAGCCCAATATTCTCATCACAGGATCAATGGAGATGGGGAAAGGGCAACATGGTGTGATTTTTTTCTCTTCACACACTAGGAAATTCCCATGTGATGAAATCAGCATTGCATCCCATTCTGGAAAATGTCAGCGTATTTAGCAGTGCTTGCACTGCTGTGTCACACAGAGTTAGCAAATGCAATATGGATATACTGTATTAAGTAGTCTGCCTACATGAGCTGAATTATAGGCAGGCAACAAGAAGCTCCTTTCTGCCTCCAAATCACACTGAATCCCAATGTCTCGCTAGGGCGAGCTGAGGAATGCTTGTCGAATGTTCCATATGGGGTGCACAAGAAACTAACCATAGTGTTAAACATAACTGTAGGATTAACCGGTTTTTCCTGTCCTTGTTATGGCAACCCCAATGAGTGGTTAACTGTGTGGTCCTAGTTTTGTACTTTCTTTCGCACAACCCCTGGCCTCCCTATATTTTTTACATAAGGAAGAGGACCAAGATGAGGAGATCCTTTATGCCTACCTAATTTTAAATTCCATAATAAGGCAGCAGATCGATTTGTTTAATATTTTTAATTAAACTAAGTTAATCTCTGTGTAGGAAAACACCACCACCTTTTAGAAGTGGACCTCCTTTTAGTCTTTGTTCTTTATTCTTTCCACCTGGCAACTTATTGCATTGTGGCAGTAGTATCAAGGGGAAGGACACCAGTGTTGGCCTCATAATGAGGAAAATTGGGATGGTCATCTCAGTGGGGATTATCCAGGTGGAGAGGGGGCAGCTACCACCCTCTGCCTACTACCCTGGCGGCTGTTGCTGCCTCGGTTCATCTCATCTGACAAATGGTCCTTGCTATTCTGGCCAGTGGCAGAGGCCAGAATGTCTTCTAGGGCAGCCAAAGACTTTTGGGTGCCTAAAATGTCACTCATCCCACTCATCCTCAACACCACCTCTTCCTCCTTAGGTGGCAGCATGCAAGATGCTACTCCATCCACTTCCTGGGCACACTGGAAAAAGGAGGAGGATGAAGCAGAAGACAGAGTGGAGTGGAGTGGAGTGGAGAGGTCTAGAACAGAGATTCTCAATGTTGGGTCCTCAGACGTTATTGGATTTCAACTCCCATAATCCCCAACCAAAGGCCACTGGGGATGGGATTATGGGAGTTGAAGTCCAATAACATCTGGGGACCCAGTGTTGAGAATCCCTGGTCTAGAATGCCTCCAGGAAGATTTTCCAGTTCACCACTCTTCTCCTCCACACTTCCACTTCTGCTCTCTCCTTCTCTTTTTCAAATACAGAACACAGTGGAGGAGGGTGGAGTGGTTCTTTGTGTGTTAACACTGACAGATAGAGGAAGCAGAGATGGAGGAGGACAATGAGGGCAGGAATACAGCAGGTGAGGTAGTGGTGAGCAGGAATGGAGGGACATTTGGCACCCTGCCTCAGGTGCCTAAAGATCTTGGGCTGGCCTTATAGGACACTCTGGCCACTAGGAGGTTTGTTTGTTTGTTACATTTTATATCCCACTCTTCCTCCAAGGAGCCCAGAGCGGTGTACTACATACTTGAGTTCCTCCTCACAACTACCCTGTGAAGTAGGTTAGGCTGAGAGAGAAGTGACTGGCCCAGAGTCACCCAGCTAGTATCATGGCTGAATGGGGATTTGAACTTGGGTCTCCCCAGTCCTAGTCCAGCACTCTAGCCACTACACCACGCTGGCTCTTGTGGTGCCAGAAAGGTTGCATTCTTTCCTCCCCTGGAAGACCAACTTGGCTTCAGCCATTGGCCAGAAAATGAATACTGGTTTTCCCGTTCCTGCCATTAAGTACTCTGTGTCAGCTAGCAGTTGCCCTGGGAAGGACTACAGAAGCAAGGGAGGGACAATCTTGCTTCTGTCAATGGCTAGAGGTCCAAAGGCTGCTGGGAATTTGCAGCCCCTCCTTCCTTCCCTCCCTCCTTCCCTCCCTCCGAGGAAGTCTACCATGCCAAGGGGGAAATCAGCCATCAGTCAGAGTCCAAGAATCTACAAGGAATTTGGTTTCCCCCTTCTTGCTATAAAGAGCACTCTTCTCCAACTGCCAGTTGCCCAAGGATTGGTGAAACAAGAAGCAAGGATCCTGGCATTGGCTTCTGTGGCTGGCTAAAGGAACAATGGCTATGGGTAATTTTTGTATTGTTTTAACCAACTGTAAGCCATCTTGTTTGAAAGGTGAGGTATACATCGTCAACATAAATGTAAATATTGTATTTGTTTTATCATAAATAAATTGCTCATTCAGTTTCACTGCTGTTTCCAGGGGTGCTAGTGGTAAGCTACCCAGCACCAAACAAATGCATTCTCAGTCTCATGGTGCATGTAAAACAGGAATTGCATTGGTAAGGCAACTTTGCTCTTGGAATTTTCCTGCATGCCAGTTGAGCCTAGAAAAAAAGAGCTGCAGCAATTATTGGAGAAAATGGGGAGTAAACACAATAGAGAATCAATATAGTAAATCCCTTCTTTTCCTCTTAGAACCACATCTTCCAAGTGCCAGTCTAGCACCAGTCAGTGGCAATGAGGCTCTGGTTGTATAAGGCACAGGTTCTTTATTTCAAGTAACAAAGCAGTTTCACAAACATGAAGCTTAACACATCATCCACCAATATGTAGTGCAAATTCTATACTTCCTCTGGCAGAGTTCCATTCCTCACCCATCACTTGCGCAGCAGGAGGACAGAGGAGGATGAGATTGCTTTTGTCTCTACAGTTTTAAAGAGCTCAGGTCCCATAATCAGGAGCAGATGGTCAGCGTCTCAGAACTTCAAAATCCACTGTGACATGACGTCAGCTACGCGTTATGCACAAAAGAAGTTCTATCTCGGGGTGGGGGTAGGAATAGATCCATTTAAATGCTTTTTAGGTCCACATCTTGGGATTTTAAAATTGGCACTTTAAAGAACTAGGTGGTATAGAAGACAGAGGTTTCACTGAAGGAAATCAGGTCTTTAGGGACTGGGTTTGCCACAGCACAAGTTGTGGTTTGTAGCAATCTCTGTCAGCCAATTTTATTTTATGTCTTAGTTAAATGTCACAGAAAAATCTAGCAGTCTTCATAGGGTTCAAAAAAGATTGGAGACCAAGTAATATTTTACAGGCTGTTCCACCTACTGCCAGTGGAGGGCACTGTCTCCAGCAAAACATTTAAGAGAGATCCTGAAACTCAAATCAGTAGTTGCTTTCCGTCTGATTCTGCCCAATACTTGGGTGAATGTTCTGTAGTTGTTTTGTGTGGTTCTGGGGCTCTTCCAGAAGTCATTAAGAAGTGCTGTTCCTGCACTGTTCTAAGGGTGATTTTACTTAACTTCTGAAACTTCAGGAGAATTGCATTATCTTTTGCAGTGTGAATTCATGCTATGTCCATACGCACAGCAGAGTCCTTGCACGATTTTAGCAGCACCACCTGCTGGTTAGCTCTTGCTTTCTGTGACAAACTGATTACTACTGTCCGGGAAATAGTAGTCTTCACGGAAAGCAAAAGCTGGCCGGCAGGTGGCGCTGCTACATTGTGCAAAGATCCTGCAAAGTGTTGGAAGCTGAGTAAAATTGCACTTGGAACACTGCAGGAACAGAGCTTTAAAGCCATCTGGAAAAGCCCCTGCCCCTAGAAACTGCACGACTTCAGTCTAAACTACATGATCAGCACATCAGTTGCTTTTGTGTACCTGGTTTTTGTTTCTTAAGTAGTAGCTGGGGCAATCAGCATGGAGGAAAAGGAGAATTAATCCTTTGCCCCCACTATAGTCCTGATTAAGATCTACTATTGCAGCCACTATTTTTAAAAAAATAACCAAGAACACAAGGACCAATGGCATGTTGAATGTGTAGTTTGGCCCTCAGAGGCAAATGAACAGAGGCTGCTCGAGGATTTTGCACAAAATTATTATTAACTAGCTTGCGCTTGTCTGAAACTATGCCAAGCAACTTAAATAAAGCATTAATGAGCTTTGCAGAGATTTGCAGATAAGAGAGATCAAATGAGCCATACTCCTCTGTGTCTGCAGCTGAATAACGCTACAGAGCAATCTCTCCCACAAACATCATCATCATAACTCCTTCTAACACAAGACTTTGGAGGATGCAGTGCTTTTTGGAATCAGCATTGCCAGCACTAGGCTCAGGGGTGTTGTTCCCTAAGCAGTGATGTAGTTGCAAACTGAGAAGAGCAGTTACTCTCCATAACAGCCCCATGGTCATGCCCACAACAACAGCCAGAGAAGCCAAAAAGTACCAGCGCTCTGTCCCTGCATGTCTCCCCCCCACTACACCCCTGTCCAGGGGCGTAGCTATAACTGAACGAAAGGGTTCAAAGAACACGGCCCTCAGCTCCTGAGGGCCCTCCAGGTCCACCTCTCCCTATTTTCTGCATTATCTCCCTCACACTGGGGGGCCGCCAGAGAGAGTGCTGAACACGGGCCTCCTCTCCCCTAGCTACGCCCCTGCCCCTGTCCCTAGATGCCCTAAACCTCTTGCCTGCCTGCCACCTGCATCCCGCCTCCCAACTTTATATAGATGAAGCAGGGGGCAGTGGCAAGGGGACAAGAATTCCAGCCCAGCAACTGTCTCTTCTGTTCCTGAGCCTCCATTCTCTTTGCTCCATGTGCTTATAATGCAAAGGCAGAGGAATGAAGTAGAGCATCCCCATTTCTTCTTCTGCGCTCTGCCCATCTGAATTGTTGGGAATTCTCTCTGGCAAGAGAAACCTTTTTTCATTATAGCAGAATGCACAGAGGCACAACAAAGCAGAATTTGGTTAGGCATGCATGTATGCTGAGAGTAAAATAACTTGGAGCCAGTTCATAGTTTCAAATCAATATAAGGAGTATTTAGTGATGTGCATGCCCCCCGAACCGGTCCGAATGGGCACGGGGGGTTGTAGCTTTAAGGGTAGGGGGGTTGTACTTCCCCCCCTCCCGCCGCGCTTTCCCCTCCGGCGCTGTGACTTTCTCAAAAGTTTCTGGGGCGGCAGCGTTCCTCCCTGCTGCCCCTGGCCCCGTAGTTAGCCCGATCGAGCTCAAACACACTCCATGCATGCGCCCGTTCTGACGTGTGTGCGCACTTGCGGCTGCCGCACGTGCTCCCTACACGTCACACGTCGATGTGTGACGTGTAGGGAGCGCGCGCGCCAGCCACGAGTGTGCACGCATGTCAGAACGGGCGCATGCGTGGAGTGTGTTTGAGCTCGATCGGGCTAATGACGGGGCCAGGGGCGGCAGGGAGGAACGATGCCGCCCCAGAAACTTTTGAGAAAGTCATAGCGCCGGAGGGGGAAGAGCAGCGGAGGGGGAAGAGTGGCGGGGGGGGAGTACTATACCCCCTGCCCTTAAAGCTACAACCCCCCTCCGTGCCGAGCCACCAGACCGGCTTGGAACCAGACCGGTTTGGAGGCCTCCAGAATGGCCTCCAAACCGGTTCGAGCACACCCCTAGGAGTATTTATTAGAGAACTCCATTCTAGATAGAAAAGTGAGGAGACAGGATCTCTAATCAAGCTAGCTAGCTGGATGCAGATGGATTCTGCATCTCTGCACACATGGTGCAGAGAGAGAGAAGCTTGCATGTTTCAAGGGAGAAGGAAGGGAAGAAAAAGGAAGAGGAAGTGGCAGGAAGGAAGGAAATCCCTGAGATCAGCAATCTATATATCAAAGGGATAGTGTCAGAGTAGTAGAGAAGGGATGACCAATGTCTTGACCCTCTAGCCCTCTGACTCACTAGTCTGTCCTCCTATGTCATTGAGACAAGAGACAGCGCATAGTCCTTCACTTCCAACATGAATAACAGGTTCAGAGCAAGCCAACAGCATGCTTCTTAATTTAAAAGAGCATAAAATAAAGTATGCAACATATAGTGGCCAACATCCAGACAAATTGGATATTAAAATATAACAAATTCGCTCTGCACCAATGTGCCAGGATTTTATGTTGCACAAGTCTGGGGGAGGAATGTTCGGCAGTCTCCCCTTATTCATTTATAATATTTGTATCCCCTCCCTCCATTGCAATACTGCTTGGGGTGGCTCACAAAGACAATACAACTAACAAAACAATATAAAATCAATATATCTCAGTTAAAACCAAGACCCAATTAAAACTAGATCTACACATTTAAAATCTATAAGAAACCAACAAATAAAAAAAACTAAAATGGCTTTCTAAGAAGATGAGTCCATGTTTAAAAAAACAAAACCCTCTGAGGGAGGGGGCATGACAAAGCTTGTCTAGGCGGGCATTCTACAGTTGAGGGGCCACAACCAAAAAGGCCCTATCTCTAGCCAACCAGATTTCGGTCAACACCAATTTTTGTCAATATCCCATTCCCTCTGCTGTTGCCTGTGCTTCTGAAACCATGTGATAACCCTCAAGGACATAGTTTTGGGAGCACAGATGGCTACAGAAGGGATTGCCAGAAATTGCCTCCCCACCTCCTTGCACCACGGAAAACCCTGGCACATCACCACAAGGTTTGTTGGGATGTTGGCCAGTAAAATGAAATGGCTACACACACACACACACACACACACACTGCAACCGTTTGCTTAATATGGGCCACAAATGCCAACTAAAGCACAATTCTCTTCTGCTCGTGCCACAAGATTCTCAGGGTCAGGCTTTAGTGAACCTCCAAGAAAGAAGAAAGCTACCAAGGACTTCTCTAAACAGGAATCTCAATGTGGTACAAGAAAGGACACAATCCCCCAGATTGCCCAAACTGGTCAGGGATGTATAGGTCAAAAACCAGCACCCTGGAACACACCCAGATTTCGATAGGAAGCCTAACATAGACTGGGGAGTCCTGGTATCATGTGCTATCAGAAGCCTGCTATGTTAGGGGGTAAAATGGCACACTGTGTATCAGCCACAGCCTTTAAATAATCTTCAGCGGCACAGCACCAAAGGCAATCTTGACAGGGTCCACTCTCCTTTTCACTATAAAGCAGGTCTGCACAAACACATATACAGATTCCTGCTGAAAGCTTGTCCTTTTCTGCTCCCTTCACTTCTGTCTCATGTTTACGCTGTGTTAAGTGTTCACAGAATAGCAACATTCTGCCTACACAATCAGCCTCCCCAGCGTCTGGCACATAACGCTGCATGGGGCAAAGGTGCGACATCTCTGCTTCACAGCAACAAGAACAAAAAGTTGCTCTTGTTTTGATAATTCATGATTACAAGGTCAGGGCCGCTTACAATGAGATCTACTGCTGAGCCAAAGCAAGTTTATGTTGTGGCTTGCTGCTGCTGCTCATTTAGAATGAGAATGTAGCTATATTTTAAAGCACTTTGGGTCATTCCCATCTTGAAAACCACTCCTTAATTCATGGCATCCCTGTTTTTATAACCTCATCTGTTGGCAGATGGAGGGCGAGGAGGTTGGAAGTCAGCCTATGCTGGTTTCCAGCCACCGTCAAGATGAATCAGGACTGCATCCCCACAGCTCTTGCGAGTGGAATCAGCATAGGGTGGCTTTCCCCCATTGCTGCTGCAGGCTGAGGGCAAAATAATCTATTACCCTGAATCAATCCAGTCTCACAATCATGAGAGCACCAGCCATCACAGGTATGGTTCTGCTCTCTTTACACAAGCTCCACTGTGAACGTGGGCGGCGGGGCCAGAGGTGCACCTGACCTAGATAATTTCAGAGCCTGGACCTAAAGGCCAGGGGGTGTAGAGGCCCTGGACGTCCACCCGGATGTCCAGGGGTAGGAGCGCCCCTAGACGGGGCACGTGGGTAAGTGACACAGAGGGACTTCCTCTCCCTTCACCCCACTGTAAAGCGGGATGAATTTATAACATCTGAAGCTGCCTTATGCTGGGGCTGAATAGGGACAGTTGCTCTCCCCTTGCTAAATATAAGAAAAATACTACTTGAGAAGATGCCTTGTTGCCCCGTTAACAGGGATAAAATGTATGTAGGAAATAAAACACAAGCAGGTCGGGACTAAGTACGTGCTTAACATCTCATGTCGTCTGGGCCAGAGATGGTTGTGTGAACTCTATTTTGCTTCCCATAAAAATAAAAAATAAAACACGCATGAGCCGGCCATGTGATAACATCCATCAGTCAGAAAGAGGAATATCAGACACGGTTCACTCAATCTCCTTAATGTCTTGATGAGTTCTGAAGAGCCCCTTTAAACCTCGGCGCAAGATGCTGCACTGTGTGTTGCACATCCACTGAGTCAGCTCAGCTTGCCTTGCCTTCCGTCTGCTCGGCTGGGGATAAATAGGAGGATTGTATTCCCATTCACCCCCCGCCCCCTTCCACTTGACCTTGATAAAAAGGACAAGCACTTAGCATTTAATAACATAAAATATCATCACAGTAAAGCTTTTGCCCCCCCCTTCTTACCCCACCCCATTTACTCCACAGAGTCAGGATGGTTTCAATGTATTTATCTGTATCATCAGTATTAAACTAATCAGAATGAGATGGGGGTTTCCAGAAGCTGGACATGAGAACATGAATATTTAAAAGGGAGTTATTAATCTTTCCCTTGGAGCTATTATAAAATCTTTTCCTCCATCCATTCATCGCTACTTCTCTTGGCCTCCTATGGGATTTAATCTCCAGGGTCTCATAGCAAGACTAGCTAAATCTGCAGCAGAGTTATATAACAAAGCACAAGGGGAAAGTGCTTGCAAAGGTCCTGGTGGCAACAGGGAAAGGAACTTCCAGATGGAATTAAGAATGCCCAAAGGCCATCGTATGTAGCCCTAGAATGGATTTCCATAGGACATACCCATCCTACAATTTATTTCCTTATTTATTTGAATTCGAGCCTGCTCTGTCCCATGGGCTCAGAGCAGCTTACAGTTCTGTCCCCAAAGAGCTCAAAATCTTAAATATATATATTATTTGGGAGCTAAAAAGGAGACCAAATGAAATAAAAATGACATAGTAAACATAAAATCTATTGAAAGGATAGAACAAAAAACCTAAAGTAGCACCCAGTCTAAGTTACTCAATAGTACAACTCAGGAGTTATTCTATAGGTCTACTTAATTTCAATAGGACTACTCAGAAGTAATTAAGTCTGGTATACACTCATACTTCAGCACAGATCATCAGTGCAAAAAGCCACCCAACAGGCAGCGTTTTTTGCAAGCAGCCACTGGCCAAATGCTTATTTGTTGACAAGGAGCTACAGAGTGGGTCAGGCTGAGTGGAAGTCAGAGCTCAGTCCCAGCAGGTGTGATGCTGATGGAGCCTCCAAGGAGGTAAGTAGATGGGGTACACCTCAGGTTAACATTCTTACTCACTTTGTGTCTCTTTGAGGCTCACAGAGAAACTAGCTACCATCTCTATGAGTGAAGTTTCCTTTAACTATGTTGTCTGACATCCTGATTAATGCAGCGTGCATGCAGTGAAAAGCAGCAGCAGATACATTCCCACTTTTGAAGCACAGGCACTTTTGAAGAGCACGGTGGGTGGGTGGGGGGCGGTCCTTCCAGCACTTTGTGCAATGCACAAGAGCCCTCAGGGACAAATTTGCGCATTGCACAGAGCATTTCCGGGGGAAGGGGAGACTGGCAAAACTTGTCCTTGTGCACACACGTTTCTCCACACTTCAACAGTGGGAATGCATCCATTGCATGTGTGCTCTTTGTGGCTCCATACTCACAGCATTAGTCAGGTTGCTGGCCAATGAAGGCAACTGTTTCTTGTGAGTAAATATTACAACTTGACAGTTGACCTTTGACAGCACACCTCCCTCCTCCACATCAGTGATGGTGTTATCCTTTTGTAGTACAGAAGATTTGTCACATTTTGTAAAGCTGTGTTTACATAGCAGTTGACCCTCTTGGGGCCAAAGCAGATGTCAGGACTGATCTCTTTTTCTTTTTCAAAAAGCAGGGCAGGGGTATTGCTAGCTAAAAGTATCTGTGGCCGAGGCCCATGGGGTTTGGCTCAGTTTCACAGCTTCCCCTCATTTGGATAATTAAACGTTTTTATGCTCTCTAAAGAAATCTAACGCACTCTTCCAGTTTTAAAGCCATTAATCAAGAGTAGATCATTGGGGGCACATGCCCGCTGTGCCCAGTACTAGCAACACAGATGTGTGGGCATCCAATTTGAATTGGTAAGGGGAAGTTTTGTATTTTGTTTAAAAGCCAACCCTTTGACTCCCATACAAAGTCCCCGACTCAAATTTTTGTGCCTGCAAAATTTCCCCTCTGTGGTCAACAACAACTTGAGAGGACAATTTGGACTGGGGCCATGGTTCCTTCTGCCTGCACCATGGACTTCGTCCAAATTAGGCCTCCCAGGCTGCATTTTGAAAAAGTGATTTGGAGTTCCAATCACAGAACAACCATGTCACATGGTTGAGCCCTCAGCCACCACAAGTCTTCTGATTGATTGATTGAGCTGAAAATATTTAACAAGCAAAATGAAAAGAAAGCAATACCTAGGTTGTTTACAACAGTATTATCAGCACCAGGCAAAATTCCAGAAAACTCCCCAGTTGAGCTGCAGTTAAATACAATGGTTCACTGGAGATGAATGCTTTTAGTGCCTAGTATATTTTTCTTGCAGGCATAGTTGCTCACTGCTCTTATCTCAATGGGTTGATAAGCACAGAAAGACTGTCAGGAGTTTGAGTGACCAAGGCAGAGAAAGCAGAAGTGTTGAGTGTGAAAATCTATTTGTCACTCACATATTCGCTAAAGACTCAACCCCTCCCTAGTGGTGGGAGATACATCCATCTGTCCTCTTGGGCATCCCCCGTTCATTTCAATGTGGCTTCTTCTGCATACACATTCCTGTTGGATTGGCAGATGGGTTCAGTCTCAAGCTGGGTCTCAACTGCTTTGATTTCCCAGCACATCATGACAATAATGATAAATCCAGTCTGTCTGTCTGTCTGTCTGTCTCTCTCTCTCTCTCTCTCTCTCACACACACACACACACACACACACGATGAGTTCTATGTGGGGCTGCCTTGTACGTAATCTGGAAACTGCAGTTAGTCCAGAATGTAGCAGCCAGGTTGGTCTCCGGGTCATCTCGGAGAGACCATATCACTCCTATATTAAAAGATCTACACTGGCTGCCGATATGGTTCCGGGCAAAGTACAAGGTTTTGGTTATAACCTATAAAGCCCTAAACAGCTTGGGCCCTGGGTATTTAAGAGAACACCTTCTTTGCTATGAACCACACTGCCCATTGAGATCATCTGGAGAGGTTCGTCTGCAGTTGCCACCTGCTCGTCTGGTGGCTACTCAGGGACGGGCCTTCTCCATTGCTGCCCCGAGGCTTTGGAACTCACTTCCTGCTGAAATAAGAGCCTCCCCATCTCTTACAATTTTTAAAAGAGCAGTCAAGACGCATTTGTTCACCCAGCTTTTAATTAGAGACTGCTTTAATTGTTTTTTAATTGTGTTTTAATAGTTTTAACTTTTAAATTTTAATTGTTGAAATGTTTAATCTTTTTATTGGTTGTTTTTATTCTCTTGTAAACTGCCCAGAGAACTTGCGTTTTGGGCGGTTATAAATATATGTTAAATAAATAAATACTGTAAATACATACATACATAAATACCAGCTGAGTTTCCTCCATTTGATTATGGGTGTAAACAAGATCTCTCTAAGAAGTTAAAAGGCTGACTTCATTTCAGCATTTATTATAATACAACATACTCATAAAGCCCAAATTAGGGAGGAGGGATAGTCTTCCCTTTCATTGCGATGCAATTATAAAGGATTATCAGTTGTTTTTGAGAAGTCACAGACTTACCAACAGGCAATAACTAGCAGGGACATTCTGCGTAGAATTTTGGATGGGGAAGCACTTTTGTTGCAAAAGCAAATAGAAGGGATTTCCCCTCCTGAATTGTGCCCGGAAAGTTTTTCACACAGGGCTTTTAAAGCCCTTTAGCTTGCATCTCCTCTGGAATAGAGGGTGTTTGTTCACATATTGGGCAGATTTAACCCAAATTCTCTGCGAGCTATCAGGGAGCAGTTCACACACAATTCTGGTTTTCCACTGTGCATTAGAGTGCAGCCTGATGGATATCCGGGGTAAAAAAAAAAAATCCACTTTTTGTGTCAGGTTTTGGAGATAACTTTGCGTTCACAGTAAAGCCTCACAGAAAACTAGGGGTAAAGGCTGCTGCGTGGAGAACTCCCTGGTGTACTGTACACCTTTCTGTTGCTCAGCAACAGAAAAGGACTGAAAGATGACAAAAGGATAATGTTCAGGAAGGACTGGGGAAAGAAGGGCCAGGCAAGAGGCAAAGGAGCTTATTTATTTATGTGTTTGTTTATTTAAAATATTTATACCCCGCCCCTCCAGTGCACTACTGCTTGGGGCGGCTCACAACAATAAGAAAGACGCAAGATACAATAAAAGTAATAAAATTAACTAAATTAAACAAAAAGTTGTCAGATTAAAAACCACAATCATTATTAGGTTCAAATCAAAACTGAAAAATTATCAAAAGCTAAAGAAGAAGCTTAGCAAGAAGAAGTAGTCAGGCAGCCCTTTGGGTCTGGGGCCAGTGGTGGAATGTGGGGGAAATGGACAGCAGTAGCCTATCAGGATCAAGAAGTGCGGGAGAGACTGACTTGAGAAGCCCTATGGCTGTGGGAACTGGAGAATGTTGACAACCTCCATGTAATGGGCCAGGATGGCCTTAGTCATAATCCTTGGGATCCAGCATAGGATTCCATTTTTAACCCCCACCCCCACATGGGCTTCAGCATAACCCTGCCTGAAAAGCTCAACTTGTTCTTACAAAATATCCCACACCTACAAGTTTATGATCCTATGTTTTAGAGTCTGAAAATCTGTCTGGGCACACTCAATGGAACAGAATCCCTCTTGAAATCAACCTTTTGGAACAGCTTTTAGCCTCCCAACAAAGCAGCACAGTTAAAGGTGTCTGCACTGCAGCATCTAATCACCATGAGCAACTTAATTAATTAATGCCACAAAGCCTCCTCTGAATGGAGGTGGAATAGCAGGTTCACGGCTTTATAAATATATCCCAGGAACACTGAACAGCAGGAGAGCTCCTTGCATAGCCCCCTCTCTTCCCTCTTGAAACACAGAAGCATAACAGGTTGCTTCCAAAACATCTTGTATGCCTTGTAAGCGAGGGTAGTTGTTAAAGAGGGGATCTGATTTGAAGGGAGTTGCCATTCTTCTCTTACTTTGAATGACTAAAGCTGGATAAATGCTGGATCAAAGGTCCCACCCTCTTTTGGGGGCACTCAACCTCTTGGTAAATGGAAAACCCAACAATGTTCAGGGATATAGCCAAATATGATCCAAGATGGTGACTAATAAAAGGGTATAATAATATTTCATGACTCTCATGTCTACCCAGAAGACAAGGATTACAAATTTGATAGAACCTTGATTAAAACCTTGATGGGTTTTAATCAAGGAACAGGCTCATTCATTACAGAAGCTTTATTCCATGAAGACTAGTAGACATTGCCAGTGACCCAGAGATGACCTTTGAAATGTATGGAGTGGAAATGTGAGAACTATGGAGGGGCTTGGGTTACTAGAAAAACTGCTGTATAAACAATGATGCATATTTTGATTCTCACAATTCTTACTAGTCCATTGTCCTTAATAGTGAAAAAATTAATAATAATAAATTCTCAGGGCCAATTTCCAGTAATACAAAAAAAAACAATGCATACATTACATATTTCAGTATACGCAAAGATATTTTAAGTATATACAAAAAATGTAAAATGCAAATGCAACAAATATGTAGTTTTCAAGTTCTAAGTTTTAATCTATATTTTAAATTGTTTTAACTGTGTTAATGTTTTAATTGTTATATTTTTAGATTGTGAACCACCCAAGAATTTGCATATAGGGCATATAGAAATATGCCAAACAAATTGATGTAAACTGCCCTCATGTAAACCTGATGCTTTGATGTAAACCACCCTGAGCCATTTTTAGAAGGGCGATATATAAATCAAATAAATGAATGAATGAATGTAGGGCTGAACTAGAAGATATGCCTATTGCATGATTAGGGTGTGTGTGTGTGTGTGTGTGTGTGTGTGTGTGTTTAAAAAAAACTTTTAAAAGTCTGACAATTTTTAAAAAGTCTTTAAAGACACATCTGTTCACCCAGGCTTTTAACTGATACTGTTTTGATTGTTTTTAATGTTGTTTTAGAGCATTGTTTTTTAAAAAAATTAATTGTTGTGTTTTAAATCTCTTGTTTTGTTTTTAACGAATGTTTTAATGTTGTTTTTATCTGTTGTAAACCGCCCAGAGACGTAAGTTTTGGGCGGTATAAAAATATGTAAATAAATAAATAAATAAATGTAAATAGCCGCTTCAGAAGGCCCCAATTTTGATTGGAACCAGAGCAGGGTTGGAGGGCTTTAACCATTTACCCCTGCTTTGTTTCTTGATCAGAACAAGGCCCCTAGAGCTGCTATTTGCCGGGAGTTTCAGCTATCAGTGTCACCAGTGGGAGTTTTCCTGATTGGGAGGACCCAGATTAGGACCATGGCATGGGCAAAATATTAAAGCTCTCTTCTCCACTGCAGTCCCAGTTGGTATCAGAGGCCCAAGTGGCCGCTATTTATATTTAAAAAGCAAACACAAAGGCACTAGTCACACAGTAGGTATTTCCTCCAGGTTGGCCCTTTCTTGGAAACACATGTACCATCTGAGTACATTTATCAGACAACCATGACCAGATGGATAAATGCACAAGAAGAACTGGCTATTTTCTAGAGGTTTATTCTAGATAAGTAAACATCTATTAGTTTATTTAATTTATATAGTGCCTGCCTCCAAAGGCTCTAGGCAGTTCACAAAAATAAGCACAATAAAGACAAAATAAAACAAACTGTTAAAACAACCATTTAAAACATTCAAAGATTATTAAAAGCCAGGCTTAAAAAAAATTATGAAACTGATGAAAAAACATTGATGAAATACTTACAAATGCAGCCCAATCCTGTGCAAATTTACTTGGGAGTGAGTCCCACTGAATACTATAGGACTGTAGCCTTAGAAAAGAATACAAAACCCACTGATTGATAACTTCAGAAACAAAATGAAAATCATTATATAGGTTCTCCTTATTTTCCTGCCCAACAGGTCTCTTACTTGTGGGAAGCACTCCATTTGTCACTATCTGCTGACCAGGAAGACAAACAGAAGGAAAATTCCTCTCTCACCAAATAGCTGCAAATGCACTGCATTGTGGATTTTGACTTCCAGCAATATTAATCTGATTTCCAGAATACCAAGTTGCATACTGAAAGAAGAGCAAGATTCTCATCTGCTTGACATCAAAGATGAACTTAACTATGTGAAAAGAGTATCTGCTAAAAACACTAAGACCAGAGAGTCTGAGAGAAAAGTGTCTGGTACAAGTGTCTTGGATTCTTTGCTCTGGGACTCCTGCCTCTATGCTGTCCCTTCTCATGGGTGCTCATGCTAATTGCAACTTCCGCTGTACCTACTTACTGTCTAACACAATATCCCATGATCCCCATCCTTCTTCCCCTCCTATTATGCAATTATGTTAGAACATCTGGTCTAAGACAGGTCAGGTGTACCACTTCAAACAGTTAGCTGCTGGTGGCAAACAAAATGGCTGACATCCCCACTAAACTTGTGTCTGCATGCCAGGAAGAAGCATCCCAACTGAGAACTTTCCTTGGCTCTACAGAGCTAATCACACAAGAGAGGAGAGATTTTTGCTGATCTTTCCTTCCCTCAAAAGTGACCTGCACCACCCAAATATTTGTCCCTAAGGGCTGCGCAACCCTCAGGGACATGTTTTCATGTAGCTCGAGATATTTCCAGGAGAACAAGAGACTAGCAAAGTGTGCGCACTCTCTCTCTCTCGCTTGCTCTCTCTCTCTCACACACACACACCATGTGATCAGCTCTGCAGAGCACAGAAAGCAGCCTGCATCAGGGACACTTCTTCCTGGTGTGCAGGCGGGCACATGGTTAGTGGGGATGTCAGTCAATGTGTTTATAATCATACAACATTTGCATAATCCGTGTGATCTGTTTTGTTCATTGTGCCATGGTGGCCAGCTCATTAATGAGGTTGGGTAAGAGGGCCATCTCAGGTGGCACTTTGGCAGAGGCAATGGATTGCCACTGGCCACCTCCCTTGACCCACCACTTTCTCCAAACCTTAGCCGGAGATGGTCTGCCAGCTGCTAGCACTGGTCTCTTTTTCCTCTGCTTCTGCCTTTTCAAAAGCCAAAGGGGAAGACAGTGGAAGGAAAGATGGAGGAGAAGGATCAAGTGCCATTCTAGCTCAGCATTCTACATTCCTCCCCTGTACATGTTTCTACTTCCTTCCCCTCTGGCCTTTGAAAATGCCAGAGGTAGATACAGGGGAATAACGAGGCTGGAGTGGGCCCAGAGACAAAATTTTAAAATGGGCCCCTCGCTGATACACACACACACACACACTCATTTCACATGTGACTTGCCTCTGGGGGGGGGCCTTGAGGTGGGGGGGCCCCCAGGCAGCCACCTCCCCTTGCTTAATGGTAATTACGCCCCTGGGTAGATACAGAGAAGGAGGAGAGCAGTAGTCCTGGTGTGTTGCTGAATTAAATGCGGGAGAAGAAAGGTCCCACCTGAAGCTTTCCCAGACAGCAGGCTTTAGCATGGGTTTACTGAGAGCCTTTACTGCTAGTCCGAAGTTGCCCTCCCCTCAAAAAAGATGCAAAAAGTGGATTTTTTTTACCCTGGATATAAATTGGGCTACTCTAACATGCAATAAAAAACCTGAATTGTGTGTGAAGTGCTCCCCGATAATTCGCAGAGACTTTGGAGTAAATTTGCAGGAGATGCGAACTAAAAGCTGGGTGTGAAAAACTTCCAGGCTAGTGGGTAGTAGAAAAAGAGTAGAAATGGGGAGAGAACCAGAGTTGGGGAAGGGGAAAATGGCATGTTCCACACACTGCCAGGGAAGTAGAGAAAGGGAAGTGATGGGAAGGTGGGGGGAACAGCTGAGTGAGTTGTGGCTCACTACATCACGTCAGGTGCCAGGGGACTTGGGCTGGCCCCACATAGTGCATTTGCAGAAATTGTTTTTCACTGGTCTTGAAATATGAGAGCTTTTCATTGCTGTTATTCAAAGTCCTTGCATGGCCACTGGCCTGTCCGGATGCATAGACTATGCTCTGCCTCTTCCCAGCCCTCTAATGGTTGGAAGGAGCCAGAAAGCAACTGGATCTCTGTTTTTTAATCTCTCTGCTTTGAGTAGTCTGCTTTGCAGAGGGAACATTGCTAGGATCAGAAGTGTTTTCTTCAGAACAGAATCCACAATGAAAACAGAAAGAACACCCTGAATGTAGGCATTGTCTTTTGCCAATAGATGGATGTCTTAGTTCAGAAATTGTTCCCATGGGTCACTGTTTAAAAGGTCAGAGCTGTCTCTTTTGCTAACTGATTGGGCTGTTAGACAAGGCAGGGGGAGAAAGTAATTAAGGGCTCTTTTGTTAAATATCTACTTGCTCTCATAGGAGAGTGCCCTATCCTATTGTAGTTCAAGTTCCTGCTGTTACTGGGGGCTACGGCAAGAACAAAGGAGCAAAGACCCGGAACATCATCAAAGTAAAATTTAAAAGGCATGGGCCAGGTGGTCCTAGAACAACTTCTAGAAGGTTCTTCATATTCAATCTTGGGAACAGTCCCAGAAGTTTCAGCTCTCCTCTTCTCCCTTTAATCAGTGCTACCCTCCATCATTTTATTTTATTTTATTTTATTCATTCATTCAATCTTGCCCATCCTCCTCCACTGTTCCACTCTCATAGCCCCCAGGCACTTGTCTCCACTGCCTTCATGGTCTCCATAATCTCCTTGGTGTGCCCCCTCCCTCTTTCCTCTTCTCTCAAAATCCCTCTGGCTACAGAGTCACCAAACCTTTTGTGTGAATGGATGATCCACACACAACAGTCTCAGGCCTTTCACTCTTCGAATTCTATATGAACAGGTCGGCACATTTCCAAGGCACCAGAATTTATTTCATGACTCCAAAATGGCACACCAGAAATGGCTTCAAAGAGAAGGTTCCCTAAGAGACTATTTTCTAAGCTTTTCAATACAAATCTACATCACCACCTGATCTGCCTGTCACCCATGGTATTACTGGAAGAGAGAATTTTATCCAAATATGCTGTAATGTTAATGACCCTGTGTTTGCCATGTGAAGTGAAAATACCTTTTGATGTTTCTGTGTTTCTGGTAGTGAAGTGTGAGGGCCCCCAACTTACCTCTTTCACTACTTGGGCTTTTCAGTGGATGAAGGAAAGTTCCTCTTTCCCTTGCAATCCCTTTTGCCTTCCTCAAGCAGCAAAAAACAACAACCCCATCTTACCTTCTTAGGCAGAAGGTAACAGGTGACAGGATCAGCTCACTGCCCCACAGGAACATATCTTAGGGTGGAAACGAAATATGGAGCATCATTTCCTGCTAGGGATCATGGAGCTTGTAGTATGAAAACTACACATTCCAGTGTCTTGACCGGAAATGACACCGCATGTCATTCCCCACTCTCCCTGCTGCCTGTTAGCTCCTCCCCACCCCAATATAAGATAGGGATTTTTATGTTTTATTTATTTTTGCTTGGGAAGTTTGGAAGCACTGGCAGAGAAAGCTGTGTAGTGAAAGGGTGCAACCCCTATTTTGAGTCAAGCCCAGCTTGAAGTGGGGACCCAGCCTAACTGAGCAGAGCTAGCCCACATTTCAATGGCCTCCATTAAAATCTAGCACCATTTCTGGGTGCTAGGACTAGCCGGAGATGCTTGTGCAGTGGCTTTTGATTACTTAGTGGATGTCTGGAATCTTTATTACAGTCATGGACCAGACAGAAGTTACACAATAAGTAATAACCTACAGCAATGGTGATTTTACCTGTACTTTCTTATAGAGCACAGTTCAGAATATATCAATATGTAATACAACTGACACTCATGATTTTACCAATTGCTTCCTTACACAACTTGCAAAGTAACAAAATTTTGCCACCATGACAGAAACATTAATTTTGCTGTCAGACAAAGGAAGAGACACATAAAAGGCTGATGGCCTACCTGGGAATTTAGACAACATAGGTAACAAAAGTGCTGACCAAATACCCCTATAAAACAAACAGTGGAGCAGCACATGATCAATCACCAGATTGCCCAATGAGCACCAGCACAGAATCCAGTTTTTGTTGCTTGTCTCTATTTCTTGTTGGGCTGTGAGCCCTTTTGGGACAAGGAACCATCTTATTTATTATTTTTTTCTTCTATGTAAACAAATTTGAGAACTTTTTTGGAAAGGTGGTATATTTACTGTAGTAGTAGTGGCACTGGTAGTTGGTGGCTACTGAGCTAAGATATATTTATTTGTTTGTTTGTTTGTTTAGCATATTTCTATACCGCCCAAAACACAAGTTCTCTGGGCGTTTCACAAGACAATAAAAACAACCAATAAAAAGATCAACACACCTCAACAATTAAAATTTAAAAGTTAAAACTATTAAAACACAATTAAAACCATATCTAGTTAAAAGCCTGGGTGAGCAAATGCATCTTGACTGCCCTTTTCAAGGTTGTAAGAGATGGTGAGGCTCTTATTTCAGCAGGAAGTGTGTTCCAAAGCCTCGGGGCAGCAATGGAGAAGGCCCATCCCTGAGTAGCCACCAGACCAGCCAGTGGCAACTGCAGACGAATATATGCTACATGCTTAGGCAGGAGCTGGACAAGGAATTAAAATTCATGCAACCAGACCAATGTTCCCATGCCCCAATCCTGTCACATGCACCTGCTTGACTAGTTATAGCAGAATGTGTATGAGGAAGTCCTTTCAAGTTTTTAAAAAAGAGGTACTGAAGTAGCAGCAACGTGAAAGATTTTTTTAGTCACTGTCAGAGGCGTATCTAGGGTAAATAGGGCAAGCATTGAAATTGCACCCCCTGTCCAAACATCTGACACCCATCTTTCAGATAACTTTACCATAATATCAGCTGAAAAATACAAGTCAAGCTCGTTAACTTTTAATATTTCAAAAACTATTTAGCAGTGCATGTAGCCAGACCAAAAAGGGCTAGAAAACTATAGATTTCGGTATGCTGTGGCTCATGAAATACCCAAATACTATGTGGAGGTGTACTTGGAAAACTAAACAGAAGTGCCTGTCTAATTCTCTACTATGCATTATAGCATCACTATTATATAAGTTTTAAAATTAAATGGAGAATTGGACTTTCCCCAGATACTCTGGAAATAATTAAAGGATATGCAGAGTAAACTGTGTCACTGCTTGGAATATATTCTAGTATTTCAGAAAGACAGTTAAAATGAGAGAAAGAGAGCAAGAAACTCCCAGTGGGCCACACTGATTCAAAGACAAACTCACCATCAATAGCCATATTATTAAGATATCACATTTAACTCACTTATCACAAGAAGCGAAGTAAGAGGAAATGAATACAATCCTAGCTCATAAGCTTCAGCTCAGTATTCACAAGCCCTGATTCTCTGTACATAGTACCAATCTGAATATGTGTACAGTGTCTTATATTATATTATTATTTTTTAAAAAATTACCTGTAGCCCCTTCAGGGGGCTTCCTAAAGGCTGTGGGGGGGGGTCTGCAAAGGTTCCCCCTCCCCCCACTGGCCTCTAGGGCCTCGCAGGGACCATTTGAGCATGTGCAGTGGCCATTTTTAAAAATAATCTTTTTTTTAAAAAATGGCTGCTGAAAAGAAAATGGCCACCATGCATGCTCAAATGGCCTCTGCAAAGCCTGGCATGGCCTAGGGCCTCACAGAGGCCATTTGAGCATGCATGGTGGCCATTTGTTTTTGGTGGCCATTTTAAATTTTTTTTAAATTTTACAAAATGGCGCCCCCTTCAAGTTGCGCCCAGGGCACCTGCCCTGCCTGCCCTACCCTAGATACGCCCCTGGTCACCGTTTCACTTCCACTTTCATACTGCCAGCAAAACATCACACAAATGCAGCCCAGGACTCATGGGGAATTCTAGTATTCCCAGCAGGGGTGTAGCTAGGGCAGAGGGGGCCTGTATTCACCCCCTCTCTGGCGGCCCCTCAGAGTGAGGGAGGTAATGAAGAAAATAGGGAGGTGTGTGGATGGGGGGCCCTCAGGATCTGGGAGGCCCCGGTTCTTTGAACCCTTTCACTCAATTATAGCTACACCCCATTTCCCGGCAACCTGTATTCTACCAAAGAAAACCACAGGGCTCTGTGGGAGCCAGGAGTCAAAATTGACTTGACAGCACACTTTACCTTTAATAGACAAGTCTGAGTTTTATAGCTGGCTGGAAGTAAGAGGAGGGGATCCAAGCAGATGCTGTTTTGCTTTGGAGGAACTGGTGCCACTTTATAGACTAGCATAGCCTGTTTCTTCGTGCTCAACATGTATAATTGCAAATAAACAGGTACCACAAAAATGCACGAAGTCCTACTGCTCTCTTCTCACAAGGAACCAGGTCCTGTGACTGCTGCTTCTGAAGCTGCTTCTGCTTTCTTGCTTCAGGGCAATGGGCAGTGGTGGGTTAACAGAAAGGCAGGGTAGGCATTTGCCTATGGTGGCAAAATTTGAGGAGTGGCAAATTTTGCTGCTCCTCAAATTTTGCCACCCTTCTCTGGGGGGCAGTGGCGGCAGCTGCAGCGAGGGTGGGGAGGCAAGGAGAAAGTCCCTCCTTCACGCTTAAAAACAACGGTGTTGCTGCGCAGACTCGGCAGCAGCTGTGGGGAGAGTGGGGAGGCGAGAAGGGGAGAGTTCCCCCTTTTACCCTTTTACCAGGATGGCCGGGCAGCGAACTCCTTTCAGCTCCCCTCCTGCCCCCCAAGTGACTGCACAGGCCTCTCATCTCTCTGCTGAGCAGCCACATGGAGGAAGGCCAGAAACTCTCCCCTTCTTGCCCCCTCACCCTCCCTGCAACTACTGCTGCCACCGCACAGCAGCGTGGTTTTTGTAAAAAGCACAAAAGAGGGGACTTTCTCCTCCCCCCCCACCCTCATTGCAGCCAACACCGCCACGCCCCAGTCAAAGAGGGAAAGTTTCTCCTTTCCCCCTCTCTCCCAGCCTGCTGCCACCATCGCACAGAGGTGTTCTGTTTTGTTTTTAAAGGTTAAAGGGCAGCAAAAACCTTTTTGACTATGGGTGGCAAAAAGGTGAATCCGCCCCTGGCAATGGGGAACAGCACTCTCAAAACGATTCACACTGGATATGCTTGTGTCTATTTTAGCTTATTTCAGCCCCATTGAAGAGAGTCAGCAGAATCAGCGGATGAAATGAGCTTATGGTCACTTGACAGCTTGGATCATGGGAGGGGGAGTGATGTTTGTGGGTTTGGGGGCTACATGGTAGATGATTAACCAAGAGCTCCATGCTGAGAGAGTTCAGAGCATGTTGTTCCAGCGTTATCTCTGGGAGTGGAAGGGGCCATTACTCTCAGCAGCTTTTCTCCTCCCTGCTTTCTGGTTGCAGTGACTTGGTTTGTAATTAACCTCAGAGCTGCTGTGCTCTGTCATTGTCAAGCCCAGCTGTCAAGCATCTTGTAAGGAAATTAACTTTTGACTGATCCTCACGGAGGCTGGATTAGTACTGCTGATTCAGCTGTGTGCACGATTTAGGTTTCCCCCCCTATACTCCCAGACCTCCAGTGGGGTAGGAGTGTGGGTGGAATATGTACAAATGCTAAGGATACTGAGGGATACTACAGCCCAGAGGAGCACCTAGATAATTTTGGAGCCTGGACCTAAAGGTCTTTGGAGCACCCCCACCCTCCCACTAAAAGTTAAGAATCATCCTTCTCCTACACACACACACACACACATGCAGCATTTTTAAGACATGGGTTCTTGAGGGCACAAACAGCGACTGAACTCACAAGAATGTAAGCATATAAAACAGGTGTCTTTATGCAAATATGCATTAGCAGAAACATTTCAACAAATAATCTATTCCCATCCCACATATTTCTTTCCCCACACCCCCATGTCTTTAAAGCAGAGGTCACGCTCACTGCCGGGTGCAGGTCACAGTCAGGCTTGGCCACCTGGTGCAGTGACCACACCACCCAGGACAGACTAAAGAGGATTTTGGGGGCCCCCAGGGTGTATGGAGGCCTTGGACTTCGGCCCACCTTCAGTGACAACAGAAAACAGGATAGGGACCATAGAATCCAGGTCACAGCACATTGCTCCCTGTTTTGTTCAACCCCTCCCTCATAGACCCATCTTGGCACTCACTTCCTATTCCTAGCCCTGATTTGGCCTTGCATCTTCTGGTACGTCTTCTTTATAACCACATGGATGGATTTCCTAGCTATGATTATCCTCCTGGTACTAGAGGGACATGCTTCTTCTTTTTAGCCTTTTTGTATGTTCACAGACAGAACTTGACACTCAGGGCTCTCTCTGTGTATTCTGTGATTCCTCACAAGCTTATGAAAAGTACAGTCTTGTTTTGAGTACAGAATGTACTTCTTTAGAATTTCTGTTTTAATTAAAAAAAAAAAAGTTTCTAACACTTATTGTTGTGAAGATAGGCATAAAAGCATATGGACAATGCCTGCTGAAATCAGAAGTCCAACAGAGGTTGAATAAGACGTCTAAGTTCAGAGGCAGGACTTCTCCAGTGCCCTCCATAGCTCCTTGCTCTGTCTAGCACCCGATAAAGGAGAATGATATAATTTATAAAGATTGCAGATTTTAGATTCATTGATGCAAAATATTCACAAAGGCAGTTTGCATAAGATGGAAACATGCTACTGCTACCACTCAACACACTTTGGTGTCTCTAGGAGCTACCTACCCACAGGGAACAAAGGGGTGTTTTGAGTTCCTTATTGTTCCCTATGGCCGAAACACTCGAAACGTTTCAAGTTTGTTCCATCAAATCAGCTGGCTCAACCACTGTTTTGACAGAACATTCCATCCATTTTGAGCTCAAAACAGAATGCAAAATCTGTTTCATGCACATCCCTAATAATAATACTTACTTTACAAGTTTGTTGTAAAAATCTCAACAAGATTATTGATATTAAGCACTTTGAACTCCCCAAAGTGCTACAAATGCTAAATGTTGATAAGTAAGGAGTCCTTAAAGCCTGGTTTGTTTATTCAACCATGCTGGAACGCACAGGGAAATCGCATCCAGGGTTGAAGGATGGGGAAACAGTGAATGTTTGAAACGTCATTTGAGTGTGCTGGAAAGATATGCTTGAGAAAAGTGATTTGGTGTTTCCCTTATCGGTTGTTGGGCTGTGATGTTTTCAACTTTAAAAAAATTATCTGTATGGAGGGTGGTGTTTTTTGTTTTTTGGTCTTTTGTCTGCTTCTTGGACTCCAGGGTCTGCACTGATTCTGCCCTGGAATTGCCACTGATTATACTTTCTGCTGCATCCCTATTCCCATTTTGATCCCTAAGCCTCCAGAAAAAAACAGGCTGTGCTGCTGGAACCTTGAGCTGGAACCTTGAGCAGAGAGAGAAGGAAGTAGCACATATGTGCAGTCTCAGCATGGGCACGTGTATTGTGCCCATACACTGTAGATATTCATATGCACTGTATATATTCTGCACACAGAAGTGCAAAAAAAAAAAAAAAGAATGTGATACTGGGTGCAAAATAAAAGGAAAGTTAGGAGTCATCCTCCTGAGAATCTTAGCTTTTCTTTTATTCTCCTTACCCCAACGCTGCCAAACTCTCTAGCCACATAATAGCTGTGCAGATGGATTTAGGCACATGTGGGCCACCTTGATGAACTCTTGGATGCCAGAAAGAGGGTAGAGTCAGACAACCAGTGGCCAGTGGGTGAGACCCCAGAGCACTGTATATTGTGTTACTTTCCCCATGAACAGAAGCAGAATAATAAATGATACAAAATAAATAAAAATATGTACCTATGCTTAATCTGCACCATTTGTACAAAGGGGTAGTTGTGGGTTTTTTTGGTGCAAAGCATGCACAGTGTAAAATGCAGGCATAACTTTGAATATACATGTACAGATATGTGGTGTGATATACAGTACATTTGCATTGATTTATTGTGCTGCCCCTTCATGCAGTTCCAAACCCCTCATTATCCATGTCTGAAGAATACTAGCAATCTGTCCATTGTTTATTATTTCCCAATGAAGATGAAATGCTGTTTCTGCAGAGCAGCCACTAACTGTTTTGTCTCTGGTGGGCTACAAAAGCAAGGAAACAACCTTGCAAGTCACAGAGCAATAAACTGCAGTCAGGGTCTGGAGAGTGCTGGCAACATTATGAAAAATAGACCATGTGGGCTGAAGCTCTGCTGTCTAATTAAACCTCAGCTGCCAATAACACAGAGCCTTTCTCCTGCTAACAACGCTCCCTCACAATAATGGGATGGATGATCACAGGCAGAGGGTCGAGCAGAGACTATATATTCACTGTGATAGTGGGGCAGGATTTTAAAAATAGATATGAATGAATTCCCTGGACTGGCAAAGAAAGAGAGGCAGGCAGGCAGGCAGGCAGAGGGATTCTTGAGCTAAAATGCTGAACCTGTTGATCTTCTTCCACAGCCAGAAGCAGAATGTGTCTCAAAGAAAACCTGGATGGGAAGGACTTTGGTAAGAATCTATTGAAGTATGCCTAGAGTGGAGCACAGCTCAATATCCTGTGTGAGACACATCCATAAAAGAAGAGAGACATGTGTGCCTTCATCTCCCCTGATTCTCAGCAACTCTCCTAGTATGGGCCTCGGTTTTTGTTACTGCTGTATCCTCTGATTCACTGGTTTTTCTTGTCGATTACCAAATTTGCCTCTCTGACTAGTCTAGCAAGCCTCAAGCTCTTCCTCTCCCAGTCCTATCTTCCCTGTGGCTTCCTTCTACACCCACCATCCCATCTGCATAAGGAAACATGATGTCTTGGCCCAGGGTTTCATGAACATTTCGAGCAGGTTAGGAGATGTCCTTAAGACATGTGCCCTTTGGATGCTTCATGAGCTCCAGCTGTCTGGATACCTTTGTCTAGAGTTAATCCTCAGTAGAAAAACTAGGGTATAAATATTAAATGAAATGAAACCATTAGTGGTTGTTCTTGTATTGCTTTTGAGCTGGATCACATTAGAATCCTATCCAAAAGCATATCATCCTCATCTGGAAAGACAAAATCCTTCATTAATAATTGCAATTTGGTTTTTCACTTATCAGTTGTTCAGCTGTGATGTTTTCAATTAAAAAAATTTCTCTGTATGGAGGGGTTTGGTTTTTTTAGAGGGGTGGGTTCAGTAGACCTCAAATAATGTAAACAGTTCATCTGGCTCTTTCCTGTCTGCTTTTGTCAATCAATCAATCTTTATTACGGTCACAGACCAGCATAAAGTACATTTTAAAACTTAAGTAGCAATAGATTTTACATTCTAAGTCTATCATAAGATGATTTAAAATATACAATAAGAAATATAAAAGACGCTAAAATACATTACTAACATAAAATATTTAAAATATTAAAAATAGGCATGTGACTGCAATAAAAATCTAGCTATAGGTCTAATAAAAGACATAGCAGACTCTGGGCTACATTTTGATTTAACTACGGCTGCATTAAGAAACATAGGAATAAACCATGTAGCAGTACCCTAGAGCGCGTTGGATGCTTATAAAGTAAGAAAAATTTTTAAAAGATTTAAAACATATAAAATCACTTAAAATAATAAGAGCTAATATGCGTTAAAAGGATATCATATAATATACACAGAAAGCCAGTAAAATAGTAACCAGGAAGTTGCGGGTCTATAGGTTGTTGGGCTGCCACACTAAGGCAGTAGCTGTGGCTGTCCTCTAGTTCATAAAGGTAGGGTTTGCTTTTGTAATTTTTCCAGATGAGACAGTGGGCTGGTTCTCATGACTAGCAAATAGCGTAGGACAAGTGTCCTACATAAGTTTGGGAACTGTACACAGCTTTGTTTTGTGTGCTCCTAAAAAGCAAGGGAGGTGGCGGGGGAAGTGATTGCCTGTGAAGCTCAGACTGGGTAGGAGGGCTCCATCCTACCCAGCAGCTGTATCCAACTGCTCAATGAGGTAGGAGGAAAAGGCCTCCTACCCAGCGGGAGCCTCACAAACAATCACTTGCCCTGTCTCCTACCTTGCTTTTTACATGTACTTGGTCACAAAATGGGAGTGCACACAGCTCCCGAACTTTGGTTCGATGCTTATCCTAACCAAATCACAACTATATGAATTAATCTCTTTTGGACCAATGCACAGCAGAAAATGAGCATGTCTGGGGATTGCAGATCACCCATCTGGGCCTGCAAAAATCAGCTCCATCAGTTCCTTCCATCTAATCCAGTTATTTGCAATATTTCATGGAATTCTCTGCCACAGGATGTGGTGACAGCCACCAGCCTGGATGGCTTTAAAAGGGGCTTAATTAATGGATGACAGGTCTACCAGTGGCTACTAGTCTGGTGGCTATGGGCCACCCCCAGCTTCAGAGGCAAGATGCCTCTGAATATCAGTTTCAGGGGAGCAACAGCAAGAGAGAGGGCATTCCCTCACCTCTTGCCTGTGGGCTTCTCAAAGGCATCTGGTGGGTCACTGTGTGAAACAGGATGTAGGGCCTTGGGCCTGATCCAGCAGGGCTGTTCTTATGTTCTTAATTTCAAAATTCATAGAAGGCACATTCCTTGCACGGGTCTGTGTGGAAGTCATTCCACTCTGTCACCATAAGGTTGTTCATATGAGCAGCCCTACCCAGGCTTGTACAACCCAAATGGGATAGGGCTGTTCATGTGAAGCGCTGGGATCAGGGCTGATCCTGGGACTGCACTGCCGGACAGCCCAGATTCACCCCCTCCCCGGGCTTTGACTAAGGTAAGAGGGGGTGTGTGTGCCCTCTTAGCTCAGTCCCTGTTCGTGTTGCTGCTTGGGCTGCAGGCAGACCAAACAGACACAGAACCAGGCGCCTAGAGTGCCCAGCCTGTGGGGAAACCCCTAGTGCACTGTGCTCCTCAAATGGTGCATTGAGGGATGTGGGAGGCCACAGCCTGCTCTCCCCCCACGCCCTTGCTGCTCCTGGAGCCTCCGTGCACCAGTCTCGGGTGTGCAGTGCTACTAAGCCCGAGAACAGCTGACATTATGTGGGGGAAGACAGGATGGCTCCTGCCCGCCCCCCAGCCCTCCTGAGGTTGGGTAAGCTGTGACTGTGTGAATCACCTTCATGGGTTACCAGTGGAACCCTTGATTATTGCATTCAGGTTCCAGAGAAGTGTTGGCAATGCAACACGTTTGTTTACAGGTTATCTACTGCTTCCTGGCTGGCAGGGTTCCTAACAGAGGCCTGAATAGGTTTTCTTCTAGTGTAAGGAATGAGGGTGAAGAGAATCTGGAGGCTGGGCTGTACTTAACCAAACAGTGTACAGTTAATTCTCTATGCTTGTGTTATAACACATTCCCCTGTTTAGATTCAGGAGCCATTGTATTGGCCTCCACCTCTATTTTTCTTACTTACTGACTTACTAAAAATGTCTTGTATACTGCCTCCTCCAAAGACTCTGGGTGGCAAACAAAAATGCCAATAACAATTTTCTAAAAAATTAAAAGGCAAAAGCCTGGCAAAACAGGTAGGTCTTAAGAAGGGCCTTAACAGCAACTAAGGAGGGGGCTGAACAAATCTGGAGGGGAAGAGCGTTCCAAAGAAGGGAACCTCATCCCTGATTTCTTCCTGTCATTTACCTGCCCACATGTTATTTCATCCTATTTTCCTTTGTCCAGTGAGACTGCTGTCATGGACCCAAACCCACCACCACACTATGCAGAGGTGGACAGTGAGAGCTGAGGAGATGAGGCATCACCCTGGACTCCCGAGTTCCCTGGAGACACTTGCACAATCCAGCCCCAAGGCTCCCCTCTGGAAACCATGTGTATCACCATCCACATAGGGACAGGATTAGGAAGGCTCTGAGGATGAGGAAACCAAAGAGACCCAAAAGAGACCCAAAGAGCCTTCACCCATGCCTCACTCTGAGGATACTCCATTGGCCATATTCGCTGACTTGGAAGACGATCTTGACCCTCCTCCAGGGGCTGAAGAATCGTCTCCTCTCTGTAGGAGCCTGGGGTTAAGGAATAGAGATCGGCCCCTTTCGACAGCTACAGTCTTTGGAAGAGGGGGTGGAGCTACAGACTGCAACCAGCAGCCAGACTATATAAGATTTCAGTAAGCAGTAAGCAGTTGCTTATTGCCAAAGCACCTGTCTGTCATTCTTTTGAATCCTGGCTCCTGACCCTCGGCTTCCCTTGACCATGCTCTTGGCTGCTCCAGTGTGCTGCTCTGTATGGACTCCTGGCCTCTGACCCTCGGCTTCCCTTGATCACACTCTTTAATTGCCCCTGTGTGCTCCTACGCATAGACTCCTGGCATCTGACACACAGCTCCCACAAACTATGCCTCATGCCTCCTCCTGAGTGGTTCTCTTGGCTCCAGACCATCATCTCAACATAGAACACGATAATTGTTACCTTTTGTGATCTGCAACAACCAGATCGTACCCACTTCTGCTACCATTGGAGCAACTCTTCAAGACCTATCTGCCCTTGCAAGGAGCAACTCACTTCACACTCCTTGCAAAACTTACAAGAAGCACAACGAGAGAGAAGAGGAGGCTGATGGCAACCTAGAGTCCATTTTGAAAAGGAGATGACCCCCACCAGAAGTGTGGGGCAAGGCAGCATTTGGCATCTTCCCTCAGGTGTTGCAATCCCTTGGGCCATCCCTGGCAACAACTTAGGAACATAGGAACATAGGAAGCTGCCATATAATTACTGTCAGACCATAGGTCCATCTCGTTCAGTATTGTCTACACAGACTGGTAGTGGCTTCTCCAAGTTTGCAGGCAGGAATCTCTCTCAGCCCTATCTTGGAGATGCCAGGAGGGAACTTGGAACCTTCTGCTCTTCCCAGAGCGTCTCCATCCCCTGAGAGGAATAACTTACAGTGCTCACACTTCTAGTCTCCCTTTCATATGCAACCAGGGCAAACCCTGCTTAGCTAAGGGGACGTTATGCTTGCTACCACAAGACCAGCTCTCCTCTTCCCCACCCTGGGCTCATTGGACAGGTATGCAGAAGTATTGCCTTCCTGAGTGGTGGCTGGAAATAAAATTATCCTTACAGTACAAAACCGAACCAAAACAACAACAACACAGGGATGTGAGAGGAAACAGTCTTTACATTTGATTTGGATCATAATTGAATGACTTGGGTAACATGAAGAATAAATATGACTAGATACTTGGTTAATATTTTTTTTTAAAATGCTTACTGTCTTTCCTGTAGTAGAGAATCTCCAGTTTACACTCCTCCGATCCCAGCAATGCCTGCCCCAACTGAGCAATTGAGTTGTGTGTAGTGTCGGGCCCAATGAGAAAATCGCAGGTGCAGGGGCGCTGCATCACCTCCACCCGGGAGTAACCAAACATCTCACAGAAACCGTCGTTGCAGTAAATGATGGCACAGTTCTCCATCTGTGCATTGGCAATGAGGAACTTGCGGTCTTGGGGAGAAAATGAAAGAAATACCAAAGTTATTTTGAAACTATTGACAGGAATGATACAAAATGGGCAGAAGATATTAGTGGCTATCTTTTTTCTGTCTGCTTAATTATTTCTATCCCACCTTTTGGTCTGAAAAAGGTGTCCTGGGCTTTTTACAGAAACAGCAATCAAATAAACAAACCAAATCCAAAAGTGATCATTTAAAACTCTGAACAATGAAATCAGCTAGAACAAAAAAAACCCTAAAATTCAAGGAACAGCATGTGGGTTGGGGGTATTGTAAAAGAGGATAAAAACAATCAAAACAAACCTAATGCCCAGCAAAATAAGAATGTTTTAACTAAACGCCAAAATATCATCAGGATAGGGGCTAGGCAGAGGCGTATCTAGGGAAAATAGCGCCTAGGGCAAGCACTGAAATTGCGCCCCCTGTCCAAACATCTGACACCCATCTTTCAGATAACTTTACCTTAATGTCAGCTGAAAAATACAAGTCAAGCTTGTTAATCTTTTAATATTTCAAAAACTATTTAGCAGTGGACATAGCCAGACCAAGAAAATGCTGGAAAACTACAAATTTCAGTATGCTGGGGCTCATGAAATCCCCAGATATTATGCGGAGGTGTACTTGGAAAAACTAAAAGAAGTGCCTGTCTAATTCTCTGCTATGCATTGTAGCATCACGATTACATAAGTTCTAAAAATAAATGGAGAATTTGACTTTCCCCAGATTTATTTATTTATTCATTCATTCATTCATTCATTCATTCATTCATTCGATTTATATACCGCCCTTCCGATACGGCTCAGGGCAGTTCACATACTTCAGATACTCTGAAAATAATTGAACGATATGCAGAATAAACTGTGTCACTGCTTGGAATATATTCTAGTATTTCAGAAAGACAGTAAAAATGAGAGAAAGAGCAAGAAACTCCCAGTGGGCCTTAATACTAAGGATTTCACATTGATTCAAAGACAAATTCACCATTGATAGCCATATTATTAAGACATCACATTTAACTCACTTATCACAAGAAGCAAAATAACAGCAAATGGATACAATCTTAACTCATAAACTTCAGCTCAGTATTCACAAGCCCTGATTCTCAGTACATAGTGCCAATCTGAATATGTGTACAGTGACATATTATATTAATTTTTAAAAAAAATTACCTGTAGCCCCTTCGGGGGACTTCTTAAGGCTGTGGGGGGTCTGCAAAGTTTTCCCCTCCTCCCACTGCCCTCTAGGGCCTCACAGGCACCATTTGAGCATGTGCGGTGGTCATTTTTTAAAATAATTTTTTTTAAAAAAAATGGCAGCTGAAAACAAAATGGCCACTGTGCATGCTCAAATGGCCTCTGCGAGACGTGGCATGCCCTAGGGCCTCACAGAGGCCATTTGAGCATGCCCAGTGGCCATTTTGTTTTTGGTGGCCATTTTTTTTAATTTTTTAATATTAAGAAATTGCGCCCACCTTCAAGTGGCGCCCGGGGCACGTGCCCTGCCTGCCCCACCCTAGATACGCCCCTGGGGCTAGGCAGGCAGCACAGGGTAGGGAAATCCACAGCCTGGGTGCTGCAACTAAAAAGGCCCCGTCCCATGTCATCACCAACCAGGTTTCTGATGGTGGTGGAAGACAAAACAGGGCCCCTGATGATGAGGGCAGATTGGTGTGAGGAGAAGCAGTCCTTCAAATATCCTAGGCCTAAACCATTGATGACATTTTGATTTGAAATTAGATGTCCTTTATCTTAAGGCTATCTGTGATCTCCCTGCTAATTGGGTAAAAGGGCACCTTTCAAAGTGGTGATTCTCTTTGTATTAAGCAGGGGCAGAGCAACTGGTCCTATTCCGCCCAGCACAGATCCATCCAGTGGCTGTTGCTGGTATCTCCCTTGTGTTTCTTCTTAGACTGTGAGCTCTTTGGGGCCAAGGACCCATCTTATTATTCTTTTTCTATGTAAACCACTTTGGGGACCTTTTGTTGAAAAATGATACATAAATAATAACAATAATAGTAATAGTAGCCACCTAATGGTGCAGCGAGGAAATGCTTGACTAACAAGCAGAAGGTTGCCAATTTGAATCCCTGCTGGTACTATATCGGGCAGCAGCGATATAGGAAGATGCTGATAGGCATCATCTCATACTGCGTGGGAGGCAGCAATGGTAAACTCCTCCTATATTCTACCAAAGAAAACCACAGGGCTCTGTGGGTGCCAGGAGTCGAAATCGACTTGATGGCACGCTTTACTTTAGTAGTGGTAGTAGTAAAAGCATCACCGGTTTGACCAGCCACCATGTTCTTGCTATATCACCTTAACATTACCTGTTCCACAGTACACTGTGATGGTGCATTGTTGGTGACCCTGGGAGTAAAGTGAGATAGACAAGATTGATGTATGGATTATTCTGTCTTGGCAGTGGGGGACTGGATTTGGTAGCTTTTTGGTCCTCTCCACTCCTGAAAGCCATGTACTGTAGGGTTGCCATATATGGCTTGTATTTAATGAAAAGTTTCAGTTTGAATTGGGCTGAATTTGGCAGCAAGCAAAGAGGATACAGGCATTTGCAGGGACCAAAGAGCAGTGTTCCTTCTGGCGTGCGCACTGCACACCTGCACGTGCTCACAGGGTTTTTTTAATGTCCGTTCAATTAATTTTAGATGCTACTCAGATTGAATCAGAAAAGCCCCACTCTGAATGTATATGGACACACACTGCCTTGATACTGCTGCCAGAACAAAACTCATTCCACACGAGATGAGATGGGAAAAATTAGAGGGACCACTGTCAAAGAGTCATTGGGGGAAATGCACACATAAAGGGATGCTATGTATAGGTGTTTATACATTAGAAGTCTCAAGGCCATGATGAAGAAGCCAGTGTGCTTCATGCTAAACATATTAGTGGGCATATCAGAAATCTGGTGGAACAGAGAGTGGGGTATGGTTAGTCTTGATTATAACATGTATAGAAAAGTCAAGCAAGGGCATAGTGCAGGGCTGACATTGCTCTGTAGGTCAGATGGGACATAGAGGCTGACATGAGGTGGAAAAGTAGTCCCACAAATTAAAAGGACAAGTTAGGCCAGGCCTGCTCAACTTAACCGCCCCCACCAGCTGTTTTTTGAACTACCATAATCCCCAGCCACAGCGGCCAATAGCCAGGGATTATGGGAGTACATCTCCAGGAGGGCCAAAGTTGAGCAGCCCTGAGTTAAGCAATTCTTATTTCCAGTGGGACTACTTTGAGTAATTTCCCCCATCATGCCAACCAGAGTCAATACATTTGGAAAAAATGTAATAGGAATAAACTACATAACTGCGGCAGGAAGAAATACCAGGCCTGATAAGCAATTTAGTACTGGGGACAAAATACTAGTCCAAGCAACTCTATCATCTGACCAAAACTCTGAAGGAGCTCCTGAGATGGAGAAAGACTTTAGGGAAGCAGATAAAAATGAAAGTGTCATCATAATGGATTGACTTCAACATTCAGGTCACAACAAAGAGACATAATGTCTGGATATAATGAATGATTATACCTTGGACCCTGTGGTCATAGAGCTTATTAGGGGGGCAGCAACCCTACAGTTAATTCTGAAGAGTGTCCAGGATTTATTGTGAAATATAAGCATTCTCAAACTGATTTAGAACAGTGACCACAGTGCTATCATATTCAACATATATGTGTGGAAAGTTGCCAAGAGGTCCAACATAGCCACACAAGTAATAAATATATTAATATGTTAAAAAAATTAACTTACAAAAAAAAAGAATTAGTTAAAAGAATGTTGAAAGGAAGAGTCGAATCTCCTCAGGACACTTAGAGGCTATTTACAGTTATGATAAGAGAAGCTCAGAATGAATACCATAGATCATGAGCACTGCAGGCAAGGCCAAGAGGATGCCCACCAAGCAGATTCACAGAAGCTATAAGGCACGAGCTCTCTTCCGAAAACAAAAGTCTTGCCCATATGAGAACAAAAAACGAGCACAAACCCTGGCAAAACCAAAGTTCATTTCTGATAGTCTTAGCAGAAGGCAAGGGGGAGTGGGTAGATCTGCTGCAGATGTATTTAACCAAATGTGAACTGTTTATCTAAATATTTAGTCATACGTCTCTCCAATATGCAATAGATTCAGGACAGACAAAAGAATGTACTTCTTCACACAATGTGTAAATAATTGAAAGAATTCACTACCACAAAATGTGGTGATGGACACTGACTTAGATGGCTTTAAAAAGGGATCTGGCACATTTATCAATGGTTATTAGCCACTGTAGTTAAATGGAATCTCCAGGCTGAAAGGCAGTATGCCCCTGAATATATGTTGCCAAGGCAAGCTTTTGCTTTATGCCCTGCTTGTGAGCTTTCTGGAAGCATCTGGTTGGCTTCTGAGTGAAATAGGATGCTAGTGTAGGATGCTAGTGAAATAGGATGCTAGTGAATTGGCCTTTGGTCTGATACAAGAGGCTCTCCTCCTTCTCCTACTACTACCACTACCACCACCACCACCACCCATGGGTATAGCAAGGTTGGAGTGGGCCCTAGGACAGGCAGTGAACATGGGCCCTTGCTGCCTTCTTCTACCTCACTCCCGTTTATTTGCTAAAGAAGAACTGTAAGGATACAGTGGGAGGAAAACTATACTCAGCACACACCTTTTCGCTTGCTCCTCTGCAAATAATGTCACACACTCCCCATGCACACAGACACTTTCACAACCCAGTTGTGCATTCCCTTGGCTCAGAAACCCTTTAAAAACATATATTCCTACTACAAGCACCTTCATATACAACATCAACACTAGCACAAGCAAGACAGCCAGTCAGGAGGAGAAGAGAGTCACTACCTGACACTTCCTGCCCCAAGAGGTCAGCTTCAAGCAGAAAAGACCTGAAGAGATCTTTTCTGCTTGAAGTCGAGTCCTCTAGTCAGGAGCCAGCAGTGTGTCACTGAGTCTGGAAGGCAGGAGGGGGAGAGTGAAGAGCAAGCTGTCAACCTGGTGGGCCTCCCTCCCTCAGGGCCCAGGGACACACATACCTTTGTTCAATTATTGCTGCACCCTTTACTACTACTACTACTACTACTACTACTACTACTACTAGCAGACTCAGGTGGTCATGTGCCTGTCAATTTAGAAGCAAAAGGAACCACTCGAAAATAAGTAGTGGTTTCCACATACTCAGGGAGACTCTCTAGGTACGCCGAATTATATGCTTTTGTAAGTTAAAAGAAAAGGCAATGAAATGGTCCCTCCAAAACAGCCTGACAGCAACCGAGAATACTCATAGGTGCCCCAGAAAGTTAAAGGTGTATGTTGAGTAACAAAACAACAGAGAGGGTGGGGACATAGGAGGGGGAATTGGCCTTTTTGAGCCCCCAAAAGCTTATTGTATTTTTCAGGCAGGCATTAGGGTTGCATTTGGCTGCAGTTTCCACTGGATATACAAGCAGAGAATGCAGATGGCTTCAGTGTCTATTAGTTTGGAAGCAAAACAGGGTTGCTCAAAAATAAGGTAGTTGCTTCTAAATATTCAGGGGGTTTCCTAGGCACACAGAAGTATACACACTTGTAAATCAAAATACAAGAGGACCCTGTTATCCACAGATCCGACGTCTGCAGTTTCGCATATCCCCATGGTTGGGTAATTGGCACCCAACCTCGGTATATGTGGAAAAAATGGCCAAAAAGGATTAAGAGTTGTGGTTCCTTAGCTTGGGTGTGGGTGGAAATGACTGGGTAGGTGGGGTCATTTCCACCCACCATTTTGAGCAAGGGAGCCATTTTCTGGATCTTTTTTGTAAAAAAAATAATAATGCAATTTTTTGCTGAAAAAATAAAAATTGAACATTTGGGGGGGTATTGCTGGACAGTAGGGATGTGCATGGAAGTGCCCAGTGCATGTGTGTGTGTGCAAAACATCCACGTGCATGACATGCGCATGTGCACCAGGCACTTCCAGTCCAACACGCACCGGGGTGGCAAGGAGATACACTGCTGCACCGC